>NC_070604.1:16579476-16880385 GCF_027172205.1 Podarcis raffonei
CTTGACTGGTGGCCAAGTCAGTCTTGTTCTAACTAAATTGCCTTGTTTCTACAGAACAGAAAACAAAACAAATAGTATAGTTTATTAAAAGCTCAAGCAATGATTTATTTTTACATGCATTTGTTGTCAGCAGGCCAGGCGAAGAGTTCTCTCAAATGCATTGCGCTACCCTTTTCTATTAACCTGCTATTAACCCTCAGAACTGGCTTCACAAAAAGAGGGTGAGAAGAGAGGAATACTTCTGACAACTCCAACTTCCTTTATTTTCCTCTCCATTGCTTTAGGTTTTTGTTTGTTTGCTTGCTTGCATCTTACGATCCAAGACTCACTTGGCCACTGCTTGTTTTAATGCCTTCCAAATCAGAAATCATGAACAAATCCAAGAGAAAATAATGGGATGAATTCAATATTGCACTCTTCTGATCATTCCATCAGTGCAAGCATTTTGGTTTGCTGAATGAGATGATCCCCCGCCTTTAAACACACCCCCATTGTTCTAGGGGTTCTCCTGACACCCCACCCTACTCTGAGCCAATTGTGAGGGTGGGAAGGAGAGAAAGCCCCATTGTGCATGTGGAAGTCCTCCCACAGGATGGGGGGGGCACTGTTGTCTAAACCACTGAGCCTCTTGAGCTTGCTGATCAGGTCGGCAGCTCGAATCCCTGTGATGGCGTGAGCTCCCATTGCTCTGTCCCAGCTCCTGCCAACCTAGCAGTTTAAAAGCACACCAGTGCAAGTAGATAAATAGGTACTGCTGAAGCGGGAAGGTAAACAACATTTCCGTGTGCTCTGGTTTCCGTCACGGTGTTCCGTTGTGCCAAAAGCAGTTTAATCATGCTGGCCACATGACTGTCTGTGGACAAACGCCACCTCCCTTGGCCTGAAAGTGAGATGAGTGCCGCAACCCCATAGTTGCCTTTGACTGGACTTAACCATCCAGGGGTCCTTTACCTTTACCTCCCACAGAGCACAGTGCTATGGAGCTGAAAGGGACCACAAGGGTAATCTCGTTCAACCACCTGAAATACAGGAATCTTTTACCCAACATGCGACGTGAACCTACGACCTTGAGATTAAGAGCCTTGTGTTCTACCAACTAAGCCACAGGCCAGGTCTCTACTGACAAGACACATTATTTGAATCCCACCCAAGTCCAGGTCCACTCAGCAGAATGAGCAGGAGGAACTCCAAATGTATCAGGATGGCTCATCATTTTCCGAAACACATTAGTATCTAAACAACCCCTCACTGTTCCCCATTAAGTCCAGAGTCAACATGTACCAAAATGCACCACTGCCCACACTAGGAAATTGTATATCTTAAAAAGTACAACAAACAGCTGCACAAAGGTTTCAAAACTCATAACACTATCTGCAATGGGAAGAAGTAGCAAACGGAACTGACTTGAGACTAAAGTCAAGTTGTTATTGGCGTGGTAAGCCTGTATCTCAGACTGCATCATGCTGGAATGCAGGTGGGTCCTCAAAAGGCTTATTGCTCCAGGACCTGGAAAAACGACTGGGTATGCCTCATCTAAACCACAGAGCCTAGGACTTGCCGATCAGAAGGTTGGCAGTTTGAATCCCCGCAATGGGGTGAGCTCCCGTTGCTCGGTCCCTGCTCCTGCCAACCTAGCAGTTCGAAAGCACATCAAAGTGCAAGTAGATAAATAAGTACCGCTCTGGTGGGAAGGTAAACGGCATTTCCGTGCACTGCTCTGGTTCGCCAGAAGCAGCTTAGTCATGCTGGCCACATGACCTGGAAGCTGTACGCCGGCTCCCTCGGCCAATAAAGCGAGATGAGCGCCGCAACCCCAGAGTCAGCCACGACTGGACCTAATGGTCAGGGGTCCCTTTAACTTTATGCCTCATCTATGTACATCTACTGTATATCTTACATTTCCACATTGAAAAGTTAGCATAAAATAACTGAGGATGGATGTTGAACCTTGATCACCAGTGAACATGCCCATAGTAGCTGTACTAGGCAATCCAAAGGCACATGGCAACTGTAACAGTTTTGCGCTAATTGAGGAAGAGATTTCTCTGCTCTGTTCAGAATAGCATGGGAAACTTTGTTACTGCTGCCCCTTTATTCTGAGAGCATGGCTAAAACTCCTTGGGAGTCACAGTCATATTGGAACATTATAGCGAGGGTTGAAGCAAACAAACAAACAAATTGTACATGGTGGATCATTTTGTTCAAATTTATCCTCTTTACCCAGTAGGATAATAATTCTTGTGCACTTCTCAAGATAGGGCAATTAGTATAATTTATCCATTAAAAGAAAACCCTAGGAGTCTCTGCAAACGTTTTTTTGAGGTGGAAAGTAAACAACACAATTCTTTTAGCAGAATTTGGCTGGCAATGCAAATCATGAAAGAAAAGGCAACACACACAAAACTGACAGTGTACCCTTAGTACACTGAACCACTTGGTTGTCTCAGTAGGTTTCAAGAAGTCATGCTAGTTCATGCCCCCAGTGATTATTCAGACTATTTTGCAGTGCTGCTGAACTATCTCCTCAAACTTTACCACAAAGACCACATGGGGCTGGCACCATGCGGTGCTGGAAGACTATAACCTGGGTAGTCCCACTGTTTATGTAACATGCAGCTGTCATATTTCAAGTGGATGACTGACTCATTGAATGCATTATCACTCCAGCTGACAAAATTGTACTGCGATTCCTTCCCTACTGGTGTCTCTGCACAAAAAGGCACACTTGTGGAGACAGACCAAGGCAGAAACCGCAGGTATTTTGAACTAAATGATTATCTCATGCAGCCAACAATCTGAATTAAGGTCTGCAGCATTTGCTTGCAGGAGAGATGAAAATCACTTACTCAAAACTGACAGAATGTAGAAGCTCTGAATATCTTGAATGGAGTTTCCCTTGTGTATCTTTTATATTTAAAAAGTTTGCATGGTGATCAAATCTGTATTTATTTTCAGATGTATTCGAGCCTAAGAGTAAGTTTTGGGTGGATATAAAGCTTTGGCTGTCCTGTTTGTCTTATGTTTCATGCTCTATGCTTTATGGTTCATTCCATAATACTTGAGATTTGTTACTCCAGTCATATTTTACGGTGGGTCTATGATTGTATAAATAAATCTGAATCTCGGTCATATTTATAAGCTGTTCTTCCTAAGGGAAAACAAGTACAACGCATAATGTTTTTTTAAAAAGTACTGCTGAGAGCAACAAAGTGTGACAGAGCAATGGAATCCAACAGAACAAGAAAACAATCCATTAGAAATAAAAACAGTGGCTGTAATATGCTGAAAAGCCTGGACAAATATAAAGTCTTTATCTCGGATTACAAAGCCAAGACATTTATGCTGCAAAAGTGCACCAGTTGCAGACGTAATTGGGATGAAGTCCCACCGAACTCAAAAGAGTTTTTATAGCCGATATGTGTTGAATAATTATGGGCTGTCCAGTGAATCCCTGGATGACATCGTGGAAGAACGTTGCCTCAGGAGAGTGAGGAAAATTCTCAGGGATGATTCACACCCTGGCCGGCACTTTCTTGATCTCCTGCCCTCAGGCAGAAGATATAGAAGCATGATTAGTCGCACCAACAGGGTAAAGAACAGCTTCTATCCATGGGTTGTTAGGCTGCCGAATGAAAAGGTAGCAACAGGGCAACTGACTTTCGGGTTTGGTGTGTGTGTGTCAGTAAACGAGTGGAATTAAGACTAAGAGAGCTGAGTGGGGGGTGCTCGTGTAATCTCACTGTATACAAGTTATACAAGTGACAATGAAGTATTTCAATAATTGCACTATAAGTCTAGTGCTAGGGAAAAGATCCCTAGGGAAGAAAATTTGAATGCAGGATGCTACAGCCAGTGAAGACCACTCCCTGGTTGCCCTCACATGGCATCAGAAGGTGAGGGGGCTGAGAGGAAGGCCTCTCGTGACAAATGTAATGGTCATTAGTTATGATGCTATTTTTAAGAAGAGAGCTAGCATGCAAACAGGATCCTGAATTAAGTAGGCATTAAGTCTGACCCAGAAGTACTCTTCTTAAGTTATAATATAATGTTCAAGGCAGGGTCATGTGGTAGAACCAACTTTCCGAGACCTAGGTCCCTGGCTCGGAAACTAATTGGCAGCCAGTGCAGTCAGGTCAGGATTGACGTTACATGTTCCAAACTGTCTTGTCCCAGTGAACAACTTGGCTGCTGAATTCTGCACCATCTGAAGTTTCCAGACTGTCTTCAGAAGCAATAACACATATGTGTTGCAGTAGTCTAACCTAAATGTTAAATATTTATTCAGTGCTGTTTTTGTTGTTGTTGTTTAAAAGATGCTTTCTGTTTTCTGTTTTCACTACAGTTTAACTCAGGCTTCGATATGATATTTCAGTAGGATCCTACCATTGCAGCATTTTACCTAACTACTTCTGAACATAAATTACATTTATACACTTCGAACCAGTGGCGCAGCATGGGTTGTCAGCACCTGGGGCAAGGCAAGTAATTTGCGCCCCCTAACCCATGGATTTGCGCCCCCTAACCCGTGGATTTGTGCCCCCTAACCCTAACCCCCAGATGTTGCACCCGGTGCGGCCAGCCCCCCCTGCACCCCCCACGCTACGCCACTGCTTTGAACTAGGGCTTCCACTGAAAATTTAAAGCAGATGTCAAGATTGTTCTTGAGGAGCAATCAGACATATGGGATACCTAACTTTATCTTCACAACTAGTGTACATAGCAGGTGATATGGAGCCAAGGTTATCCAAAGAGCTTCATGGCAAAGGAAATTTTTAACTCAGCATTTAGTCTAGGGATGGGAAACCAGCAGCCCTCCACATGCCATGGACTACAACTCCCACCATCCCATGCCACTGGCCATGTTGGTAGGGGCTGAAGAGAGTGGGGAGTGGGAATTATAGTCCAAAAACAGTTGGAGACCCACTGTAGGAAACCCTTGCCCTAGGCCAAATACAGCACTCTAACCATTTCATCATAGTGGTTCATGTCATTGAGGAAAGCCAAGAAAGTTTGAGTAAGTCTGGTGAAATTTCTCAGGAGGTTTCTCACAGCCCTGCTTCCAAATAACTGGTTGGGATGCCCACGTCTTCATACATTACTATCTTGGAAAGCAAACTTGCAGCAACTTTCAGGTGAAATATTAAAAGGAAATATGGAGAGGAAGCTCTAGGGCGCATGAAGACAATGGACGGGCTTGCTCAATGGCACCAGTTGGTGTCCCTTTAATTTAACAGGGAATTTTCCCACTTAGGACTCAGCTATATAGCTGCAAATAAAACATTTAAAGTGTGTTTTAAGTGCAATATACAGTGTCACACTAGATGGTGAGCCTTATGGAAAATTCAATGTATTTTTAAGAAATGCTTTAAAAAAAGCATTTTAGATTTTTTTACATACTGGTATATGTGTGTGTAGATGCCACCTTAAACACTAGGCTGTTTCATTTAATCTCAAACAAAAGGTATGTGATAGCACAACCAATGGGATCAAGTCTGAAACATTTAAAAAAAATATGAGTTGAAGCAGCCATGTTTAAGACATGAGAAACCTACAACATTTTTGAATTTGCAAGTTATGAGCCAGCTTTCCCCAGTGAAAAAGGTCTGACAGTTGAACAATTAAGCAGGATCTGGCTGAAGTTCTACACACTGTAGTAAGATGGTTATCTTTTAAGAATGGTTGACATTATAATAGGGCCTGAGGGACCACAATGTTATTACCAACTGATGCTAATCATCCAAAACCACCTAACTTTCCCTAATCCCCTTTCAAACTCTGCCACCACCACAAAAGCAGCCTGTTTAGTATTTCTGACACAATTTGGGAAGCAATTAAGGGCAGATAATCTAAAATGTTGTCAAAGCGGTTTGAAGTCACTTTCCAAGATGTTCCTCGCACTTATCAAATTGTTGGTCAGTTAATTAAAAATGTTTTCATTTTGTTTATTTCCATCTACCAGTGTAAAGTTAGATATTTATCTTGCATCGGTGCCCAGAAAGTCCACGGTTGACACCAATGAAATCTGAAGAGCAGTTAGGATCAGACTTACATCTTCAATTGCAAATAATCAAACACATCAAATTAAAGATGTTGACTAGCCAATCATATAAATTGTCCTACTTTTCCTTCATTCCTTCACCAGCAGGCCATTTGTAGAAGTCCAATAGATATAAACAAATTCAGAGACATTTATTTTCAGAGTGGTGAATTCAAACCACTTTGACCACACTTGGACTAGTAAAGGTAAAGGGACCCCTGACCATTTGGTCCAGTCGTGACCGACTCTGGGGTTGCGGCGCTCATCTCGCTTTATTGGCCGAGGGAGCTGGCGTACAGCTTCTGGGTCATGTGGCCAGCATGATTAAGCCGCTTCTGGCAAACCAGAGCAGCACACGGAAACGCCGTTTACCTTCCCGCCGGAGCGGTACCTATTTATCTACACACATCAACACACATTTATTTGTACACAAAAGGTAGGTAAAGGTAAAAGGTAAAGGACCCCAGGATTGTTAAAGTCCAGTCAAAGGTGACTATGGAGTTGTGGCACTCATCTCGCTTTCAGGCTGAGGGAGCTGGGGTTTGTCCATAGACACCTATCTCTGTCATGTGGCCAGCAGGACTAAACTGCTTCTGACGCAATGGAACACCGTGACAGAAACCAGAGCACACAGAAATGCCGTTTACCTTCCCGCCGGAGTGGTACCTATTTATCTACTTGCACTTTGACGTGCTTTCGAACTGCCAGGTTGACAGGAGCAGGGACTGAGCAACGGGAACTCACCCTGTCGCGGGGATTCTGATCGGCAGGTCCTAGGCTCTGTGGTTTAACCCACAGCGCCACCCGCGTCCCTACACTTGGACTACCTGCACCCTAAAATTAACATCCTCATAATCTACAAAGAATATTAAGACCCTTTTATCTATGCTCACTCAGCCTAACTTGCCGATTGTGGAAAACTGAATGCATTCAGAGGCATTACTTGGCTGGTTTCATACACTATAATAAATATTGAAGTTCAGTGGCTTAAATATTTACAGTACTTATTTACAGCTGCCAACACTTCTTGCATACAGTCCAGCTAATTAAATTAACTTGAAGTCCAGAGACAAACCTCGAACACTTCCATTCCCAAATTAATATTTCTAAAGATTTAGACTGAAAGATTAATTACTGTGGTAAGCTAGCACTAAGGATTTTGCAAAGTTACGGGAAGGCTGGGAACCTGACAATCAGATGAGCATTACTGGAGCTATAAAGAATGGCCCACAAATTTTATCACAGAAGATTCATAGAGCTGGAAGGTACTCTGAGGATCATCAAGTCCAACCTCCTGCAATGTAGGAATATACAGCTGTCCAGCTGGGGGATCGAACCTGCAACCTTGGGGTTATCAGCACTGTGCTCTAACCAACTGAGCTACCCCATGGCTAGATAAAACCACTGTTAACATTTGTAGTAGATCTTACTGTACTGTACTCAAGACGATAAAAGAGGACTGGATATTATTTATAGATTATATGAAAAATTACTATGAACAGACAATTAACCTAGCAGGATGTTAGTATTTTCAGCAGCATAAGTTAGAACTAAAATTAAAGGGAGAAGTAGAGAAAGACTGGGGAAACTAAGATGATGCAAAATGAACTGGAATATAAAAGGAACCAAGGAAGGAGAGGAAGGGAAGTCTGTCTGTGATTGTATTTTTGAATATAATAGAATATGTAATATGTAACTCTTTTTTCCTATTTTTTTATTACTTTCATTTTTTTCTTCTTCTGTTGAAATGTAGCAGAAATGCAAATAAAAACGGAAAGGAAAAAAAAGGGTTAGACATATTTGTAGGGCTAGGATGGAAAACTATGCAGCCTAAACTCTTCTTTTATTTCTAGATTTAGGTATGTAGCCATGTTGGTCTGACACAGTTGAAGCATGTTAGAGACCAACTAAGTTTGTTCTGGGTATAAGCTTTCATGTGCATGCACACTTCTGCACATACCAAAGGTCTTCTTTTATTTGTAAAGGAGCTGTGCAAATAGGACTCTTTATTCAGTAATATTAACAATAGCTAAGCCTATTATTGGTGCAATTGTCCATGAAATCACAAGCTCTGAAGCTCTTTAGCAAGATTTCCAATTATACTTTGCTCAGCACTGAAAGAGCTTGGCATTACTCAAAGATTTGAATGAGGCTTTATTTTCCAAACAGAAAAAAATCCCTTTTGTCTGCCAAAGCCAAGAAAAAATATATATCTGGGGCAGCTCTTACAGAAGTTTGAGAGTGAGTCGCAGGTGCTGTGGTCTTCTAGCCACAGGCTATTACAAGAAGTACATCCAACAAAAGCTAACACCACATTAGAAACCATTTACACAGGTATCAGACAATGCATTATCATCAGCAGGTGACTTGAGCTCAGTAGTCTCCAGCACCATCTCAAAAATATTCAAAAAGAAACTCTGCTCTTATTTTCTGTGCTGCCATTGCAGCAACAGATTTGTTAGCCAGCATTTTTAATGCAAAGGGCCGCCATGGCAAATAAACAAGGATATGGGCATAGAAAATGTATTCCATTTACAGAAATTTAAACAACAAACATTCACTTTTGTTACGGCTAAAATCTGGGTGCGGCCCCTTTCCGTAACACTTTACATTGAGATTCTATGAGATCTCTCTTTAGTGACAGTATGAGCAAAACTAGATACAATTTGTAATACAGTAGTTGAACACCTCTCTAAAATGTACAGTGGTACCTCGGGTTAAGTACTTAATTCATTCCGGAGGTCCATTCTTAACCTGAAACTGTTCTTAACCTGAAGCACCACTTTAGCTAATGGGGCCTCCCGCTGCCGCCATGCCGCCGGAGCATGATTTCTGTTCTCATCCTGAAGCAAAGTTCTTAACCTGAAGCACTATTTCTGGGTTAGCGGAGTCTGTAACCTGAAGCGTATGTAACCTGAAGCGTATGTAACCTGAGGTACCACTGTATTGCAAACTTTTCTGATACAAGATAGCTATAAAAAGGTTTCACCCTAGGCATCAGCAACTCCACCCCCCCAAAAAAAAAATTCATGCAAGTAATTGATAGGTCTAGGTGGTCTGAAAGGTAATGTGGCAACTCTTCAATTCCCCTGGTAGTATGTAAACATAACTCTCTCTCTCTCTCTCTCTCTCTCTCTCTCTCTCTCTCTCTCTCTCTCTCTCTGTGTGTGTGTGTGTGTCACTAAAATGGATAGTGCTGTCTATAGCCATCCCTTTCTCTGCCTTAGCCCCACATGGATGGACTTGGTTTCTATTTCAAAGCTTTATTATCTGACAAAGAAAATAGAATAAAAGCCATTCCTGTTCAACACCACTACAACAGACTGAGGCTGCAACTGTACAAACACTTACTTGGAGGTAAGCACTACTGAAGTCAATGGGGTTAATTTCAGAAATGTATGTGCCTGCACTGTAAATATGTAAAAAAAAAAAGAGTTTCAGAGCAATCTGTAAAATACTAAACCTTCTAGTAGTAGAGCAGGTATTCAACAGAGGACCTGTTACAGATAGGTAGCCGTGTTGGTCTGCCATAGTCAAAACAAAAAAAAATTTTTCCTTCCAGTAGCACCTTAAAGACCAACTAAGTTAGTTCTTGGTATGAGCTTTCGTGTGCATGCACACTTCTTCAGATACACTGAAACAGAAGTTGCCAGATCCTTCTATATAGTGAGAAGGTGGGGAGGGGTATTACTCAGAAGGGTGGTGGGAATGGGTGATTGGCAGATAGCTGTGATGAGCCTGTTGACGACCTGTTTGCAATATCTGAAGATGTTTGTAGTAGGGGTTTCCCAGGCAGTCTCTCATCCTGGTTCTTCAGCCATGTTTAGTTGTTGTACTTTGTTTTAGAGATAGTTCAGGCGTGCACAATTTTCTGGGTCAACTAACTGAGCGGGAAAGAACATTCCCGCAGAGTCCTTTTGAAATGGGTACCATCATCACAGTGGAGTGATAAAATGCTGCTTTTGCCAATGCTACCAGAATGAGTCCTGGGATACAGAGCTCGGTCCATAACTACACGGCTGCTTTGTGCTTGATTAGTTCTCTGAGAATATGTTAGCAGAGGGGCATTAGGCAGCTGGCATTAGACACACTTTTTAAGTTCAAAAAGGAATTTCAAAGCCACTTCAAAGTCCCCTTCTGCCAGACCCCAATCAAACAGAACAAAGGGATGAGGGCAACCAGTCAAAGGTGACCTCCCCCACAAATTATATTTCTTAAGTCTTTTGTGAGCTGAGCCCAAAGGCACAATTATGATATTTTCATCTGTTACCAATTCTTTCTTTACTGATTAAAAAAAAAAACATTTGTGCAGGGGAATTAACTGTGACAACACATCCTAGAAGAAATGAATCAGTGTCTTTGCAGTAAGAAATATTAGGTGAATATCCTTCGCTGGCTACAAAGATCTGTTAATTATGCCCCTTAACATTTTCTGCAAATACAATCCAGGCTTAGTCATGTTCAGAGCAGATGCTCTGAAATCAATGGGACTTATGGTAGTTGTGACTAACTTAAGCCTGGCTGGTTTAAATGGGTCTGCTTTATTTATTTATTGCACTTGGATCCTGGTCCTTGGCTGAAAAGGCTCCCAGAGTGGCTTGCATATAATCAATTAAAGCCAGACAGTCCCTGTCCCCAGAATTGCAAACTAAAAGATACAGTCTTCAAAGGAAAAGAGGAGGGAGGGAAAGAAAATTAAGGTGCCAAAGTTAAACAAAAGTTCTCATAATCACCAGCTGGAATGGAAACTCTAAACACAACGAAGGCTTAGATCCTAACTTCAATTAGCTGGAAGCAGACACGCCAACTCTAGGGAGTGGAGGTGTCGCCAGCCCCCTCAGTAATCATTAGCAAGGGGCTCAGCCACCCTGAGCACATGAGAGGTGGAGCCACAGTCATTGAAGCTGCGTGGTACTGGGCAAGGCCTCCTTCTGAAGACAAGGCGTGATGTCATGCACACACTGCACCACTGCCGCCAATCTTCGGCCCAAGGCAGCGCCTCTGGCTGGGAGTAAGTCTCACTGAATTCAGTTGCTTAGTAATGAGTAGACTTGGTTAGGCTTGAGTTCTAAGTCTAGAGCTGACCCGATCTATCCTGATGGATTAAGAAGAAACCCTCAAAAAGTTTATCAGTGTACAGTGGTACCTTGGGTTACAGACGCTTCAGGTTACAGACTCCGCTAACCCAGAAATGCACCTCGGGTTAAGAACTTTGCTTCAGGATGAGAACAGAAATCGCATGGCGGCAGCGGGAGGCCCCATTAGCTAAAGTGGTACCTCAGGTTAAGAACAGTTTCAGGTTAAGAACAGACCTCCAGAACAAATTAAGTTCTTAACCCGAGGTACCACTATATTTTCTTGTAATAGCTTCTACTCGGTATAAGTTACTACTTTTGCAATCCTGTCCATGTTGGTTCAGAAATACCATTGTGTACAATGGGGCTTCTTACTTCTAGCAAAGCCTAAGGCTACAATTTTATACGAACTTACTAAGAAAAAAGCTCTCCTCCCCATCCAATTTACTTTCAAGTAGATCATAGATAGTGCTGAATTGCAGAACGCTAGTTTATAAGTTCGTAACTTCTACTGCAAGGGCGAAGAGCCTGTTTTGGTCCAAGCTTCCCATTCCCAGGCCAATCTATGAAAGCTAATGATGATCTCAATGGCAGCGTCATTCCTAATGCTGCTGTTCCATTTTGAGCGAGTGTCGTTTGATTTGTTACATGTCATTTACAGCTGGTGGTGCAATGTTTAAAGTAATTGATGTCATGGCAATGCTTGTCATCAAGACATATTTATCAGTGGAGACTTGCAGCTGAGGAAAGCTGTATTAGCGTCTTTAGTGTTTTGTTGGGGAGGTGAAACATTTTAACAGACCCGTACTTGATATACGGTCATATAAAAAGAAACAAGCAGAGTGAAACACTGTTCAGGTTAAGATAAAACTGAGCACATGCAGTACAGAGAACTGTACACTGGAAAGTAAAGGAAATATCTAGATATAACCAGTACTAAGGGTTGGGTCAAAGTAAAGGGACTTGATTTAAGGAAAAGATTAAATTAATGGTTTGTCGTCAGAAGCATCAGTTCACTGTGCTGTCAGGTAAGGAATGTCCAGAGTGAGGAATTAGCTCTTTAATGCTAAAAGTACCATTACAAATCAGGAAAAGGCGTTTCCACCAGTCCTCTCAGCTACTCCTAGGTGTGCACCTGATGACGCAGTTGCTGCAACAGAGAAGCCCCAACCTCGGCTCATGTATCTTCCTCACCCAAGCACAAGCAGGTGAAGACTGGCTCTGAATGCAACCTACTTCAGCTCCTCCCTCTTCAATCCTCTCCTGGTCCTGGAAGACAGTGGAGCAGGAGAGGTGGGAGCAAGAGTGGGAGGTGTGGAAGCCCTTCACTCTACACCAGACTGACCCATCTCTCGCTCCTCCAGCACTTGTTCTTCACTCTCCAGTCCTGCAGCTTCTCCTTGCCTCTGACTCTCACCTCTTGGCTGTTTCAGGCTCCCCCAGACATAGCTGTCAACCATCCCTTATTTGGCAGGAAACTCCCTTATCCCAGCGCCGTTTCCCACTGCTGTCCTGGATTGATGATGTCCCTTAAATTTCCCGGGTTTCAAAGGAAGCAGCTCCTCTCCCTCCCTCCCTGCCGGCCAGGGAGGAGGGAGGCTCCAACTGTGTTGCTTGGCTGCGTTGCTCACCCAATAAGGAGTCTAAGAATGACTGGGGGGTGGAGCTTGCATGCCTTGTGCCCCGCCGCGTTGCCTGGGGACTCGCCTTTGCTCAGCGCTTCCCAGCGGAGAGGTGAAGGTGGTTTTCCTTGCTGCATCCCCTTTGCCGGGTTGCTGCGCTGTGGGAGCCAATGCTTGAGGCTTTGTTTGGCTGCTGGCTGGGCTTTCTGCCTTTGGCTCGGAGGGGCTCAGAACTTGAACATACCTGTGCTTGGAATCGGATGGATACGTCATCGACGGCCCATTCACCCTTGCTGGGGAAAAGGTCTGTCTGGAGCGGGGGCACATGGTGGGGGGAAAGGAAAGGAGCTGGTTGACTAAAATCCCTTATTTTGGCTGCTGATCCCTTATTTCCAAGGCTGCTGGTCCCTTATTTTCAAATCTGTAAGTTGACAGCTATGCCCCCAGATCACCAATCCCTTCTTCCAAGGCAGTCTCCCACCTTCTCCCAATGCCCACCCATCAGAATTTAGAATCCAGCCACCAGTCCTCAGTGTCTAGCCAGTCTCTGAACAACAGACTTAGGGTTCATCCACACTTACCTTTCCTCTGCACTTTCCAGACACAGCCTGCGCTTTAAGGCTCCATGTCCGAGCACTCTTTTTCTCGCATAAGAGCTTTCCTTGTGAAAACCTGCTCTTTAAAGCTGAATCAGAACAAATAGCAATTCACAGAAATCCCAAATTGCCATTTGTTGTGCTTCAGCTTTAAAGAGTGGTTTTTTGTGGGGAAAGCTCAGGGGCAAAAGAAGGGAGGGCATTTGAAATGCAGACCTATGCCTGGAATGAGCAGGGCAGAGGGTAATTGTGGATAAGCCCTTAGACTGCAGTCCTAACCATATCCAATCAGAAGTTTCACTGAATTTGATAGGGCACATTCACAAGTGTGATTAGGACTGCAGCAACACTAAGAGCAAAATTCACAAAAGAAGCAACTGAATTTAAGTTACCGTAGTCATGGATATTTTAAATTCTATTGATTTCAGTGGGCCAGCTCTAAGCATGGCTAAGTCTGGATCCAACCCAGTGATGACAGTGCCCTAAAGCAGAATGCATTAAATAATATTCTAGTGTCCAGACAAACACTCAAAGAATGAAAAACACTGGGATTAGGAAATGCCATCAAGCGAGCTGTGATCGTGGGAGTTAATCAATGAAGGCATGACACTTCGGATTGGGTACATGACAGAGAAGAGCAAGAGCTCAGCAAGTTAATCTGAACAAAACAAAAAAGAGTGATGACGCACATAAACAGCAAAAGCCTGGAAGCAAGAAAGTAGCATGGAAAGCCAAGGAGGGGAAGGGGAGCGAAAGGGAAGGTGATAGAAAATCTATATGTGAAGGTAATGATGGAAATCATTTCAGTGGAAATGGATTCTGCTCTTAGAAAAAAAATGTGCCGGGTAACAGAGATAGAATACTAAACACAATAGAACTGAAGATAGGAACAAACCAATGTTGCTGGGAAATAAAATTGGATATCAGGGACCAATTCAGTGTAAATGGGCACAAAGGACTAGATTTAGATGCATTCTAATTATCATTTGTTATCATGCTTTCCACTTAGCGAAGCCTGGCAACACAACTACTCATTTGAGCAACACTACTAGCATCCAGCTAGGTCAGTCCTATTTATAAATATTTGCACAATGAAAGTGCCAATTTTAATGCTCACATTTTTTTCCTCCACACCACTTTATATAAATAAGAAGAGACTAAAGGTTCATCAAATTTATCGCCTCACAGCTTTCTATTCCAGGCAACACGTTTTCAGCTAAAACGTATTATGGGAGATGCTGTGGTCCCAAGTGTGCTTTCATGGAAGTTTTGTACTGTCCAGACTGCATAAACTACATTTTCAGTTCAAGGGCTAAAACAGTTATGTAATGTGAAGAGAGAAATGGCTTTTGTTGAGTCACAGCAATACAAAAGAAATAAGGATGCATGTTCGCCCTCTATGGCCCACATCTGCCCACATTCACACCACCATCTTAATAACAGCTTAGTGACATTAAATTGCTGGTCCATTGCAAAATGTAATACTAGCAGTTAACATAGGGATAGCCAGGTGTTGCAGGACTTTAATTCCCCTCAAACACACATATCTCACCAGTTTGGGCAATGGTCTGTGAAAATGGGAGCTGGAATCAAACATCATCTGGCACTATATTGGCTACTCCTGAGATGGTACGTTCCAGTGGTAAGTCAACAGATGTATCCTTGCCTCTGCTGGTGTGATGACCTGGGATTCGGACTCGGAGGCTGAACCTGAGGAATCCCAGCCTGCACAGGAGTCCCTGCCTCCAGAACCAGCTGAGCCGGGGCTGGGGCTTGAGCCTGAAGGGTCCTCATCTGTGCTGGAAACTCAGGTGCAGGCACCAGCTGAGTCTGCTCTGGCTCCTGAGATGATGGAGGACCCATTGCCTGCAGGGGCTCCACTCACAGCCCCGTCAGGGGAAGCTGAGGTTGCCTCTGGGTCTGGTAATCCTCCAGCCTCTCCTGAGCTGCAGAGGCTCAGGGCAGAGAGGTGGAGGGAACTAAGTTCCCGCAGGAGGAATGCTCGCCTCCAGGCCAGGAGAGGCAAGTCACCTGTGGACCGGGGCTGCCCTATGCCTCAGGGCAGATAAAAGCCAGCCAGCCCAGTCCCAGGTTGCGGGAGCAACAGTGTTGGTAGCCTGTTCCTGCCTACACCCTGTCCTGCTCTTCTGCCAGAGTTCCTGACCTCACCCGACTCCCTGCCTTGGACCCCGCTTCAGCTTTGACGCACAGCCTCCATACCACACCCTCGACCTCGGACTGGACTCGGACCTTGCCACACGGTTAACCCTCGGGACCGGCACAGCTGCATAGACAATTGAATTATTGCACTTTGCATGCGATCCATTGTGCAAAATTTGTTAGGCGTGGGTCTATTTCTCTATATCAGTTTTGCTTGTTTTTACCCATTATTCTATACCTGAATTAATGAAGGTTTTTAAAAATTAAAATTAAAAAAAATCTCCCAATATATATTTCAATACATATATAAATGTGTATTTTCTCTCAATCTACCGAATTGGAATGAACATTTTGATAGATTTAAACTGCCAAGAATGTTGCACTGGTGACATTCAGAAAACTACAAAGTCTTCTGGATAGGTAAGTTCCCAGAGATGTATTTCTTCGAAGAGTTCAGATCAGAGAATTTTTCTATAAGAATTCATAAGTACCGGATTCTTCAAGTATCCCCAGTTGCCACAGAAATTGTTTTTTGTTTTTTGTTTAAGGGGGGAAAGTTGTGTAAGGCAGTTCAAAAATACACATTGCAATTGTAAAGGCTTCTTCGTCTGTAATTGCAGATATTCTGTTTACACAATGGAAAAAAAACATGTATATCAGCAAATAAAAACATCTTGACAATTCTAGTGAAAGACACATTTCCAGCAAGTTGCAACACATTATCCAACCATGTGCATATGTTTGTATAAACACTAATGATCAGTTCAGCATGTTAAAGAGATGGTGGGGTTATATGTACAAGGATCCCAAATCCCTGCAGTGCATACATGGCTGAAGCACATATACACATACAGTATATGACCAAACCAGCCCTCCTTCTTCTTAATTTCACTACTTGCACCAAGTGGGTATCTTTATGTTTTCTCTGGCTGCCTCCACTAAATGGCTTTTTAAATGTATAGCCTTTCACCAGCCCAACCTATTCACTAAACTGGGTAGAGAGGTGTGGCATTTACAGTAGGTGCGGGAAGAATAAGATCTCAGACTATGCTTCTCCAGAACAAAATATATTTTTGCCTAAGGTGGCGCTGTTGGTTAAACCACAGAGCCTAGGACTAGCCGATCAGAAGGTCGGCGGTTCGAATCCCCGCAACGGGGTGAGCTCCCGTTGCTCGGTCCCAGCTCCTGCCAACCTAGCAGTTTGAAAGCATGTCAAAGTGCAAGTAGATAAATAGGTACCGCTCCAGTGGTAAGGTAAACGGCGTTTCCGTGAGCTGCTCTAGTTCGCCAGAAGTGGCTTAGTCATGCTGGCCACATGACCCGGAAGCTGTTCGCCAGCTCCCTTGGCCAGTAAAGTGAGATGAGCGCCACAACCTCAGAGTCAGTCACAACTGGACCTAATGGTCAGGGGTCTCTTTACCTTTAAGGTTCTAGTAAGTCAACAAGTTAAACTTTTTTAAAGAAAATGTGTGTGTGCTTTAAAGCTAACTTTGCAATATTCATAAGAGTGAATCATCACCATCACCATCTTAATCCAAAACTGTTTCGCTAACCAAGGCAATACTTTTAAATTTGCACCTCTCACTTCAGCTTCTGGTTCAGGGTCCTTTCTTGGTTCCTTCCATTTAATTTTTTTAATGTCCTTTGGATTTCTGACCCACCTGTGCAATACAGTCTTTAAAGAGAAGACCAGATGGTTTTTGCTGCAAAAACTGGAAACCAAATACAAACTGCATGAAAATTCTATTCTTTCACAATGGCTACATAGCCAGGGCCTCTGTAGCGCACTCACTAAATTTTGTAATAGGATACTTTAATGTGCTTGGCAGTAGAAATGCAGTTGCAGTAATCTCCACTGGGGCACAGAGGAAATAATTCTGCATCTCATTTTATAGCTGGGCTGAAACACTCCATACAAAGGTCTGACTGTAAGCTACTGTTGCAGATAAAACAATGACAATAAATGCATTGTGGCACCTCAAAGACTAACACATTTATTCTGAAATAGATTTGTTCATTTTTATGGTGCCAGAAGACTTACTTTTTGCTGAAATTGACTCGTTTTGATTAACTCTCTAGAATTTATTGCAGATTATGCATTCAAGCAATATATAAAATCTAAGCCATTTAAATGATGAGAAATGCAGCTATAAGCAGAACATAGGCCTGGAGTGGTTACAGGTATAATGATGCCTATGATGTTTAGTAAACATTGAAGTTATTTTGCATAGCCAGTCAAGACTATGGGCTGCATTCAATAGTGTCCTGCACCCTAATGGAAGGCTCTTTGATCCTCCACACACACAAACAGCAGCAGTTCCCTCACATGCTCCCTCAAATCTGCTCCAGAGGATTGGGGGACCTTGTGAAACCATGGTGAGTGGAGCTGCAAGAGGGAATCAACAAAATGTGTCCCTCTCCCCATTCCATTGACAAAAGCCTCCATTGAGTTCAAAGAGCCTTCTGCCAGCACAAGAGATCAGCACAAGAGATACCAGTGGATACAACCCAGCAAAACACAGTTGGATAATGATGATAGGGATGGTGATGATTAGCTCTTATGAGTATTGCAAAGTTAGCTTTAAAAAAAGCAGTTTCCCAAAGAAACATATAACTTGTTGGCTTACTAGAACCTTATGAAGATTATATTTTGTTCTGGAGAAACATATTCTGCGATCTTGTTATTTGCACCTCTCACTTCCGCTTCTGGTTCATGGTCCTCTCTTGGTTCCTTCCATTTCAAATTCTGAACTTCCTTTATACAGTACTTTCTATGTAAGACAGACTTTAAAGTGAAAGGCAAATTGTTTTTGGTTTTAAAAACTGAAAACCAAATACAAACTACAGTTAACACAATAAAAAAAATTCCTTCCAGTAGCACCTTAAAAGTAAAGGTAAAGGGACCCTTGACCACTAGGTCCAGTCGTGACCGACTCTGGGGTTGTGGCGCTCATCTTGCTTTATTGGCCGAGGGAGCCAGCGTTTGTCTGCAGACAGCTTCCGGGTCATGCGGCCAGCATGACTAAGCCACTTCTGGCAAACCAGAGCAGCGCACGGAAATGCTGTTTACCTTCCTGCTGGAGCAGTACCTATTTATCTACTTGCACTTTGATGTGCTTTCGAACTGCTAGGTTGGCAGGAGCAGGGACCGAGCAACGGGAGCTCACCCCGTTGCTGGGATTCGAACCGCCAACCTTCTGATTGGCAAGTCCTAGGCTCTGTGGTTTAACCCACAGCGCCACCCGCGTCCCGAATAGCACCTTAGAGACCAATTAAGTTTGTTCTTGGTATGAGCCTTTGTGTGCATGCACACTTCTTCATGCACTTATGTTAACGCATCCCCTCCCCCAATGCTAACAACTCCAATATAAAATACTGCACAGTGGGTTCTGGTAATGCTGGGCTGGAAAGTAGCTGTGTGAGTGAAGTCAGTGTTCCCAGAATGGTATGTGAAGTAGTTATGTCCAGAAACTCTCCTGCTGTTCAAATATTATTATGAATCTATTGCCGCACATTTTGCTACATTAGGATAGCTGGGGGAGAATCCTGAAACTATGGCATGATAAAGTACATATTATTTACTGCTGGGCTTACAAGGCTAAGTCTTTTAAAGTTCTGTGCCACGATGGATAGATATTGGTGCAATTCAAACTCCAGTGCTAAATCTCACTGCCTCCATTCTGTTAGCTCATAAATTATGTAAATCCAGCTAATTTATGGAGAAGAGCATCAGGGGTCATCTAATGTGAATGGTTTAAGCACACAATATTTGCAAATACCAAAGGTTTTCTCTTTTGCTCAGTATAATCAACAGGAGTTTGTCAGAATAACAAACCTTATCGACTGCAGAACAGACCCATTCAAGCATTCATTTTGCTCTATCATGGCACTAACTTGAAATGTCTCAAAGAAATTTAATGGAACCTTAAGAAAAAAGCTTCCACCCAGTAAAAAATCTTCAAGAAACGGTTCTGTTTTGCGATGACTCTTTTATTCCAGATTTGGAAACCAAAATTGCCTTGCCCTGGAGTCACCTTTGCTCAGCTTTGTAATGCGAGGAAGCTTAGTGGGATGTGACTTTCTCCCGATATTGAGCTAAGCTTGTTAAACTGCATGTTTCCAGGAAAAAACGATCCTGACAATACAGCTGGCTTCAAATGCACAACAGTACTTCATTTTTTCATAATCTCTTCTGTCTGTTTAGTGAAACAAACCTGTAAACAAGTGCCAGTAACCCTGGTCCTCAGCAGGTAAAAGACGCTCCGTTTTCCAGCACATTTCTATCACAGCCTTTTAGTTTTAAAGCAGCAAGCAGTGCCACCATAAACACACTGTTCTTGGGGAGAGTTGGCAACCCACTAGGTTTAGATCTGTGCTGTCTAGCCTTGTCCCTTCTGATCAGCCAGCTTCCAGGAAACATAGCCTGAAGGATATCATGGGCCTGTGAGGCCATCTTTTATCACTAATGGCCTCTTTTACTTTTAAACCAGGATATGCTGTACATGCTCCTGTCAGTACAGCAGCTTCTCTATAATGTGGAAAACTGTCTACTTGAGTTATAGTAGTCAGCCATCTCTCAGCAATTAGCACTGGGATAATGTACAGCAGCACACAAAGGCCTGCAGCACATGAGCTCCAAAGATCTTATTCTTTACTGGACTAGATATGTGAGAGCAGGGATAAGGAACCTGGTGTTCTTCCGTTGTTCTCATACTCCAACTGCCCAACCAGCATGGTCAAATGACCACGCAGGAGAAACAGGGCCAGCCATTGTTCTGTGAACCGCCCTTAGACCTCCAGGTATAGGGTGGCATATAAATAATAATAATAATAATAATAATAATAATAATAATAATAATATCATATTATTTTAGATATGTCGTAGAGGGAGGGTGTGCCTGACCTCTCCTCAACCATGTTCAATGAGTTGTTGCCTGGGGAACATATCTGAACTGGGTCTATACTGAAATGACTGGTGTAACTACATATTTATAATAGGAGGTGGGAAAAAACTTGCTATTCCCCAGCATAGGATTTCAGGACAAAATGACAAACACTTCATTCAACCCGCTGCTGTGGTCTATTGTTGTTGTTTAATCGTGTCTGACTCTTTGTGACCCCATGGACCAGAGCACGCCAGGCTCTCCTGTCTTCCACTGCCTCCCGCAGTTTGGTCAAACTCACGTTGGTAGCTTCGAGAACACTGTCCAACCATCTCGTCCTCTGTCATCCCCTTCTACTTGTGCCCTCAATCTTTCTATGGTCATGGAGAAGGCAGATATGAGTTACCAAGGTATCTTGGATGCTGTGTATCCTTTTTCAAATTTCTATATGTTGCAGAAACATACATGGAAAATTATAAGAAGAAGAGGAGTTTGGATTGGATATCCCGCCTTTCACTCCCTTTAAGGAGTCTCAAAGCGGCTAACATTCTCCTTTCCCTTCCTCCCCCACAACAAACACTCTGTGAGGTGAGTGGGGCTGAGAGACTTCAAAGAAGTGTGACTAGCTCAAGGTCACCCAGCAGCTGCATGTGGAGGAGCAGAGATGCGAACCCGGTTTACCAGATTACGAGACTACAGCTCTTAACCACTACACCACACTGGCTCTACATATGACATGACAGTATAAACAAATGCCCCTAATCCAAAACAGACTTGCATGCACAGGAAAAGGTTTATTGTGCACAGAATGTGGTGGCAGGGTGGTGCTCACAAAGGCATAAGCAAGCTCAACAGACTGCTAAGCCAGCCACAGTAAAACCAACGACATTATTGTGCCCATTTCCATGCTTGTGTGTGTCTCAGCAGTGTGCATACTGCTGTGGACCAATGGTGTGTTTGTTCCTGTATACACTGACAAAGTTCAGGGGCACTGAAATGTGTTTGTCCTCTTGAGATTAAAGTGTCAGCCGCTCTAAAGAAAACAAACTGGCCATAGCCTACTTTCTGATCAGCTGCCAGATAACTTCTATTTTGACCTTAAACAAAAATAAAGAGAGCCTTGATCCAGACACATATGAGGAAATTCTCTGCAGTACTATTTGATTTTTGATTTATTTATTCTTTTAAAAAAGCACACACACACAGAAACAAACCCAGGCTTTAGGAAAGGCTGCATCAGTCCTTTCTTTTGTAAGTGAAGAAAATTATCATTCGAAGGTGTATAAAATGAGTAAAGACTTTCAGTGCGTAGACAGGAAGAAGGGGAAAGGCAGGTGCAACCACAATGCTTCTGTTTCACCCATCTGCTGGCAATATTGCACCAAGGCATTGGAAAACTCTTTTACACAATGCTAGTCTAAAGTGATACTGAGTTAAGTACATACACACTTTGCCATTAGAGGTAATGCTTATCTTCTAAATCAGAAGGGGTTTGGGGGATGGGGTTACTACCTGACCCTAGGCTTACTTTAAAAAGGTAAAGGTAAAGGTACCCCTGCCCGTACGGGCCAGTCTTGACAGACTCTGGGGTTGTGCGCCCATCTCACTTAAGAGGCCAGGGGCCAGCGCTGTCCGCAGACACTTCCGGGTCACGTGGCCAGCGTGACAAGCTGCATCTGGCGAGCCAGCGCAGCACACGGAAACGCCATTTACCTTCCCGCCAGTAAGCAGTCCCTATTTATCTACTTGCACCTGGGGGTGCTTTCGAACTGCTAGGTTGGCAGGCGCTGGGACCGAGCAATGGGAGCGCACCCCGCCGTGGGGATTCGAACCGCGACCTTTTGATCGGCAAGCCCTAGGCGCTGAGGCTTTTACCCACAGCGCCACCCGCGTCCCTTACTTACTTACCAAGTAAGGCTTACTTACTTGGAAAGAAATCTGACTGAGGTTAATGAGGTTTCGTTCCAATTAAGGCTGAAATCTTATGACTCCAGGAGACTTACTTCCAAGTAGACATGTTTAGGATTGTGATGGAAGTTTGCAGCATTGCAGCTCTAGGTTTAAACGTTTTGAAATCTTGCAGGAGATAAGAATGTGTTCAAGATTTTAAAAATATTTCTACACACCACTTTTTAATTCAGAATTTAAATGTTCTCAGCACTGTGGTTTCCAACACATCTGCTTCAGGCACCTCAACATTTCAAAATCATACCTTGGTCTAAGCAGTACACTCACACTCACACACAACCTTTGAGAGGAACAGAATGGAGATGCACACTATGTATGGGACAAGAACATGCCTCATCTCAAGACTACTGTCCCTGCCCCCCCCCCAAAGTACAGTGATGTAACCTATATTCAAAAATTCCAGGGTTCCAAACAGAATTTATTTCCATCTCTGGTCAATATTGAAAATTTGGTATAGAAGGCAAAACTATTGAATACAACAAGGGTTCATACGCCAGGTCTTTGGGCAAGAGTAATTTTTCAGACCTGCCTCTGCCCTGTTGAATCTTTCTTTTCAGAACAATGGGTTTCTGAGAATGCTGATAACTTTCTGTGAGATCTCTACCACCCACACAGAACTAGAGGTTACAACCTGATCCTATCAATGTCCAGTTGAAAAGGGAATCCGCTGCTCCTACTACCCATTTTTTTCATAGTCTAATCATCCATATCCTTTCACATTTTCTGTGTAGCACAGACCAAGAGTCTTGCCCACCACAGCAGTCTGAGGGGGAGGGATGAGAACATCTACCATGGGATGTGAAAAGGCTGTGTTTTCAACTGGGGGTTTCAAGTGCTACATCCAGTAGCCTGGTTCACACATCATACTAAGCCAAGCGATGGCTTAGCAAAAATGCATGAGCATATAGGCTCCAGGAGTAGTTCTTCTGTCTGCTGTTCTCCACCTGGTTCTTCTGCCGCTGCAGCGTGCTGAGCTAAACCAAGGTTTGGCTTACTGCATGATCCAAAACAAATGACAAAACTGGATTGCAGCTCATGATCTGGGGAGAGCAAAACCATGAGCCCTGGGTTGGATGACGTGCTAACTAGTTCAGTGCAGTGACAGAATGCCTGTAGAGGACCAAAGTCCCCATGATCTCCTCTCTGGGAGCCCACACATGTATGCGTTCAGGCTAACACATGACTTAGTTTAACGTGATGTGTGAACTAAACCAGTGTCTGAGATACCAGGCGGCAAACCTAGCCGAGGCCCATGAAAACCTGACAGGTCCATAGAAGCTTAGAGAGACTTCAAAAAGGATTCTAGGTTGGATTTAACTTTAAATCTTGTTGTGTATTCAGTGCATCCTCCAAGAAGTCCTTTCCAAATCGCTTAAATTTTTCAATCGCTTAAATTCTTTAATGAGCATGCAAAGCTCAATTAAGGAGTCAAGCAAGTGGACTGAAAAATCTGACAGTGGCTTATGACTTGCAGTCAGGCACTTCAGCATGTATATGCAAAACAAATACCGCTAGCTTCATTTAGTATTGACAACATTAAGTGCTTTAGACATCATGAGTCAATCCCTTGAGTGATCACTGCTGGTAGAAAAACCAGAAGAATTTAAAATATTTACCTTTATTTCCTTTTGCTTTCTAATCTCCCAGGAATCATTTATATACAGCACTTATTTACACCTGAACTAGAGGTGCATTTTTCCTTCATCAGAGAAATGCTGGAGGGTATGAAGTTATGTGACCCCTAAACCAAGGAGATAAGTAACTATACAACTTTTAAAGACATCTCAAGGCAGTCCTGTATATGTCAGGGTTTTTTTAATGTTAAATGTTTTATTACGTTTTTACATATATTGGAAGTCACCCAGAGTGGCAGGGGAAAGCCAGTCAGATGGGCAGGATATAAATAATAATATTATGATGAAGAAGATAATAATTGGAACAGGACATCCCTATTTTCAATGGAGAAATTGGAGGGTATGAACATTATTAACAGTCCTTCCTTAAAAACAGCTGTCGCTCATAGAGTCTGCTTATGTGACAACACTGGCTGGTTAAAGCAAAGGGGGACATGGCTTTAATATTTATCTTTGCAGTCTCTGCTGGGTATTGCTGAGTACTTTCCTCATCTCACAGAATTCCAGGTGGCATTGGATAGCTTAGCTCAAGCCATTGACATTTCCCCTGCCTTTTGCAGCACTGCTTGCTCCCCATCAGCCTGTGAACGGGAGCAGACAATTCTGGATTGTTTGCTTGAACACAGCATCATGCCTTGATGCCTTCTCCTTTGTGTTGTCACAAGAACTTGCCTGTTATGGCAGGCTTTTAATTATTGACTATTCCCCCCCACACACCCTGCAAATGAATTAAGTGAAAGCACAGACAATGCATCAGCTCAATGTCAGCTGCTTTAAAATCAGTGCTTTAATGATACCTAATAGATTTGTGCATTTATGCAACAATAGATGGAATGAGAAGCGAGAGTTTCTAACATCCCTAATCAACTAGCGGATTTCCCTAGACAACCTCACCTGCTTCACCTCAGTTCTAGTCAGCGCTACCTTTACAAGATGGATAACTTTGGCTCTCAAAGCTGTGTTTGTCTAGACCAGACTCTCACAACCTCATGCTCTCTACCCCTACTAGCTACTGCTGGACTACAGCTCCCATGGCCCCTGATCTTTGGACACGCGGCAGGGCATGATGGGAACTGGAGTCCAAAAACATCTGGAAGGCATCAAGTTGAGGAAGAATATTCTAGGCCAGGGTGGCCCAACCTTGCATACAAAGTGGGCCGCAAGGGCGCTTTGATGTGGAACCTGTGGGCTGCCAAAAACTGACACCCCTTTTAGCCTTCTGGCAAAGTAAGGCCAGGTTTTGAGAAGGAGGCGCAAGGGCTCTAACAAGGTCCTAGAGCCCTCCCACCTCCTTCCCAAAGCAGGGGAAATGCTAACTAGGCTTTGGGAAGAAGGCAGGAGGATTCTATAACCCTGTCAGAGCCCTCATGCTTCTTTTCCAAAGCCTGGTGCCTCCTCACCCAGCTTTGGGAAGGCAGTGCAAGGTGTCAAATGTCACTGAGGACCACCAAAAAAAGACCCCAAGGGGCTCATGTGGCCTTCGGGCTATGTGTTAGACCACCCTATTCTAAGCCCTCCACGTCACCCCATATATGCACACTGAGAGACTGTATAGATTTACCACAAATCACTCTGTTTTCCCCGCAGCCTTCCCAATTGTAATTTTTTATTGGCTTTTTAATGAATCAACAACATGACAATAATATTTCACCTTGTTCATGAGCACTCTAATCTACACCTGGCATCCCAAACTCATCACTAGACATAATTTTTAAAGGAAAAGAGGGGGGGGAGGAATTTATACTCATAGTTCATTAATGTTGCAGATTGACTTTAATTTGTCATTCAAAGAGTTCCCTCCAATAATTCTTTTAAATGAAACACTGTATCTGAACACATTTCATGTCTATTGGATGCAAACCTTTATTTTATTGCTAGATCTAACATGTTCTTTTCCTTCCAATGGGGAGGCTCAAGGTTCCCAGTACCGTGGCACCTTGGAAGTCGAACGGAATCCATTCCAGAAGTCATAGAATCATAGAATCATAGAGTTGGAAGAGACCACAAGGGCCATCGAGTCCAACCCCCTGCCAAGCAGGAAACACCATCAGAGCACTCCTGACATATGGTTGTCAAGCCTCTGCTTAAAAACCTCCATAGAAGGAAACTCCACCACACTCCTTGGCAGCAAATTCCACTGTCAGGAAGTTCTTCCTAATGTTTAGGTGGAATCTTCTTTCTTGTAGTTTGGAACCATTGCTCCGTGTCCGCTTCTCTGGAGCAGCAGAAAACAACCTTTCTCCCTCCTCTATGTGACATCCTTTTATATATTTGAACATGGCTATCATATCACCCCTTAACCTCCTCTTCTCCAGGCTAAACATGCCCAGCTCCCTTAGCCGTTCCTCATAAGGCATCGTTTCCAGGCCTTTGACCATTTTGGTTGCCCTCCTCTGGACACGTTCCAGCTTGTCAGTGTCCTTCTTGAACTGTAGTGCCCAGAACTGGACACAGTACTCCAGGTGAGGTCTGACCAGAGCAGAATACAGTGGCACTATTACTTCCCTTGATCTAGATGCTATACTCCTATTGATGCAGCCCAGAATTGCATTGGCTTCCGTTCAACTTCCAAAACATTTGGAAACCAAGGCGCAGCTTCCGATTGGAAGCCACGTCGGACGTTCGGCTTCCAAAAGAACATTCAAAGAACATTCAAAACTGGAACACTCACTTCTGGGTTTGTGGCATTTGGGAGCCGAAAGGTTCGACTCACAAGGCATTCAAGATCCAAGGTACGACTGTATTGTCAAGCTGTACATTTATGTATCAGAGCAACTCTGAAAAGCTGGTGGCACTGAAAAACGTTGGGGATGATTTGAGGTGGGGTTGAACTCCTTCTGAAGGAGCAGGCAATAAGTGTGTCAGAGAGAGATGGAGAAGGAGAAGTGATTCAGATCAAAACTGCACAGTTGAAATTGTTGTAGCCTTTTTGATGAGCTGCAAAAGCCAATGAGGTGGATGGAAATCATGCACAACCCCTTATTACTGTTGAGGAGGCAGTATATGCACAATGCTAGTGATCAGGTACACAGACATCAAACTGCTCAACCCCAGAAATACTCCACTACTCTCACAAACCAAACCCAGCTATTTAAATAAAGTCCAATTAATCTGGAGATGGAACTTTTTTGGGGAATCTTTGCAATGCTATAAGACAGACACTGTTCACAGGAGAAAAATAAATAAAAGAAGCAAAATGGTTCAATGTTTGTTACAAACACTAAAGATATTTGACTTAAGAGTTGAAGGAAACACCACCAAAAACCAGGTAGCATTTGTCACTATGAAACTTTCAACACTTAAAAAAAAATACAATCAAGATCTCAGTTGCAATGGTATGGATATATCCCCATGGAAGCATCAAGCTCCGGTACAGTAGATGGAGAGTACTTTAAAAAACCCTCTGTAGCAAGTAAAATAAGACGGATTAAAATGCATCATGTCACAAGGGCACAGAAGAACAAAATTCACTGAATCACTGCATTGCCCAGGAAACAAGTATCTGAAACAATCTATTGTCACTGCCAGTCCTCTGCTTTGCAAAACTCCACTTACTTGAAGCCTAGGAAGTCTGGACACATAATGTTGAAGGTCTTTACTGTTCATTGATGCCTGAAAGCGCAGTCCTCAGAGCTCATTTTTTTTCTGGTTTGTATAGTTCAGTACAAATACAGACTCATCTGAAGTGAAATAGCATCACCTGGAAGTTTTAAATCACATCTGCAGTTTTTGTTTGTTTGTTTTAGCGACTGCCTTAAATCTGATTGCATTTTCAGAATCCGTTGCTCACAGCATGAAAAAGAGAGAATACGGTGCAATGTATAAGCATTGAGTGAAGAAAGGACTTCATAAGCATTTTAAATCCTACACATAATACTGAGTAATGCCACTTTGCGGAGAAAAACTCAAACAGTTCAATTAACATTTTCACCTCTGTGTTGTAGCAGAGAGCAGATGAGAGATTCGCATATATCTGTCCTCTAAAGTGCTTAATACTGCATTATAAATGTTGTTTACTTGAATATTCTCCCTATTTCCTGTTGATTTCTGTAGAAACTTCAGGAATAAAACACTTACAAGATGGATTCTTAATGCTGTAGATGTTTAAATGATGAAAACTAATTTGCAAGCTTCCCGCTGAGACACATCTGAATATTTAAAAATTCATTTGCTTTGAAGATTTAAAGACCTGTAAGTCTTTGATGACATCTTGATTTTTTTAAAATTTGGTTTCATTATGAATGGAAATAATCCAAAACTTTTTAGTGTTAGATCAGCTTTTAGAGTGGGGGAAAAACATGTTCTTCAAAGCTATTGCTTCCATCTAATATTTCTGGAATACATCCATATGTACAGCTTGTGATCTGTTACAGTGTTTACGTTTTATGATATACAAATATGGATGTAACACACTACAATGCAGGCCATAAAATATTAATCTGATTCATTCATATGGCACTGACGAAAGCAGAGAAAAACAATATGGGTGCTGTCCGTTAGTTTCGCGCACATAGCATAATGTTGGCATGTACAGCTTCAGTGAGCATATATTATAACCTCTGCTGTGTTCTACTCAAGCGAGGCACACACAACATCCATCAATATAAATGGAGAAAATGCTTAGTCTTCTTAAGCAGAAGGAAGGCTGCCAAGTCAAATGCATGCTGCGAAACAACTGGCCCTGGTCGTTTCTCATCTCATATGGCAGATACACAAGTCAACTGTTATTTTTGCATCAAGGGGCTATCACAATTGGCAATGTCACATCCAATTTGCTCAACAAGACTTATTTAGCTAGTACTGGAGTCTCATGTTGCACTGTAATCTTTGAGCCCAAACATGTCTTTACTGTTGTATTTGTCTACCTACACAGGTTCAGATCAGACACACACCACACTATCATTTATCCTAACCACTGTGCGGAGATGAAGCCGAGGCCTGAGCTTCCGAACACACAGCAAACAAAATGCAGGTGATTTATTTATTCTGACATTATATTTCCAAGCTTTCTAAGCAAGTGTTAGGTTCAGACAGCATACAGCGATTTAACATAAAGATATAACAAAACTGTTTAAAATAAAATAAATTTTAAAATTAGTTAAATGGCTGCATTTTTTTTAAAGCATGCCGAATAAAACTATGTTCAATGCATGGTTAAAAGCAGACAATGAGAGGAGTCAAACAAACCGCTCTTGGAAGTTTTGTTCTGTAGTCATAGTGTCAAAATCAAAAAGGTCACATTAGAGTTCTATTGTTGTATATTTTCTCAGCTCTTAACGCTTAAAATTTGATTCCATGATAAAGCAGCACCTGTTAGCAGCGCAATGGTGTTTCTATGGTCTGCCAATTCACAGGACGTTCCAAACCAAAGTTAAGCTCCTGTAAATGTGATGTGGCAGCCACATGATTTCTTAACTACACCTCTGAGAGCGGATGCTGCTACTTAGCCACACACTTAAATGCTCCATTGCAGCATGGCAAGCAGGTGTGTGGGTTTTATAGGAGAAACTGAAGCAGTTTTAGTTGCCTAGAAGGGAATACAAATGTCTCATTTGGAATGTTGGCAAGCAAACACTCCATTTTTGCAATTTATTAATATATTATTTAAAAGTTTTACAAATAACATATTTAAATATACCATATTTTTCTGTCTATAAGATGCCCCTATTTTGGGGGACTCATATTTAAGAAAATGGGGGGAGATGGCCCCGTGTATAAGACGCCTCCTAATTTTTGACATTATTTTTTAGGGGGGAAACCTAGTCTTATACTCTGAAAAATACGGTTCTATGATTTTTATAATTATATTTATAGTGTAGGGAGAAACTGAATAGCATAAGAACAGGAATCCCCACATGGATGACAAAAAATGAACTTTTGCATCCTCATACATTATATCTTGAATGCTATAATGTTATAATGACACTGCAGGTGCTTACTTTTTTGTATCACAAATGCCTTTCTGTCTCAAATAATTATGATATAATATAAGCTCTCCTACTTCGAGGTTATAAAAGCCTCTCATTTGCAGTGCAATTGCTATTCTTTCTATCCCAAAGGACACAGAGCCTGCTATCAAGTAAAGCTTTTAAGAGAAACATTTAAAGCTGGTGTTAGACTCTAGTGCTCTCAATCTATTTAAAACACACACACACACACACACACACACACACACACACACACACACCACTTCCATTAAACCATTAATTGCTCACTGAGATTACTATCACTGGTATTTGCCTTAGAAATCCTGAAAGGCTAACATAGCACTCAGCTTTAGCCACAGTGGAACTTGATTATGAATGGAGTGGGAAAAATATAATACTTAGTTCTAGAACCTCCACTAGACACAACAAAAAACAAAAACCTTTTCAAACGTTTTAACAGAATTGATGTGGCCTGTTCCTCACACAATGCTAAACCAGGGTTATAAAACCATAGCTTAGTATGTGTGAACCCAGCCCAGCAGCTTAATTATGGTTTATTAACTATGGGTGGCGCTGTGGGTTAAACCACAGAGCCTAGGACTTGCTGATCAGAAGGTCGGCGGTTCGAATCCCCGCAACGGGGTGAGCTCCCATTGCTCGGTCCCTGCTCCTGCCAAAGGCTCTCCTCCCTGGAAGAGAGGGGAGTGGTTGTGGGCGGGAGCCCGAGCTCCGCCCCTGGCCGGGGGCCTTAGCCCCCGCCCCTCCTCACCTGGCTGGTGCCCACGCCCACCGGAGGCAGCCAACCAGGTGTCTCCGGGGGGCGTGTTTAGCAGCTTAATGCTGCGGCTCCAGCTCCGCCTCCTCCTCAGTCGTCGTCGTCCTGCAGCGAGTCACCCACCCTCCACTCCCATTTAGCTCAGGGTCTAGGTTTTTTGGCCTTGCTATGGACCTTAGGTTGGTCGCCCCGGTTGTCTGGGGGGCCTGGTAGGAATTTTTCCATTTGGCATTAGGCTTTTTGGTTTTTTCGCCTACCTCGTAGCAATCGTCACAACTTTTGTGGTATTGGTGGGTAGGTTAGGCATTGGATTCATGTGTGTCAAGGGCTAGGTGTGGCCATCGCCTATGCTATCTACCGTGGGTTATTCCGTTAAAGGAATCTGGCGGTCGTGTATCCGTCCGATGCATGCTTGGCGGGAGGCCATGGCACGACCCTCGGTGACATCAGGGGTGAGCCTATAGTTGGATTAGCATCAAGAGGCTCCACCTACTGTTGAATAAACCCACCTCCTATGCCTAAGCCAATACCTTTTCACTGCTGTAATCAATAAAGTTGTGGCCTTTTCTTGCCCATTAACCTTATATCACGTGTCCTTGTGTGTTTATTTCACATAGCGGGGGTCGGGCCCTCGATCCACAACCTAGCAGTTCGAAAGCACGTCAAAGTGCAAGTAGATAAATAGGCACCGCTCCAGCAGGAAGGTAAACCGTGTTTCCATGTGCTGCTCTGGTTTGCCAGAAGTGGCTTAGTCATGCTGGCCACATGACCCGGAAGCTGTCTGCGGACAAATGCTGGCTCCCTCGGCCAATAAAGCGACATGAGTGCCGCAACCCCAGAGTCGGTCACGACTGGACCTAATGGTCGGGGGTCCCTTTACCTTTACCTTAACTATGGTTAAAGGTCACTTGATAACTATGGTTTGTAGTTGCTGTATAAAATCTTAGTTAACATTATCCATAGCTTATGTGTGAACCGAGACTTTCTCCTTAACTTTGGATAAGACGCCATCATCATCCAATATCTACAGAGCTGTTTGTGAAGACAGGAAAAAGATTGAACCACTTCCAAGGCTCAGTTGCTTTTGCCGGCACTTTTAACTATTGTGTGACATAATAAATCAAGGTTTAGTTTAAGTGATCACTCTGCAAAAGCCTCAATGTTAACTATGGTTAACATTAACCATGGTTTGGCTTTACACGTGAACCAGGTTAGTTCTGTTCAAATATTACAGATTTTCAGCTTAAGTATGTTCAAACTCCTCCCAATCCACAGTATCTATCGGCCTATTCGTATCAGTAGGACTCACCTCCTAATATTAAAGCTAAGGTTGTTCACGGGTCTTTGGTCCAAACTTATAACTAATTTATTTAGCCTTGTGGGCTTTCCTCTACTCATTCGGGTGTAATGGGCAATCACAACCACCTCAAGCACGGAGAGAACAAATTTTGTAATTTTTCTGAGAAGCATTCCCGAAGCAATTTCCCAATTGAAAGCACTTGGGAAGAGGTATCACTAATAAATTAAAGGCAAAGTGTAAAGTCAGCATGACAGTACTTTCTCCACTACAGCCATAACAATTCAGTGAAGGGGAACATAAGCTTTTTACTAATTAAGAAAAGCTGTGAATAGGCACACAACCCCTTGTAAAATCTTTTCGCCATATTTTCACGTGGCTCCTCTAGACAGATATTGTTGCTGAGCGTGCATCTTTTCCTCTTTTAGAAAATAAAAGGGGGGGGGGAGTTTTAAGTCTTTAATTAAGTTATTTATTCTGGGCACAGGGTCTGAGTGCAAAAAAAAAAAAAAGGGAATAGCTTTTGGCTTTCGAGCCCATTTCCCTATGGATGGCAACTTAACATTGGCTCCTGTTCTCCTTAAGCCTCTCAGTAGTGCCACTTGTGTGAAGTGACTCTCCTAGATTTTTCTATCCACCATTCTAGTACATTTTTACCCACCCCTTTCCCGCTTCTGTGACACAGCTGAATTTTTATGAATGTCAATGTTTGTGTTCAAATCCGCATATACAGTAATGGAGAGTCATTCCTTGAATACCTAAGCCAACTGCATGAAAGTCAGTGCCCCCATCGATCAACCCGAACACTGAGATCCAGCTCTGAGGGCCTTCTGGTGGTTCCCTCATTGTGAGAGGTGAAGTTACAGGGAACCATGCAGAGGGCCTTCTCAGTAGTAATGCTCGCCATCAGATGTCAAGGAAATAAACAACTATCTGAAGGCAGCTCTGTATAGTGGTACCTCAGGTTACATACGCTTCAGGTTACATATGCTTCAGGTTACACACTCCGCTAACCCAGAAATAGTGCTTCAGGTTAAGAACTTTGCTTCAGGATGAGAACAGAAATCATGCTCCGGCGGCATGGTGGCAGCGGGAGGCCCCATTAGCTAAAGTGGTGCTTCAGGTTAAGAACAGTTTCAGGTTAAGTATGGACCTCTGGAACGAATTAAGTACTTAACCTGAGGTACCACTGTATAGGGAAGCTTTTAAAAGTTTGATATTTACTATGTTTGAAGTTTTAATTTGGTGGAAGTTTCCCAGAGTGGCTGGGGCAACTCAGTCAGATGGGTGGCATATAAATGTATTATTATTATTATTATTATTATTATTATTATTATTATTATTATTATTCTGTCAGCTAGGATGGAGACCACACAGTTCCCTGCAGCCTTCAAAATCAGGTAGCTTTGCACACTTTCTTCTAGCACACACAAAATACAAAGTTAGGAAGGCTACTTCAAAGCACATCAAAAACAGCAGTGGTTTTTGATAGTGAAGAAAGCAAAACCAAAGCTTAATCAGCTCTTTCAGCTCAGCTCTAATACAAGGCAGCCCTAGCAAACATGGGAAACAATTACATTCAGTTGCATGCTCCCTGTCTAGCAGGCGGAATATTTCCCCGTTTCATGTTGCTCAAAACCAAATAATCCCTCTATCCTTAGAAGTGAAATACAGCTCAAAGAAGGAATGTACATAGCTGCCCTGGAGTGCTCTGAATGACAGCTGCAATCCTGGCACCCTGTCAAGAAAGTATTCAATGGAGGTGCATTAACTTTTAGTTCTGAGATTCAATACTTTCATCAGCTAGCTCCTAATCAGCACAGAGGGCTAACATATGCTGACACAACTGTACCAGCTTTGAAGAATACCCAAAAAGGGTCATGTTTATGCAATGTCTAACAACACCCCTCCTTCAAATACATCCATGCTCTGATGGAAACAAGCTCTTCCTTTCATGTCTCTGAATGAAACCTTTACTTAACTTCACAGAACCACATCAATACCACATCGAGGTACTCTCAACTGGAGTTTTCTTCACTTGTCATTTTGCCAACACTCTCCCCCAATAGCATGCCCTCTCCGGTTGAGAAACCCTTTGAATATTATTTTTAATTGAAGAGTACATCAAAAAGCAGGATTACTATTGACTTCTTTAGCATCATTTTGTATAATTACAGAAAGATAATTTCTGAACTGCACAAATGATTCTGAAGCGGATCAAGCTGTGGGTCCAATTGATCCAGCAGCTCATCTCTAACAGCAGCTTGCTGAAGCTAGAATCTCTTTCATTATAGACACCAGAAACCCTTTGGGCTTTGATGCACAGGTGGGTGGTTTCAGATTTAACCCTAAACTGATTTGTTTATAGACCAAATTTTGTTTCCTATTTTACAATGTTAACTATCTCCAAATGTGCTTGTTTACAGTAAAGCAGGCTTCCTCAGGCTGGTTCCCTCCAGATGTTTTGTACCACCAACCCAAGCCAGCATGCCCAATGCTTTGGGGTGTGTGTGTTGGGGGTCTATCAACATCAGGAGAGCAACAGCTTGAGGAAGGATGTATTAAAGATTCAAATTTTGAAACGAAATCCTCTAACAACCACCAGGAAAGAATTCAGCTCAGTGGCAAACCAACTGCTTTGCACACACAAAATGTCAGGAGAAGGAGGGCAGGACAGGATTAGAAGCTGAGAGTCAGAGCATGTGCACAGACAGGCCCAGCCCTCCTGCCTCTCTTCCCCCTCTGACTCTCAGCTTGGGCAGAATCCTGCACAGGGCTGAGCAATGCGCCAGACAGGCCCAGAGGAGAACTCCACTCCCTTAAGGTAGCCTTCATTTGCTCAGGAGGGATCCAGAGGGATGGGGCATACCTAGAGCTTAGTTTCAGCAACGCCTTCATTGCCAAACCAGGGACACTGCTGTTTTCATGCCCCCGCCCCACTAATAGAAAGTTAATTGCATTTTGTGCCTTCCGTGTGTGTGCTTCCCCTGTGGCTGACCTGGCTTGTTGATGGCTCCATGACTCTACAGTGGTACTTCGGGTTAAGTACTTAATTCGTTCCGGAGGTCAGTTCTTAACCTGAAACTGTTCTTAACCTGAAGCACCACTTTAGCTAATGGGGCCTCCTGCTGCCGCTGGGCCGCCAGAGCCCGATTTCTGTTCTTATCCTGAAGCAAAGTTCTTAATCTGAAGCACTATTTCTGGCTTAGTGGAGTGTGTAACCTGAAGCATATGTAACCTGAAGCGTATGTAACCCGAGGTACCACTGTACTTTCATCTCTTTCTTTCTTTGTTTGTTTGTTTCTTCTTCTTCTTCTTCTTTCTTTTTTTGACGAAGTAATAATCATAAATAAATAAGAATAAAGATGTGCAACCCACCCCCGAGACCATTCCATTGTAACTATCCAACCTCCCAAAATTTCAACACCCTTGCGATGGTTTGACCCCTTTTGGTTTTAAAAGTACAAATTCTACAAACACCCTTCTTATCTCCTCAAAATCATCTCTCCTGCATATTCCCTGTCTTACCTTAATGGCACATGTTAATTTATCATTAATAGCTATATCCCACACCTCTTTATACAATTCTTCCATTTTATATTCTGCTTGCCCCTTCCGCTTCCTACCTATCATAATTTGTGCAACTGTCAATAAATTTGTGAGCTAGTCTTTCATAGCCCACGAACCTTCTACCCCATCGTAAATTGATAATAATGCTACCGCTTTAACCCAGTGGTTTCTGTTATCTCTTTAAAAACCCTTTGCCAGAAAAAAATGTACATATTTCCATCTTCAAGGATGCTGCACTGGTGTAAACAGGCCCAGCCTATTCGCAGGAGTGCTTGTTTGCTTGTCTAGCCCCCCAGCTCAGGACAATAACCACGTAAATGATGGTCGCCACCCCACTGCTCAGAAGGACGCATGCCCAGTGTTGGGACAATGTCTTAGCCTATACCTATGCCTGTACCCTAGAGCGCTGCTATGAGCCTTCAAATTGTGTCACCTCTAGTTTGATCTATATTTAGGCACTGTAGTGGATTCTGGAACAAAGCCTTTGGCAACAATTGTGCTGCAAGTCCAAATACTGGATTATCAAGTGGCAGCCGGAACAGAAGGTCCCAGGATCCGTCCCTGGCATCTCCAGGTAGGGCTGAGAAATACCCCTGCCCAAATACCCAGAAAGCTGAGTATATCCAGTCAATATATGCAATACTGAGTTGAATGGACCAAGGACCTGACTTTGCATGAGTCAGATCATTCCTGTGTTTCTACTACACAACAACAGAGTCAGGAGTATTAGCATGCCAGAGATGACTGACACAGGTTAGAATTATATCACATGGCAGGCACCTGAGCACTGCATCCTTCTTCCCCAGAGAGCAGACTTTATTTGGTTCTTGGTGATATGTCTTCTTGCTCTAAACTATCCCTAGTACTCAATGTTAAGAGGAGTAGGCAAATGTCTCATTTTCTTGGATAATGCAAATGCAGTTAGGGCCAAGAGTGGGTTAAGAGCTACTCAGAACATCCAAGGCCACTCGGTTAAACCTGCACTTCTACATATGAGTTTGAAACATAGGATTGATAGGTTGCATATACACACTTAGATTCTATGAGACTTACTCCAGGCTCATGAGATGTTGTTGGCATTTCCGAATATTGCAGCTCACCTTCAAATGGGGCTGCAGTTTTGTAAACCCTGCCTCCAGCTCAACTGCCCAAAGAACTCTTTCTCTCTAGACATCAAGCCATAATTAAAATGACTTTTAAACAATATGTCTTCTATAGTATTTTTCCTAGAGATCTTGCTCTCATTTCAAGGCTTATGAATTCAACTCATAAGAACAATATTTTAAAAAATGAACCACACAAACATTGTATTCTAAGCCAAGGATGTGGAATGTGTGGTCCTCCAGATGTTGGACTCCAAGTCCCATCAGCCTAGCCAGCAACGTCCATGGTCAGGAATGATGGGAACTGTAGTTTGACAATATCAGTTCCTCCATCCCTGTTCAAAGCAAAAGCAGCATTCTAGATTTTGCAGGATAGGGCCATGAACCAATAGTTTCTATGTAACGCAGACAATATGCACTTGCAGTGTACTGGAAAGTTTTAAAAAAATCCTTAGAATTAACAACTCTAGATAGATCTGTTACTCATATCAATCATCAATTTTATGTGCCTATCTTAAGCTGTTTCACTCACCCGTCTGTTAAAAATTCTGAGGTCTTTTATTACAGTTTAATGCAATATTTATGCTAGCCTAAATTACAGATTGACATAATTATTAATCTGCAAAGAGTAACAAGAGACCAAGTTTGCGACAGCACAATCCATCAGATTCATGGCACCTTCTCTTAACTCAGCTCAGGAGAAAAGCAATTGAAACCTATTAGTTTATCTGACATGTAATTCGTTACTTCTGACTAAATGATTATTCCTAAATGATTAGGAGAAGTAATGTCTGAAATAAGCCATTTTCTTGAAGGAACGCTAACCATGAGAACTGATAAAACTGCTCACAATCCAGACTAGCTTTCCCATAAAACTCTCTCTGTGCTGCAGAGGTTATTATTAGATGTGGGTCAGCACTTGGGTTGCAGTACCTGTTTCTTATCATTTCTTCAAGTTTATTAAATTGTACATTGAAATCCATTTCAACTCCCACTGAGACTAAACTACACTTCACACTGCGGCCTTTTCTAATGTAACCCTGAAGGCCTTTTTTCTTCTTCTGCAAAGCAGCATTGAGAGTGGGCAATTTGCAACCAAGAAGCAGTGGAGTTTCTTAAACCTCCTCTACCCACTACATTGGTGGGACGTGGGTGGCGCTGTGGGTTAAACCACAGAGCCTAGGACTTGCCGATCAGAAGGTTGGCAGTTCGAATCCCTGCGACGGGGTGAGCTCCCGTTGCTCGGTCCCAGCTCCTGCCAACCTAGCAGTTCAAAAGCACGTCAAAGTGCAAGTAGATAAATAGGTACCGCTCCGGTGGGAAGGTAAACAGCGTTTCCGTGCGCTGCTCTGGTTCGCCAGAAGCGGCTTAGTCATGCTGGCCACACGACCCGGAAGCTGTACGCTGGCTCCCTCGGCCAATAAAGCGAGATGAGCGCCGCAACCCCAGAGTCAGCCACGACTGGACCTAATGGTCAGGGGTCCCTTAACTTACCCACTGCATTTCCTCTGAACCCTTCCCTGGACCATGACTTGGGAGCCTAGAATTTGGATCCCCATGAAGCTCATGTGCGGCCTTGCATTCTCTTAGCCTAGCCTTCGTCACAGGGTTGTTGTGAGGATAAAACGAGATGGGGAAGAGCTGTGAACAACATATGAGCTCCTTGGGGAAAAGGTAAGATGTAAATGCAATAAACAAATAAAATAAGAACAGCCCCATGCTTCCATTGCACATGTGGGGTTGAAGACAAAAAACAATGGGGAGGTTTGCAGGGGGGAATAGTGGGTGAGGGAAGGGTTAAACACTTCCCTTTCTTCTCTGCAAACTACACACACACAGAGAGACACTACAGTCAAGGCAGTGGCTATCAGGGTTACAATTTCATGCTATATGCAATATGATGTGGAATTTAACTTTTAGACCTATTTTGTATTGTGCTTGTGGTAGTGAAACTTCCTGCACTGGCTGAGCTGCTGCAACATAGAATGTTCATGAAGTTCTAGTTACAGGTGGGTAGCCGTGTTGGTCTGCCTTAGTCGAAACAAAATGTGCATGCACACAAAAGCTCATACCAATAACAAACTTAGTTGGGTCTCTAAGGTGCTACTGGAAGGATTTTTTTTTATTTTGTTCATGAAGTGCTTGGGGGAACAAGGCTGTCAGAATGTTTGCAGCCCAGTTTCGGTGAAGACAAGGTAAATTGTCACTTTGGCTGGGATTAAGCTCTCACAGATTCAAGGGGCAGTACGGGAATGCTAAGGGATAGGCATCTGTAGAATTTTGTGGGGTGGGAATCAGAGTAAATACACCAAACAAGCAAACACGAATAGCATCAGAAAACAGGCTTACAATTTCTGGTAGATCTGGTTATTGAATAGTGGTGAGGCCTGCGCAGACATAGTCTCTTAGAAATCTCTTGCCTAATCCCTCTCTTGTTTCTCAATAGGTAGACCTGTTGTCCAACTTTGGGAGGGTAGCCAAATGAGAAATAAGACAGGGCTCTAGCAACTTTGATAGTTGTGTAGAAGAAAGAAGTTCAGTGGGCAGGGAGGAGGGTTGAATGTTTACTGCACAGAAACCAAGACAAATGCCATAACTTATAACTTCCATGGCTCTTGATCTGTTAGTCAAATTCACTTAAACCAAATTACAGTGGTACCTCGGGTTAAGTACTTCATTCGTTCCGGAGGTCCAATCTTAACCTGAAACTGTACTTAACCTGAAGCACCACTTTAGCTAATGGGGCCTCCTGCTGCTGCCGCGCCACCGGAGCATGATTTCTGTTCTCATCCTGAAGCAAAGTTCTTAACCTGAAGCACTATTTCTTGGTTAGTGGAGTCTGTAACCTGAAGCGTATGTAACCTGAAGTGTATGTAACCCGAGGTACCACTGTATGGACAATGATTGTGATGATGTAACACAAGTACATCTTGAGTGGGGCCTTCCTTTATTGTCTTATTGAACACCTTTGGCTCATCTGAGCTAACGCTGGCCATTTATATGTTTCAAGTGCAAATATGTGCACATGGGATCTCAGATACGGCATTATTTTTCTTTCCTCCGGCATCAGATGTGATTGGTAGATTTCTCTTGCTATCAAGTGCCTCTCAATAATAGCTGGCAAGTAGAGTTTCCAGGGTTTTGAAGTAACAAGAGTAAACACTCTTTTGGGAAGTGACAGATGTGTGATTGCCATGTCAAACTAAGGATAGCTGAGAGAGGTGTTGTCAAACGTCGAGGTGTTGTCAAACTTTGAAGGCAATGCTTCTTTTCTGGAGTCACTCCATCTTCTTCATAGGGACAAAATGGATTGGCTAGGCACCTTTATCAATAAGCATTAAAGATTTAATACTTTAAAATGCTGCATGGTGGATGTCCATCTTTATAATCAAATCAAAACAAACATGTTTTTATTGTTTAGAAAGAAGATCCTTGGCTAGCGTTGCACATAATCAGCAGGAACATAAATCTCTGAGATTACTTTTGTTTTCTGGGAGCAAACTTCAGATCAAGGATTAAACGACTTATTTTGGAAGGGGTTCCTCTCCCTCTTGAACCTGCACAGCACCCACGTAAAAAAAACTTGGAAAATTGTGCATTTTTGCAGCTATAGTTGAATCCCCTCCAAGATACGGTATGTGCATGCCATGTGGACAATTCACTAGGCAGAGGCTTTGTGGGCGGTCTGCTCTTGAACACACTCTACTCTTCCTACCTTCAGAGCAGACAGTTTGTTTCTGTCATCATCATTTCACCTAATAATAAAAGGTATACAGCATTTTGAATCAACTAAAAAATGAAGGTTATCTGATCTATACATCCCAAGAGTGTTTAATGCAATGCGCATAAACAACCTGTTCAAAATGTTGTTGCTCTCCTGTGCTGCCCACACACCAAGGCTTCAGGCCAGTGGCTATGGATTCCACAGCCCAGAGATGATCCTGGCAAGCTATTGAGAAGCAGTGGCCACTAAATTGCCACTCATCTCCACCAACTTTATTATTACTTGAAACGTCCCATGAGAGATTAAAATGTTCAACGCACAGCCCCTTTCCCACAATTGCAGTAGGTTGTTCTTACTAAAGAAGCCTTCTAGAATGGATTCCCATTGGATCAGCCTGTGGCAAATTGAAGGAGGAAGGTTTTTTTCCTATTGTTGCTCAAGAAGAAGAAGAAGAAGAGTTTGGATTTGATATCCCACCTTTCACTCCCCTTCAGGAGTCTCAAAGCGGCTAACATTCTCCTTTCCCTTCCTCCCCCACAACAAACACTCTGTGAGGTGAGTGGGGCTGAGAGACTTCAAAGAAGTGTGACTAGCCCAAGGTCACCCAGCAGCTGCATGTGGGGGAGTGGAGACGCGAACCCGGTTCCCCAGATTACGAGACTACCGCTCTTAACCACTACACCATACTGCCAAAGGCTGCAGATCTGCCTGCAGGTGCCCCGCTTCTCAGAGTTGTGGTACTCTTTGCAGGCACATTATTTAGGAGGATGAGGAATAGGAAGAGAAGCTGGAGGAGCTGGCCATGAAACCACGAAAGAGCCCAAACACATCTTGATTGCCATCTTGTGAAGTGGTAGCGAGGAAGAAGCTCGTCTGGATTTTATATTATACCCGGAAAAACAAGCTGTTTTTAATTAAATTCTTCCCTCTGCCCGTTCCCCAAAATAATCAGGATAAGCCCTGGGAGAGCATAAATTCTCAGAAAGGGGGCTAAATATGACAGCCGCTAGAAGCATTTGGTTTCAAGTGGAGACAAGATGCTGCTTGAGGGTATGCAAATCAACTCAGGCAGCAGATTGCCTTCAGTCCTGGATCTAAAGCCCATGACTGCTGCCACCATGTAATTTAAGAGCTTTGTCAAAACGTATATTGCTCCTTGCAATTTGTTTTACATCCACTTCTCTCCTTGTTGCTGCAGTTGCACAGCTGCATCTCAGAGGTTTTACTCAGCTGCCTTTCATTCATTCATTCTCAGAGACACACACACACTTGCCAGAACTCAACCAAAGTAAATAATTTCCCTAACACCTGAGCCCAACCACTTGCTCCAACCCAGAGGATTAAATGAATTGGCAACTCATTCTGGCCCCTGTGCAAAAGGAAATTTGTGTGACGCATCATTTGGAAAACGATGGCGAAAAGGAAGCATACCTGAGCCTTACTTTTGAAACATGTCATCAGCAGCACCTATTGGTTTGATTTTTATCCTGCTCTTCCCCCTCAAAGGATCCCAGGGCTGCCATGCATCATAAACAGCATAGCATAATTAAAAGTATTACAAAGATTTAAAATAATTCAAATCAACATTCTAGCATCCATTCTTTTCATATTGGGGAATCTATAACCCTCCAGATGTTGTGATCTAACCTAATCAGCACAGGTAACTCTTAGGGATGCTTGGGTGCTGTGGCAACTGCTAGAGGGCCAGAAGCTCCCCATTCCCTGTCGTAGAATGAAGCAACACAGCTGTAACACACATCCTGAACAAGGCAAAATGTTTATTGTTAGCTTGCAAGCTAAGAATGCAGGGAGGCATCAGGAAGTTAAGCAACCTTACCCTAAGAATGCAAGGAGATTGCTTCATGCAATCCGTTCACATAGCAACCACTACTTCAAATCAAATTCCCTTCCCCATGAAATACTGGATAAGACTTAAATTTCAGGCTGTCATAGTATCAAGCAATGGTTTCATGGAATCATGCCACAAATGGAAACATTCTGAACTGCACTTGAGGTTGACTCTATCAAGCACAGCTAATTCATAATCATTTTATAAGGAGACTTCCAATAGCATAACAGCATTAAGAGGTGCAATGTTCCTCTTGGCTAGTTTTCACTTTTTAAAATGGTTTCTCATGATGTTTTGTTACCCCTCTCCCTTCCACACACAGTTGGCAACTGGGTTTGAGGAGAATGACTATTTAAATGCGCACACACAAGCAAAGTTATGCACTGCTAAACTGGAGAAGGTAATGCATCTGGAATAGTTTACAATGATATAAGCAGCCATGGGCTGTTTTCTAGACATTTTCTCAGGGAGCGGGGAAAGATCTGGAGGTGTTCAATACTTCCAATACAGTGGTACCTCTGTTTGCGAACGGGATCCATTCCAGAGGCCTATTCGCAACATGAAAGGAATGCAACCTGCAGTGGCGCGTCTGCGCACACACGGGTTGCGATTCGCCACTTCTGCGCATGCATGACGTCATTTTGCGTGTCTGTGGATACGCAAGCGGCGAAACCTGGAAGTAACCCTTTCCGGTACTTCTGGGTCGCTGCAGGACTTAACCTGAAAGAACGTAACATGAAGCGGATGTAACATGAGGTATGACTGTACTTCTGAAACTTATTCAAATGTTTATGAGCACAAAATATTGTTAGCCTAAAATCTATACAAAAAATTTTTTTTCTTCCAGTAGCACCTTAAAGACCAACTAAGTTAGTTCTTGGTATGAGCTTTCGTGTGCATGCACACTTCTTCAGATACACTTGAAACAGAAGTTGCCAGATCCCTCTATATAGTGAGAAGGTGGGGAGGGGTATTACTCAGAAGGGTGGTGGGAATGGGTGATTGGCAGATAGCTGTGATGAGCCTGTAGACGACTCTTAACGACTGCAATAGGTCTTACAGGAAAATGGTTTAGATTTTGTTGTTTTCCTGTAAGACCTATATGCTACTGCTGTCAATGGAAAAAAAATGGGTATACGTGTGTTTCAACAAGATAAAGTGCAAAGAAAACAATAGAATTGCTGAAGTATAAACTTTTCCACCACAGAAGTCAAAGGTATTTGAAAGTCTGAATGTTTAGAGACACAATAGGAGGCAACTGTCAAAGGCACTTTTAAATTCTCAGCAATGCAGACTTGAAACTAACAAACAAAATACAATATTAGTAATGCAGTAGACGGAGTCGCTGTTGCCTTTTCAGCAACTGAAGATCTTCAATAAGCCTTTTAAGAGGATGTCTTTATCCCAGCCATTGGCATCTGTACTGGAACTATTCATAACTGATTTTATAAAAGGTAAAGGTAAAGGTACCCCTGCCCGTACGGGCCAGTCTTGACAGACTCTAGGGTTGTGCGCCCATCTCACTTAAGAGGCCGGGGGCCAGCGCTGTCCGGAGACACTTCCGGGTCACGTGGCCAGCGTGACGAAGCTGCTCTGGCGAGCCAGCACCAGCGCAGCACACGGAAACGCCGTTTACCTTCCCGCTAGAAAGCAGTACCTATTTATCTACTTGCACTTAAGGGTGCTTTCAAACTGCTAGGTTGGCAGGAGCTGGGACCGAACGACGGGAGCTCACCCCGCCGCGGGGATTCGAACTGCCGACCATGCGATCGGCAAGCCCTAGGCACTGAGGTTTTACCCACAGCGCCACCCACGTCCCATAACTGATTTTATACGTGGAATCATTTTCAAATGTTTCTATGGAATGGTTTGAATTTTATGTACGGAACTGTTTTGAACTGTTTTCACACTTTTTAATGGTTGTGGCTGTTTTATAATTGTATATTTTGCTGTTGTAACCCATCTTGGGACCTTGTGGTTAAGGGCAGGTAAGAAATCTAATAAAATGAAAAATAAAGTAACAATAATTATTATTCATTGTTGTTGTTTTTAAGCAAGGCAGCGTCTGCAGGTATCCTATGTATAAAGGTGGGATGTTGCCATGTATAGCAGTGACCATAACATCAATTTGTATGCTGCAGTGCTAACAGCTGATGGTCCAGACCAAGTTTTGAACCTGCTGGTGCTGATGCTGGGAAGACCTGTGGTTGGAAGACACAACCCCCTTGAACCAAGTCCCATAGCACCAGGGCCTGTCAAACAGAAGTCTGGACTCTTGCAGGCACCTTCCCTTGGCCTGAGAAACTGAATGCTACCTGCAGTACCCCACCAGTTCTATGGTGCATGGAGCACACCAGATGAGAGGCCATGGATCACCTTGCCAACAAATGTCCGTATAGTAAAAGCTATGGTTTTCCCAGTAGTGATGTATGGAAGTGAAAGCTGGACCATAAAGAAGGCTGATCGCCGAAGAACTGATGCTTTTGAATTATGGTGCTGGAGGAGACTCTTGAGAGTCCCATGGACTGCAAGAAGATAAAACCTCTCCATTCTTAAGAAAATCAGCCCTGAGTGCTCACTGGAAGGACAGATCCTGAAGCTGAGGCTCCAATACTTTGGCCACCTCATGAGAAGAGAAGACTCCCTGGAAAAGACCCTGATGTTGGGAAAGATGGAGGGCACAAGGAGAAAGGGATGATACAGGACGAGATGGTTGGATAGTGTTCTCGAAGCTACCAGCATGAGTTTGACCAAACTGCAGGAGGCAGTAGAAGACAGAAGTGCCTGGCGTGCTCTGGTCCATGGGGTCACGAAGAGTCGGACACGACTAAACAACTAAACAACAACAACATCTTCAGGCCAGGGCGTTGGCCCTTCCACAAGGGGACAGAGCCTAGGTGAGACCCGCTGGAGGCAAAGGCTCTAAAAGGCCAATCTGATGCTCTTTCCACAGCATGCCAAGCTCCCCATGCCTCAGACCTCCCCTTCTTGGTAAGTGGCAGTGGTCCATGGTGTTGTGAAGCCAGGGAAGAAACAGAGGCGCACCTTTGCCACCCCACAGGCTGCAACTAAGCAAGAAGAGCACTTGGAGCTATCCATGGTACTGCAACCCTACCCACCCACCTTGCCTTGCCTTGCCTTGTGGACTCTCTGCAAGACCAGAACCGGACAGATGCAAAGCAAGATGGACTCTCCTCCAAGATGTGACCTACTTAGAAATAGCATGATACAACCCTTTTGCCAGCAGGGGCATTGATGCCTTTTTGAAAGGCTTATCCAACTGGGTAATAGTTATGATTGCATGCCAGAGCTGCTGTCTCTCTGCACCTGAGTCAAAATGGAAAGCCATCATTTTTGCCAGCTTCCCCTTCTCTTGGAAAGGGTTTGTTTCTTACAATATCCAACGCTTGTGAGCAAACCCTCCACCTGAGCCCATTCAAACCCCAGATGGATAAAGCATTCGGCCCAATCCAAGCCTGTCTGCACCTGTAGTCAAGGACAGATCTTGCATACAACAATATATCTTGGATTCTCAGTAACAATATTGATGTCAGGGTGCAGGCCAAAAGAGTATGCAATTCATAAGCCACCCCACTTTGAAGCTCAGTAAGTTACATCTTTTATTCTAAAAGTCAAATATATTTGTTAGTTAAGGTCAGATATATGAGAGAGAAAGTACAAAGGCAGAACGTTTACAAAACCACAAACCCAGACATTTCCTGTCTTCAAAGATTTCAAGTTTAAAACGGTTATACATGAATAGGTTGCTGTGATGATTACATCATTTTACCTGCTTTTTAAAAGAATGAACCAAAAGGAAAGATAATAGAATCTAGGGAAAACTAGCAAAAATGAGGTATTCTATTAATAACAACATCATAGAAGCTGTCAAAATGGTTTTCTGTTCCCTACTGTATCATCTAATTTTATGCATGTCATTAAAGTCTCTCCACTGGGATACCATGGGTATACACCATTGAACATGTGAATAAAGAGGCTTGTAGAATTGTTAACATATAAATGAATTCATCAGTTCAGCTAGAAAAAAAAATGAAGCATAGGAAAATAAAAAGTGGATGGACATTTAAAAGACAATCAGTCTGCAATCTCAATTAATGCAACTGTTTTACAAGTTTCCTGATAGCATCTTGCCTCATCGTCTTTCACAGCCATTTGTCTGGAAGACGGCTTCCAGTCTCCCAGACAAATGAGTGTTGCTCATACTGAGTATCAAACCATTTAATAACATTCCAATTTCAGGTCATGTATAAGAAAAAAATCCCAACGACTTTCTGAAAAGAGTCTTCTGACGTCAAAGGTAGATTCTCACTGCACTGCACACAGAAACAGCTATCAAATTCAACTGTGCATGAAAATCTAGTTAAATTTTCACTGTAGCACTTCAACAGTACTCTGCAACATAGCTCTACACTGAACTGTCATTTAAAATCCAAAGAATCATTCTCAGATTGAAACCTTGCCCTGCACACATTTGGGGGCAGACACCAGCAAGACTACCTATTCAAGTATGCATAGCCCCCAAACTATGCAGGTAGCTCTATGGCAAAGACACCCATTGCTCTTAGAATCTGTAGAGTATTTCATCCTGAAACTGCTACCACTGTGTAGAGAGTGGTCTAGAGAGACAATGGAGTATGCCTCCGGGGGTCAAGTCAAACTGCTGCATCACTAGCACCAAAGTGACCTCCCTGGCACCAGGGGCGAAGGAAGGCGGTGTGACACCTGGGGCAGGCATCGCTACATAGGGTGCATGTGCAGCGTTGCTATGTATAACGCATGCACTGTATGTAGTGAAGCCGCACATGCGCTGTATAGCGGTTTGCTGCCGGCGCCACTCCAGCGCTGTATAGACGGTACCAGGATCCCTCTGTCGCCGCTACAGTCACAAACAGAGGTTCCTCCATTTGCAGCTGGAGCCATGAGCAGAGGATCCCAGCACCGTCCGTATGGCACTGGAACGGCGCTGGCGGCAAACCGCTATACAGCATATGTGCGGCATCGCTACATACAGTGCATGCATGCGACGCCACACATGCGCTGTACTTCGCGGTTTGCCACTGGTGCTGGGATCCTCTGCTCACAGCTGCGGCTTCTTGTCACCCCTGCAGACATGGAACCCAGGGCGCAACGCCCCCCATTGTGACGCCACTGCCTAGGACGCAAGCTTGGGCAGTGTGTATGGAGATCCTGTGCTGCCCAGATGACAAGACCCCTCTCTCAGCCTAGCTATGCCCTTCCCAGGAAGCTAATAGCAAACATATCAGTTGTCTCTTTTTAAAGCCGAAATTACCATAAAGCTTAGTTTTGCTGCTCCGTAGGTACCAATTTCACGATTATTGGAGCCTAGGAGTTTTACAGATGAAGTGCATAAAACAGCTGTTTTATAGCTTCTATGATAGCAATGTGATTGCGTGGTGAGAACTAGGATTTCAGAGACTCTGAAAGCAGGCAGAAGTTGTGCTTATTTTTAAAAATCGTGGTCAGAATCAAAATATCATCAAACAAGACTCACCGTCTTCACATACCCTGCATATATTTTCATGTGTGAAATCTGAGACCTTTCACTTGTTAACTAAGCACACTGATTTGACCACCAAACCCCCTTTCTCACCCCTGTATCTAAATAACCTAACCTAAATCTAAAGCAGTGAAAAGCTGAACAGTGCAGTGGAAGTGTCCAGCTTGAGGCATAATAAATAAATAAATAAATAAATAAATAAATAAATAAATAAATAAATAAATAAATAAAAATAAAAATAATAATAATAATAATAATAATAATAATAATAATAATAATAATAATAATAATAATTCTACCCCGGTGACTTCTGGGTGACTTCCAGCATATACAAAAGCATAGTAAAATGTCAAACATTTAAAACTTCCATATACAGGGCTGCCTTCAGATGTCTTCTAAAGGTTGTATAGTTACCGTACTTATCACCTTGACATCTGTCAGGAGGATGTTCCACAGAGTATTTGCAACTTCCAAGAAGGCCCTCTGCCTGGTTCCCTGTAACTTCACTTCTCACAGCGAGGGAACTGCTAGAAGGCCCGTGGTGCTGGACCTCAGTGTCTGGGCTGAACGATGGGAGTAGAGATACTCCTTCATGTATACAGGGCTAACTAATCCTGCTTAGGAATTGTGCTCAGAAATGTGCTTTGAAATGTCTGTGCCAGCTACCACAGCCAGCTTTGCTGTTTTGCCCACTGTGAGGCGATAGACCTATCCCTCAGTTCAGCAGCCTGAGTTAAATAAATAATTTTTAAAAATACATAAATGAAATATAGTTACCTATAACTGTTCTTGCCCCTTGTGGGAAGCCTTACATTTCAGCAAAAAATCAGGGAAGTTATGCCCACTATCATCTTTTGACACTGACATCTAGCTTCTGCATTTTATCAAAAGTCATGAGAACATAAAAAGAGCCTGTTGGATCAGGTCAATGGCTGTCTGGTCCAGGATCCTGTTCTCACAGTGGCCTGTTCAGAAGCATTACTGCCACCCCAAAGTGGAGTCAGAGCATGGCTAGTATCCACTGGTAGCCTTCCTCATCAAGGATTTCTCCAATCCTATTTCAAAGCCATCTAAGGGTGGATCTACACACAGGAAGAAAATGCTATAAATAAGTCAGGAAAAAAATCACTATGGAAAATTGCAAATATTTTTTTTTACTCTCCAGCGCCATCTGGTGTTGCATGTTTATAACGCATTCAAACTGTTGTTTCTTGACTAATGCAGCCGAGTCCCAGGTCGGTGGCCATCACTGCCTCCTCCTGTGAGAACTAGTTCTGCAGTAATAATAATAATAATTTATTATTTATACCCCGCCCATCTGGCTGAGTTTCCTCAGCCACTCTGGGCGGCTTCCAATCAAGTGTTAAAAGCAGTACAGCATTAAATATTAAAAACTTCCCTAAACAGGGCTGCCTTCAGATGTCTTTTAAAGATAGGATAGCTGCTTATTTCCTTCACATCGGAAGGGAGGGTGTTCCACAGGGTGGGCGCCACTAGAGAAGGCCCTCTGTCTGGTTCCCTGTAACCTCACTTCTCGCAATGAGGAAACCGCCAGAAGGCCCTCGGCGCTGGATCTCAGTGTCTGGGCTGAACGATGGGGGTGGAAACGCTCCTTCAGGTATACAGGACCGAGGCCGTTTAGGGCTTTAAGGTCAGCACCAACACTTTGAATTGTGCTCGGAAATGTACTGGGAGCCAATGCAGATCTCTCAGGACCGGTGTTATGTGGTCCCGGCAGCCACTCCCAGTCACCAGTTTTGCTGCCGCATTCTGGATTAATTGCAATTTCTGGGACACCTTCAAAGGTAGCCCCACATAGAGCGCATTGCAGTAGTCCAAGCGGGAGATAACTAGAGCATGCACCACTCTGGCAAGACAGTCTGCGGGCAGGTTGGGTCTCAGCCTGCGTACCAGATGGAGCTGGTAGACAGCTGCCCTGGACACAGAATTAACCTGAGCCTCCCTGGACAGCTGTGAGTCCAGAATGACTCCCAGGCTGCGCACCTGGTCCTTCAAGGGCACAGTTACCCCATTCAGGATCAGGGAATCCCCCACACCTGCCCGCCTCCTGTCCCCCCAAAACAGTACTTAATTGTAGGTTAATTATGTGGTCTGTGAAGGACTTTCTTTATCTGTCCTGAATCTCCCAAACAGAACAACTGTTCTATGGATAAAACCTGTTACATTTTTAGGTGATAGGATAGGATCTTTGGGGGGGGGGGGGAATGAATAAAAATAGTGTGTCCGGTTTTTGTGCAAACCTTCTGGTTGTAGCGGTGCTAATGCTCCTACTATCTGGCTATCTTTGGGAAACATTAGATTATGAGAACATGATGCATTAAGCAGCTTTTCTTCACCATCAATTGTCACAGACACAGTCTTTGTGCTGAAATCATTTTCGTCTTGTGTTTGCTCATCTAGTTAGCATTTCGCCTGAGCCAGATAACAGAAATACCGTATTTTTTGCTCTGTAAGACTCACTTTTTCCCTCCTAAAAAGTAAGGGGAAATGTGTGTGCGTCTTATGGAGCGAATGCAGGCTGTGCAGCTATCCCAGAAGCCAGAACAGCAAGAGGGATTGCTGCTTTCACTGCGCAGCGATCCCTCTTGCTGTTCTGGCTTCTGAGATTCAGAATATTTTTTTTCTTGTTTTCCTCCTCCAAAAACTAGGTGCCTCTTGTGGTCTGGTGCGTCTTATAGAGTGTGTGTGTGTGTATATATATATATATATATATATATATATATATATATGGTATATTGTCTGTATGGGAGGGTTAAGTGGCTTACTTCAGCTCCTTTTATTTTCCTTTATGTTCCTGGCTGCCTTTGTTGTATTTATAGCTAGAGTGAGTGAGTGATTTACTCACATATATTCTGTGCCTGTAAATCTTAAATGAGCCAATCACTTCCTGATCATTCTAACACTTCTGTTTCCTTCCAAAAATGTTGCTAGCCTACACTTTTAGAGACATCGTTCACAAACTCACAAAGGTTGTTGGAAATGCAACATTTACAATGCAATCCGATCCATGTTTATACAATGAACTAATTCCTACTGAGTTCAGTGAAGCTTACTCCCAGGTAAGTGTGCATAGGATTGCAGCCTTAGAATAGCCCCATTAGAAATAATAGTTTAATACCAAGAAGTATGGTTTTTTAAAAAATGAAAATAGTTAGAATGGCATTCACAGGAGGGGAAATGGAAATCTGACAAAATATTAGTGATGAATTATTATTTGCACAAAATTTAAGAGCTCTTCAACACAAAGAAAATCTCGCATTGGACCAACCGCCTTCCTGTTCTGCAACATTTTATTCTAACACGAAATCCTTTTCTAGCTTATATAAGAGCTAATAAAACATTTACTAGTACAACCTAAAACTGTGGTTCTTCATTGAATCCTCATTTTAATCTACAATAAATATATTGTTTGCATCAGGGCTGGTCCTAAATTGTAGTGCTGAGATATCCTTCTGGAAGACTTAAGGAATATTTCACTTTAATTTTAACTATTGTAACGGATTGCTTTAATTTTGGTTCTGTTCATTTTGGCTGTTAAGTTAAATTGTGAACACAACTGTTTTATAAGATGAAATTAATAAAATGTGGTTACAAAAACTATACTAGCTAATGCTTCACTGTTGGAAGGGCATCAAAAATTTAATCAGCCTGAGCAGCGCCAAAAAACTGGAGGATCACAGATGAAACACTGGGCTGTAGAAGAGAATGGGGGGAGGGAATCTCTATCCATTTTTTCCACACCATACAAAATCTTTAAAAGCTCTATCATGCCACTGCTCTGGAACAGCTGTCTAAGGAAAATTTAGTAGCAGGTACTATTTCCTGTGATGTTAGTATTTCATAAAGACTGTAAAAAGAAAGAAATTCCTCCCCAGCATATATTTAAGTGTATAAAGAAATAAAAGACAGCCCTCTCCTTGAAGTTGCTAAGATATGTACTCAGTACGTATCAGGGGGTCTACCTACAAAAGTGACTTCTTTAAGCTTTCAAGTTCCGCTCAAAGCTCTTTGAAGAAACACTAAAGTTTTGTCTTCACCGTTACATTGAAAAGCTATTAAGTCCTACGAAAGGGGTCACATCTCCCACTGCTGTATATATAAAAAGAAAAAAAGTTTGTTTCAAGGCAACTTACAAGAGCCGGTGGTAGCAGAATAGAAATCAGCCTCAGCTTAAAACCTACAAGCACGATGGGTTGGACCCAGTCCTAGGCAACAGTCCTAACCTCACTTAAAGGTAAAGGGACCCCTGACCATTAGGTCCACTCGCGGACGACTCTGGGGTTGTGGCGCTCATCTCGCTCTATAGGCCGAGGGAGCCGGCATTTCTCCGCAGACAGCTTCCGCGTCACGTGGCCAGCATGACTAAGTCGCTTCTGGCAAACCAGAGCAGCGCACGGAAACATCGTTTACCTTCCCACCGGAGAGGTACCTATTTATCTACTTGCACTTTTTGGCATGCTTTCGAACTGCTAGGTGGGCAGGAGCTGGGACCGAGCAACAGGAGCTCACCCCATTATGGGGATTCAAACTGCCGACCTTCTGATCGGCAAGCCCTAGGTTCTGTGGTTTAGACCACAGTGCCACGCGCGTCACTTACTTGGGCATAAACCAGACTGAATTCAATAGGCCTTGCGTCTGAGTAGACACCATTGGAATTGCACTGTTCAGTCATGCATAAAATAGACCAGGGATCCCCAAACTTGGGTCTCCAGCTGTTTTGGGGCTACAATTCCCATCATCCCTGGCCACTGATCCTGCTAGCTAGGGATGATGGGAGTTGTAGTCCAAAAACAACTGGAGACCCAAGTTTGGAACAGACCTATTGAAATTATTGAGAGGTTAGTAAAAATAATAACTTAAGTCCCAGTGATTCACAGGGTGAGCTCCTATTACTCGGTCCCTGCTCCTGCCAACCTAGCAGTTTGAAAGCACATCAAAGTGCAAGAAGATAAATAGGTACCGCTCTGGTGGGAAGGTAAACGGCGTTTCCGTGCGCTGCTCTGTTTCACCAGAAGCGGCTTAGTCATGCTGGCCACATGACCCGGAAGCTGTACGCTGGCTCCCTCGGCCAATAAAGCGAGATGAGCACCGCAACCCCAGAGTTGTCCGCGACTTGACCTAATGGTCAGGGGTCCCTTTACCTTTACTTTTTACTCTAGACATGGTTAATTCTAAACCAATCCCATTAACTTCACACATTGTAAAAAGGAAACCAGTTTTTCATTGCATATTCATTATGAAATAAAACCCAAAAAATTATTTCAAAGCCCTACCCAAAAACACATGGCCAGAGCAGTCCTACATTGCAGTGGTGAGGGGGAATCTGTGGTGGAGGCCGAATATGGTGAAAGTAGGAAGTGGGGTGTTTTCCCTCTTTCTCCCTACAATTCTGGGCAATGGAAGGAGATTAACTATGCCAGCATGCCATGGTCACCACCACACAGGCAGCATCCCAGAAGGAACAAACAAAAACAAATAAAACAATCTCCCTTGAAGAATAAAAACAGTGTTGCAAGAACAAATAAGTAAAAGGGGGTGTGTGGTGTCCTTGTGTGCCCCAAAGCAATGATCAAAAAGAGGAAACTCCCTTCGCTGTATCTTTCAAGGCTCTGTACTATCCAGGGAGAAAATGAAGTCTGAGAAGGGTAAATCAGCCCAGTGAACCTAAAAGGGTTCTTTTGTGATCAAGTTGTTTGCTTCCTAGGCTCTGTCCGGGGTCCTGAAATATTTGCCTTTGACTGTTCTTGTTTTCAGGAATTGAGATCCTGCCTGAACTCTGCCTCTTTCTTCCTGTCCCAATTCCTTCTCCTAGCCAGACTTACAGCATCCTGGCTCAACCGTGAATTCCTCTTCACCATAACTAAACTCTAAGCAACCAAATTATGAAATGAGAAGTTCCTTGTTCAAAACTCTGCCCCTTAGGTGGCTTGAGGCAAACTGTTGTCTCTCAGCCTTAGTTCCCTCATTTATACAGGTAGTATGATAGCAACCAGGCTTGCCTTGCAGGGCTGTTGTAAAATCTGCAACATTAAAATGGTTCCCAAACTCCAGATCCCTTGAAAATTGCTGAGTGTCTTGGTGGACCACTTAATCATTTTTCTTCCTATTGTAGCAATTGTAATGTGCTGTGCTAGATGCTGTATGATTTTGTATTTTTATTTCTTACTTATTGTATTTCACAGAATTCAAAAGGAAACACAATAAAATACAACATAAGAAAAAATAAATAAAAATAAATAAATAAAAGAAGCAATAAGAATACTATATGGATATTTAATGTGATGCATATCCCATCTTCAGCCATAAATCCATAGATACATTACAGAATATCAGAATGAAGCTCACGGAACATGATTTGGGAACCCCTGATGTACTAGCACCACTTTAAATATTAACAAGTGTTATAAGAATATATATATCACATTATCACATTTTTAGGATACATGACCTCATACAGTGCAAAACTAGGGGAGAGGTTCTCTGTGTTCAGTCTATTTGCCAGTTCTACCCATAACTGAAGAATGGTTGCTATGCAATTTGCGTATCAGATGCTATGTTAGCTCCAAGATTCTGCCTAATGCATGCCCTCTATATTTAGCACGAGCAGAGAAATATGTTCTTAATAAAATAAAACCTGTAGCTCAAAAATCAAATTCTCATTAAGCTCTGATGCATGCTAATAAGAAATAATGGGGAACTGCAGAGCCAAAGTCATTTCTGAAAGCAGTCAATGTGTGTATATGTGGCAGGGTTATAGTCTTGAAATGCATGCCTACAAACCAAGCGCTCGCTTGGCCAAGGTGCCTAGCAACACAGCTGTACAGCATACACTATCTGTTTATAAATAAGGAATAGCCTCCAGTGGGTGGGTAGCTCAGAATCATAGGAAACACTCAGCTGGCAATGAGTGAAAAATATCCTTCTCTCATAATGGCTCACCTTACAACAGTGTTTGAAGGCTTGTGGCAGTGTGGCTTTCTGTCTCAAGTAAAAACTCTGCTGTTTCTGTGTTCAGACCATTACGAGCCCCCTATACCAGCCTTCCCAGCCTAATGGCCTCCATATGTTGTTGGACTCCACCTCCCATTAGCTTTAGCCAGCATGGCCATTGCTCAGGGATGATGGGAGTTGTAGTTCGAATAACTGGAGGTAGCAGGTAGGGGAAGCCTGCCCTATGCCTTGGAAAAGGAACAGCTGATCTCTGAATACGTATTTCGAGAATTTCGGTTCTAAATAGGAATTACCAGGACTCAAGCATCAATGGAGGCAATGTCCCCTCATTGAGGAGAAGTCCATAGTTGTAAAAGTGAGGAACTGACACTCTGCACCTGCTCAGATGCATTCTCCTTTATCACCATGCTGAGCTCTGGCTAAAATTAATCCCATTCTTTTGCCTGCTTCTGAATTATGGTTCACTAGGTCAGTTGCTTATTTCCCAGATACACACTAGATCCAAGCATGGAAAACTCACTAATTTGATAATTATTAATGTAGAACGTATATAAACTTGCAAAGGAACGTTCGGTTTCCCAAAAATATTGCACCTGACACAGGTTTAGCACAATCACTTCATAGCTACCAAACAGTGTACATACTGAAAGAGATCTCTTCACAGAAACTGCACTGAGAATAACTTGGGATCCAGTCGTATCTCTCTCTTGCATATCAAATTATACATAGACATGTGCTTAATCACCTGGTGAAATTAGGGGTGTGCAGCAACTTTTTGTATGGGCTGAATATGAATGCATGTGTAAAGTGTACATTTTCTATAATGAAAAAGCTTCAGCAGGACTATAGTTTACACACGAATAGCTGTTTCTCCACAGTGGGGCTCAACAGCTATGAAATGTAAGGGCTAAGCAACAGACGGGCCACATTTTTTTGCAGACTCCAAATACACCACATTACTATGTAGAATAATAGGCTCCTAAAACACAGCCAAGGAGAAGAACATGTTTTAGGAGCCTATTGGTCAGAGAATTGGTCGTATTCCTGAGCTGACCCCATCATTTGTATAAATACTCAATATAGGCTGAATGCTGGAATCATTAGGTACAAAAATTTGTTTTAGGATTTTATAGAAGACAACATTTTTTGTTTTCTTTTTGTTTGATTCATTCTGTCACTTTCATCCAATTACAAATCTGGAAGAACTTAAATTGTCCAACAGTGGTTGTCAGAGTTCCAGTCTACTCATTATCTAAAAACCAGGAAATAACAAAAGTTATTATTTCCTGGGGAAACGTGAGGAAATGAATGCAAGCTATGATATGCAAATGAACAGCTGTATAGAATGCTAGGCTGGGCTTTTTGAAGACCTAGATACAAAATGGAATGGAATATTCCAAGACGAAATCTCTCAGACACCATACTTGACATTTGGAAATATTACAGATTTGATCACTCTTAACCACATTGAATATTTAATGCAAACCTACGTGTATTAAATCATTTTACTGCTTGCAATATCATAATACAGATACCTCTCTCCATTGCCTTCTCCAACCATTTTATGAATGGAGCCTTCTTTCAGGAGGGAGATGCAATGCCACAGATGCAATGACAGCAGAAGCAATGGGCTCCTGAGCACATTTATAATAATCTAGGTTATTGTAGTTTTAACAATCCAACAATCTAAGAGGTAAGATTTACACCCTAATCCTAAACACAGGAACTGTCAGATCCACTAGCAATGCCAAGATAAAATACTGGTATGGGACAATGCAACAGCACCGCAGCAGGAACTTGGTGGTTTAACATGATTTGTGATTGAGATTTAAAGATAAAGGTAAAGGGACCCCTGACCATTAGGTCCAGTCGTGACCGACTCTGTGCAAATAATAAAGCTAATCTCGCTTTATTGGCGGAGGGAGCCAGCGTACAGCTTCCGGGTCATGTGGCCAGCATAACTAAGCCACTTCTGGCGAACCAGAGCAGTGCATGGAAACGCCGTTTACCTTCCCACCAGAGCGGTACCTATTTATCTACTTGCACTTTGACATGCTTTTGAACTGCTAGGTTGGCAGGAGCAGGGACCGAGCAATGGGAGCTCACCCCGTCGCGGGGATTTGAACCGCCGACCTTCTGATCGGCAAGTCCTAGGCTCTGTGGTTTAACCCACAGCGCCACCCGCGTCCCAACTGAGGCTTAGTAGTGCTTTAAACTGTTCTCCACCTCAGTGAACTCTTGGATTTCAGACATGACCACTGTGATGGAGCCCGAGCTGCTTAGTTGAACAAAGCCTACTGTCAAGGGGCAGGGCTGTGTAATATAGGATTATCCACAGTGGCAACAACAAAATATTTATTTCATTTTACTGCCAATCAAGAAAAATAAAAATAAGAGGTGTATATAATAATATCAGGATGCAAGTGGCACTGTGGAAACTGTCCTGGAAACTGTCTGCAGACAAACATCGGCTCCCACGGCCAGTAAAGCGAGATGAGCGCCGCAACCCCAGAGTTGTTAGCGACTGGACATAACTGTCAGGGGTCCTTTACCTTTATATAATAAAATCAGCATAATATAATGAAATCAGAGTTTAAATGATCATAAGTCATGGTATAATACTGCTTTCTGGATTCCTGCTGTTTAAAATGAAGTTTACTCACTCATTTGATTTCAATCTCACCCAAAGGAGCCCAGGGGTGGCAGATGATAAAACCACAGATCAATGCATTTACAACAAAAACAGTCAAAAATCCTCACAGTAAATAATTTCTGTGTTGCCAGGAATGATATATTTCAGCCAGGGATGTGGTTTTTTTAATTCCACAAATGGGGAGCCACCACCAAGAAAGCCCTGGTATGGGGGAGCACCAACTGGGCAGAACCCAAAGGTGGCAACACCAATATGGATGGCATTTGGAGAAGCTGTTATTTTAGGTACTTGAGTCCCTAGCCATTTGTATGCTTGTGCTAACACCTTGAATTGGGCCTGGTAGCACATTGGCAGCTGGTACAGCATGTACAGAACTGGTGACACAAGGTCCCATCGAGTTGCCCCACTCCTCAACCAAGCGGCTGCATTCTGCACTCCCTATAACTTCCAAACAGTCGTCAAGGGCACAGAGAACACAGAGGACATTGCATTAGTACAGTGGGGAGGTCACTAGAGCATGGACAACTCAGGCCAGGCTATTCTGGTCCAGGAACAGCCATTTCTGACAGATGTTATGGGTTGAAGTTTTATCACCACCTCTGTCTTTTTCAGTTAGGTTGCAGTTTTAAAGTTGAAAGAGCTACTACTGCACTGAAGAGATGGGGCATGCTTGCCTTCTAAATACCAAACAGTTTGTGAGGTGCTCGATATCAATTTTTAAAATAACAGCCTCGGTTCCATCCTTACAAATATAAGACTCTGTTGGTGGCCTAACACATTGTTCTGCTTGCAGTGAAGAACAAGATGGGCACCCAAATGCAAACCATTCTAAATGCAAAAGCAACTCTGTCCTGGCAATTGACTCATACTTCAACATAGATGATAGGACAGCATCTTCAACCGCGCCTAAGGGCAGGAGGTTAGCTTTGGCAGTGGGAGGTGTTCTGCATTATAACAAAAGGGAATGAGCTGGGGAGGCTCAGGGAGAATGACCACTGCTGTCCCCCACCATTAGAGTCCATTCTCTGAGACAAAATAAAAATTCAGTTCCCAAATATAATTTTAACTACAGAGCTGTGATTAAATTCGAAAGCTACACCGGGAGACAAGGAAGGATGTGTAATAATTACATCCATTTATATTTGAGGGCGTGTGTGTGCCATGCACAAAACCCTAAAGTTCTCAATCTAATATTCAGGATAAGCAATGCAGTTAACTTAATTAACCATGTTGATAAGTTAATGTTTGTTCCCTATGATTATTGTGAAATTCAGGGCAGTTGTCAGTTTCCCAGTAGCAGCTAAAACAGATTCAGCAGGCTGTATTGTGATCTTTCCTGGAAATGTTCCTGCATTGCAGGGGAGATCCTGCATTGTAGAGGGTTGGACTAGATTACCTTTGGGATCCCTTCCAACTCTATGATTCAGTGAATCTATACTTTCCCCTCCAAGAATGACAAGTGGGCAGCATACCTTTGGAGGATTTTATGTCTATTTTCCTCACGCTTTTACATTAGCCATCAGATTATTACATTAGATCTGTAGCATGTGTTTTATACCCCTAACCACATCACAGTGGGCAGCACCAGGCAAGGAATGAAAAAAGCATAAGCCTCTCTGATTGGGAATTATCAATCAGTAATGGACAATGATTTGCAAATGAAACATTCAACTTGGAAAGGTTTCTTTTCTTTAACGACATAGCTGGAAAAGGCATCAGAGTTTGTCATTCATTAACAAAAGGGGGGGAAATGGGCAACAGGTTTAAAGTGTTCCATTTTGGTTTTGGATGGCATGCAAAAGACCACACAGAAATCAGAATGAAAAATAGCCACTATTCAGCAACAGGCCTTTTGTGTATCAAAGCTAAGCACGTCTCACTGTATAGGAAAGGAGGCAGATGGTGGCCTGTTCTGAGAACCATCATGTCTTCTAAATGACTAACACAGATAAAGCATACTGAGTGCTCGGCCAGCTGAACGATGCCTTTGCTTACAGAAGTGGCCAAACCAAAATAAAAATTATTTTTGGATAGATTTATCCAACAAAAGTGACCATAGGCTGAGAAATACTTAACAGATTTAGAGCCAAGCAGCTTGCTTCCAGAATGCATTCCCCAACGTGAGCACTAGTAAGAAATATCTGACAAATTCTCTTTGTCCATCTTTTAATTCACAGGTGAAGTGTGTGCTGATGGGTTTTCAGCATCAAGGGAAGAGGGAGGAAGAAGGTGGATCAAGGCAGGTCTGTGCAGAGCTTATCTGAGGCCCAGAGTCGGTGTCTGGTTCTTGGCATGACAGTGGAAGCCCAGCAGACACCTGCAAGTGTGCACTTGCAAAATATATGAACAGATTGCTTATACACATGGACTTTGTTTGCATATATATATATATATATATATATATATATATATATATATATAGACCGACAGTTGGAATGAGTTTATACAAAATATAATAGGTTATTAATAATCACATATGTAGTTTGCCAATGTTCTTTTAAATCTATAGAATAACGTTTGAATATGTAATCATCACAGACAGCTCAGTTGGTTACAGCATTGCGCGGATCAAGATTGCAAGATCTCCGTATGGGATAACTGCATATTCCTGCATTGCAGGGGGTTGGACTAGATGACCCTCAGGATCCCTTCCAACTATTCTATTCTATTCTATTCTATTCTATTCTATTCTATTCTATTCTATTCAGCAAACGGATTATATCTGCTGTATTTTACTATGTCTATTTTCCTTATTGGTATTTTTTCTTCCTCCCTCTTCATTCTTCAGTCGTTCATCACTTTATCTTTTATAACTGAAACTCTTTCAATAAAATAACAATAACAATGTCTAGCAGACCCCAGGGTGGGATGGGGGTGGCCATCCTAGCCCTCCGAGGCCCAGAGCTGCCCCCACACACCCTGCACAGGCCTGGACCTGGGTCTACTGGTAGATCTTGGGGTGATTTGAATTATATCAACAAGGATGTCTGACTCCCAGTGGTTTAACAGCAGCAAAGGAATAAAGACCAGGCTACCTCAGACAGCTGCAGCCAAGAAAGTTTGGGGAGAAACCAGAAGCATATTAGTGTGTGCAAAAGGACTGTGAGATCAATCAGGAAACAAATTCCTGGGCTGAGCGTGTCCCCTGATATACTCTGTTCTGTAAATCTAAACTGTATAGAAGCTCCCCTCCACCCAATGCCATCATTTTGCCTCTAATTCTGGTTGGTGGATCTCAAGGTTCAAGTAGATATAATAAGCCTGAGGTTTGCTCCATCCCCACCTAGGACAGCCTTGCGGTCCACCTTGTGACCCATTGAGCAAATTGTAGACCAGTAACCATGTACAGCTGTAGATGGTGACAGCAGCCACGAAATTAAAAGACGCCTGCTTCTCGGGAGAAAAGCAGTGACAAACCTAGACAGCATCTTAAAAAGTAGAGACATCACCTTGCCAACAAAGGTCCGTATAGTAAAAGTTATTATTTTCCCAGTGGTGATGTATGGAAGTGAAAGCTGGACCATAAAGAAGGCTGATCGTTAAAGAATTGATGCTTTTGAATTATGGTGCTGGAGGAGACTCTTGAGAGTCCCATGGACTGCAAGAAGATCAAACCTATTCATTCTGAAGGAAATCAGCCCTGAGTGCTCACTGGAAGGACAGATCCTGAAGCTGAGGCTCCAATACTTTGGCCACCTCATGAGAAGAGAAGACTCCCTGGAAAAGACCCTGATGTTGGGAAAGATGGAGGGCACAAGGAGAAGCGGACGCCAGAGGACGAGATGGTTGGACAGTGTTCTTGAAGCTACCAGCATGAGTTTGACCAAACTGCGGGAGGCAGTGGAAGACAGAAGTGCCTGGTGTGCTCTGGTCCATGGGGTCACGAAGAGTCGGACACGACTAAACAACTAAACAACAACCACCATGTACAGCAACCCTCCTGGGATTCAATAAACCTCTGGTTTTTCCTGTCAAAATGCGACTGCGAATAAAAGTGGGTTGCCAAGCATCTGGCAGGTTTCAATACATGTATGCCTTGTTGGCTGCATTCAGCCTTGTGGGTTAAGCATTGTGCGAGACTGATTGAGGGTCACCAGCGAACATGTGTGCAGTTCAAAGCAGAAGAAGCCATTTTCTCTGTTGGAAACGGGTGAAGTTTGTGTCTGGAAAGCTGGGATTTCCACAGCCAGGGCTAGCAAAACATATCATCTGACACATCACGTAACTAGCAGCCTGAAACAAAAAAATTAGATGTGGCTTTCAAAGCTGGCATGGGAAATAAAGTGGAAATGGCAGATGCACTGGAAGCTGATATTTTATATCCATTGCCTGCAATGTCACACTGCCTGTGACAGTGACCAACAGGCGTGATGTGCTTTTGCACACAACTATCAGGTGTTTTTCTTTAATAATATATTTGTAACTAACATTTCTCCTCCTCAATAGATACTTCTTCTCTTCAAAATTATGCTTTACTAGAGTTGGAGGGTTGTCAATTATCAGTGTGGCTCTCTACACCAGCGGTCAGCAAACTTTTTGGGGAGGGGGCTGGTTCACCATCCCCCAGACCTTGTGGCAGGCTGGACAGCACACGCGCATGCGCACCCAGTGGAGGGGGCTTCCCTCTCTTCCCTCTCTCCCCCAGCCCTCCCCCTCCCCCTGCCTACCCTATGGTGCTGCTGTAGCAAGGGCTGGCTGGCCCTGGAGAGGCCCGAAGTCCCTGTGCCTGCTATTGCGAGTGGCAGAGGCTGGCGGTGGTGGCGGCGGTGGAGGGACGAGCGGCCCGAGAGGCGCTGCCTAAAATGGCGCTCAGCTAGATCAGCCCAGACCCCTTCCTCCTATACGCAGGGGGGGGGAGAAGAGGGGGGGAGCCAGGAGGAGGGAGGGAGACGCCGTGGTGTGTGGGAGGGAGGGGGGAATGGCACACCCCCCCCAAAAAAAAATGGTGGCGCAGAAAAAATAATAATGAAGGAATCCACACAATCCACGGACCATCTGCAGGCCGGATCCTGAGGGCAATTTGGCCTGATCCGACCTGCGGACCATAGTTTGCCTACACCTGTTCTACACAAAAGCCGTCTAAAGTGCTGGTATTTCTTTAAAAGCACGCGAGTCGGAAAAAGAAGAAAACTTTCTGAGGGAAAACACATTCGGTACATACCCTGCTAGCATTCTAGAAACCATCTTCTTAAATAGAATGCTCCTTTTGAGGGCTACCAAAGAATGCACTTCTCAGCTTGCACTGTGAACTAAGAGAGCAGCATGCTCTGGCTTCAAAAGAGGAGTGAACACAACGGTCTACCTCTCCCACCTGAGGGATAACAATAAAACTGGATCAACCAGCTACAATATCAAAGGTCAAGAAAGAATCCAGGCCTTTATGCCTTTTGTTTCCCAAAATATTCTGCAGAGCTGCATGGACATTCTTGGAGCTCCAAAAGCCTCCGTTTCACTTGGACCTCCAGCCACCACCAATCCCCTTCCTTACAGTGGAAGAGTACAATCTATTTTTATTGTACAAGTAAAAGACGGTATTAGGAACTGGGGAGATACTCAATTTCGTTTGCATTTTAATGAGAAACTACCTGATTTGCACTTTACGAACTGAAACACCATTCTCCTTCAAAATTCTCACCTGATCAATTTTTTTGATGCAGTTCTCCTGCCAACCAATATGCACAAGAACGTATATATTAGTGGGAAATGTGCATGATTAGTGGAAATAATATACAAAAATGAGTTATATCAGAGAAAACTGCTTGCAAAAATGTGCAGTATGGGGGGAAATGTACAGTAAAATGTATTTTCACCAGGATTAAAAATAAATAAATCCTAAATTGCTATGGAAACATGGAGAACCAAATTTAATAATAGACAGGAGAGAGACTATGAGAACCTAAAATTGAACAAGTCATCCATACCTGGTTAATGCTGTCAAGCAAGTCACCTAAATAAGTCAAGAAAATCACGTAAACCTTCCACATTTGCATACAGCTATAAGCAGGGGGCTGGCAGTTTAGGATCCATTGAATGCAAAGCCCCTCAGGCCCTGTCAGCTACACCAGCCTGAAGATGGCATAGCAGAAAGAAAGAAAGAAAGAAAGAAAGAAAGAAAGAAAGAAAGAAACCGCCTCTGCCTTCAGATTTGGCTGGTGCAAGCTGGCAGGACTGCTCTCCAGCTCCATTTAGGATTGCTCTGTCAGGCATATTTTAAGATGGCCACCCTTTCCTTCTCTCTCCTTCCAGGGAACAAGTGTGCTTTGTACATTTTTGGCTAAGAAGTAGGGATAATTTACCTTCAGCACATCAGAATTATTTATAATCCTGGAATTACGGAAATAATACCCAAATGTGACAGTGATGACACAAGCCTACTTTTATTAATTTATGCTATTATAGCTTTGCAGACTAATATAAATGACATCTTAATGCAAGTTTAACAGAATTAATCAAGAAGGATGCCTATACTTTTGTTTTTCCGCATAATTGTCACGGACCGGTTGGACACAGAGGAATGGTGGGAGGAACCAGCTGGGAAACCCCTAAGGGAAGAAGGCTCAGATTGGTGGTGGGACAATGAAGAGGGGAAGAGGGAGCAGACTGGGAGGAGAAGAGGTCAGAAGCCGAAGAGGTAACAGGGTTTAGTGAGTTGGGAGAGTCTGTGGCAGAGAGAAGTCCAGAATCAGAAGCAGGAGAGAAGGGAGGCAGAGATGACTCTGGCTGGCATGGGTACTTCCACACTTGTTGTTTAAAATGCCTAACACTTCATGAGTGTCTTTCCTGGACAACAAACAATGGTTAAATGCTTCCTGATATTGTCACTGCTCAAAGAGGCCTGTTCACCAAGGCCAGTTGGTATCTTTGCATATTTTGAAGAGGACTGCTGACCTTGGCTGCATACAGTGGTACCTCGGGTTAAGTACTTAATTCGTTCCAGAGGTCTGTACTTAACCTGAAACTGTTCTTAACCTGAAGCACCACTTTAGCTAATGGGGCCTCCTGCTGCTGCCGCGCCACAGGAGCACGATTTCTGTTCTCATCCTGAAGCAAAGTTCTTAACCTGAAGCACTATTTCTGGGTTAGCGGAGTCTGTAACCTGAAGCGTATGTAACCTGAAGAATATGTAACCTGAGGTACCACTGTATTATATTTCTTCCTTTCTTTTTATTGCCAGCGTTTGTCCTCTTTCTGGTGTCATAATCTATAAAGAAAACCTTTATAGACCTTAGCCAGACACTTCATTTTATCTAACCGTTCCAGTTTTAACCATCTGATATTGTAGCAATACATACAGCATTTTTCCACTACCCATATTTTTTACTTGAGAATGTTGAATGGTGTTTGCGCTGTGCTCAATACAGCAATAGGGTGCTTAAGGAAAACTGTGGTGGTGGTGAGGAACACAAGCAGCTTGCCTGCCTCTGCTTAGTAAAGGAACATGAGTTGCGCCAAGCTTTCACCAAAGCAGACATGCCCCCCGCCACAAATTCTAAAGCGATACAATGTCATGAGAATTAGCCTTCTTCTCTCTCTTGTTAGCAGTCAGTAAACCATAACCAATCAATGTAATGGCTAGATAGAGAGTTGAACCTTTGAAGAATTCCAATCAATTATCCTCTAATTGTTGTTTGGCTGTATTTTAATAACTAAAATATCTTTTTGCCTGCATCTAATAAAGCCTTGATGAAATGTGTAATTTGGATTCAGTTCCCTGCCCAAAAGGCATTTAAAATTTTCCAGCACCGATTATCTTCGGACTGATGGTCAGAACTCATTGTTAGACAGACGACATTTACTTCAAGGGTCATACACATAACGTAATTCCTCTTATTAACACAAACCCATCACGTGCCCCTATTTCCCCAGGTCATTCACAGAATTACGGAAGCCATCATGGCTTCTGACTTCAATGGGGAATGTCCCGTTTCCCGCCTCCAGCGCTGCTGCCATCGAGCATGGGAGGAGGATGAACCAGTGGGTTGTGCTGGCGCTGATCCCAGGGTTGCACTAAAGCAATACAGATATAGATTTGAGTTGGTTTACAAGTACAGCTGCCCCTGAGCCTGGCTGGCTTTCCTTTCAGAATACTCAGCTCCCACAACACACTCTATGTGGGGCTACCCTTCCAAACAACTCAGAAGTTTCAGTTGGTTCAAAATAAAGCAGCCAGATTACTGGTTGAGGTTCCTTATAGAACTCACGTAACTCTTGTTTTAAAACAGTTGCACTGGTCACCACTTCACCATTCAAGGTGCTCACATCAGTGTTCAAAAATCTAAACAACTTTTGCTACAAAAATCTGAACGATTGACTCAATCCCTGCAGACCACTTCGGGTATTAAGATTAGCAGAAGGTTCCACCACCCTCAGACGTTTGGAGATGACAGCTTTAGGGTCTGCCACAGAAAACTCCCAGGCTATGAAATTCCCTCCTTACAGAAGTGTGTTTGGCACATTTCTTGTACAGCTTTTGCCAGATGCACCTCCAGACCCTAGCCTTTGATGCTGTGTGTGTGTGTGTGCTGGGGAGGGAGAGAGAGAGAGAGAGAGAGAGAGAGAGAGAGAGAGAGAGAGAGAGAGATTTATTGAACTTCTATCCTGCCCTTCTTCCCAAAGGAGCCCAGAGTGTCAAACATCAAAATGATAAAACAATACAATTTAAAGCTGTTCACTCTACGGTCCCATGCTGTTCACTCTACGGTCCCAGTGAAAGTCACAACAATTTAAAATACAGCATTAAAATTAATTTAAAACAAATTACAATTACAGGAACAGGGTGGGTCCCAAAAATATACAACTCAAGTGTGGAAGGCCAGGGTAACTGATTGTAATACAGTCATACCTCGGGTTACAGACGCTTCAGGTTGCGTATTTTCGGGTTACGGACCCACCGAAACCCAGAAGTACCGGAACGGGTTACTTCCGGGTTTCGGCAGTTGCGCATGCACAGAAGCACTAAATTGTGCATGGATCACGTTCGCAACCCGAGCGTCCACTGTATTGTATTCTTACATTGCCGTAGCCCAATCTTACATTGAAAGGCAAGTAAGAATAAGAAAATGAACTGGAAAATGCTTATTTATGATGTGTGCATGCATTTTACGGAGCTGCTTTTAGGTTTCAACAACGATTACCACTCTCAGCACAATAAAAATAAGGAGAACACTTGTGAGTGCATCACTAATTAGTAGCGCAAATTTTTAGCTGAGTATTGAGTTGGGCTAAAAGTCACTCAAGTGAATTTGTTCTGAACACTTATTTGCCTCCCCCACATCTTTTCTATCCAAAAGAATTATGTGTGGGATGGGCAAGTTTGAAGCACAGAGGAATTATATTAACAGCAACCTTCTAACCACTGCAAATGCACATGCATTTATAACTGTAATCAAAGCAGAGAACAGTAGCTATTTTGATACACACCTGTCCCTATTGTCTACTTACCTTAGTTGTACCCAGCCTTTCCATGAAAATATGAAAACACAAAGATCTTTCAGGGATTCACAATGGGTGCTTTATCTCAAAAGCTCACGATTTTCATTGTAGGTGTGGGTTAAGGGCAAAAAGGCATAAAGCAAGTCAATATATTTCAAAATACTGGTCATGGTTTCAGAAAACTCTGATACTAAACCTCTGCTACCTTGCGGGACATTTTTGGGAGGAAGAAAAAAAGGCTAAGGAGGAAATCCGACCACACAACTCCGGAGTGGAGTCCCTAAGACAATTTGATGGTGCCTTGTACGCCTCCTTCTGGCAAATCCTTCAACCCACCTGGTGCCAAATGTAATTCTCTGCTGTCCTCTGGACATGTGGTCCAGGACATGTGGTGAGGCTGAGAGGGGGGTCTTGTCATCTGGGCAGCCCAGGACCTCCACACACACTGTCCAGGCTTGCACCCCAGGGAGGTCACTTTGGTGCTGCTGACGCAGTGGTTTGACTTCACCCTGGAGGCACACTCCATTGTCTCTCAAGACCAGGGGTGAGCAACCCAAGGTCCGTGGGCCGGATGCAGCCCAGTCGCCTTCTCAATCCGGCCCGCGGACGGTCTGGGAATCAGCATGTTTTTACATGAGCAGAATGCGTGCTTTTATTTAAAATGCATCTCTGGGTTATTTGTGGGGCATAGGAATTCGTTCATTTTTATTTGTTTTTCAAAATATAGTCCAGCCTATCACATGGTCTGAGGGACAGTGGACAGGCCCACAGCTGAAAAAGGTTGCTGACCCCTGCTCAAGACCGACAGATGCCAACAACAACATGGCAATGCAAATAAATTACCATTACTATATCAGAACAAGGTGAGCTAAGTCTATCTGGCTGGCATCGGAAGGAAAACATGGGCCCTGCTGCAGACCTCCTGCATTCCTGGGCCAATATATTGCTGCCCACACAACATGTATTTTCCACACATATATCCTTTTGTCAAGTTACACCCTTGCAAGGATGTCAAATGGTGGATCAGAGACAATGGAAATTAAAAAGGGAGGGATGGTTTAATCTTGTTTCCTTACAATGCGAAGGACAGGGATCAGGAGGTGAGTGGACCAAACTGGGCCACAGAAACAAATGAATCATCTCTCTCTTGAAATGCAAATGGAGGAGTTATGGGAAGTTAAAGAGAAATCTGTCTAGTGTCCTGGGGACATCTTTAAAGAAAAACTATATCTGCTCTGCCTGGTGCATAAGTCTCCCTCCAGGAATAAGTTTTTACAAATCTAAAAGATTGACTACAGTCCATTTCAAACAACTGGAATCCAACACGTTGGATCCATTTGTTTATTATTAGGTGGCCAGGAGATGCTCATCTATGAAGACTGCATGAAAATCATGACTGAAGTGGATACCCTCAAGAAATCATTGGGACTCAAGAACCCAGATGCTCCCCTTACTTTCATGTGTTAATCACAGTGAAAAATGGGGTTTCATGTATGTAGTTTTATGCCATGCCTCTGATGTTACAGCAAAGACACTGACATAGCTTTTCATGTACTACAGAATAGACTCTGCCCTAGCTGTCAGAGTATGAATAAGTTTGCAGTGAAGAAATATGAGGAAACATGTTAGCTACCAAATCAGAGAATAGGAAATGGATATGCATATCCACCATAACTGCTGCACATTTGTATTCTGCACTTGCTTGCAAGAATATATATATATATGTATAATTACTAACAATATCTGTGCCATCGGCATATAAATAATGGTGGAAATGTCATCCAACATTATCTTTTAAGAGGCTTAGAAACAATGGGGCTCACATTACAGAACAAATCCATTAATTACACGTTTGGCACCTGTTGTCAAACTGCACTTGCAAGTAAGGTTGAATGAACATAATTTGAAAATATCAATTGCAATTTAATTCCACAGTCATACCAGGATTGCAGTTACACACACACACACACACACACACACACACAGAGGCACTGTTGAAAACACTTTTTTTTTAACCAGTCACAGTCTAACATTTTAATTTCCTGAATAAAATACAAACTCAGCCATTTATTCAGGTATACATTTTATCACTTATTTAACCACTCCAATTGTTTTGGGCCAATATTTAGCACTCATGATGAGAAATTGTACTTGCCTTAAGCTACACTGATATATATGGCATAAGAATGGTAGGAAAGATCAAGTAATGTTGAAATTACTTCCGAAGCTGGAATACAAACTGCACTGACTCAACACTGTCACAAGACATGAGAAACCCAAATTTATTCTTATTATTTTTAATTCAAGAGTCTGTAGCAACAAGACTATTTTGGACCTTGTGTTTTATAACATTTCACTGAACAAGTAAGGCTACATTTTGCGTTCTACTTTCTGGGTTTCTGTAGGATGACCTTAACATATGTGAATCCAAACTTGAACCTAGCCTATCAAAATATTATCAAAAGTTACTTTAGGTTAGAAGAAAAGGAAGCCAGAAGCTGGGCTGTTACATTACCATATTAAAACAATTAAAATGCACCACAATTAAATGACCTTTGGTTTGGCCTAGCATATTAGTTGAACCCAGGCTCATGATTTAGCTCTCAGTAGATTATGAGCTGCAACCAAGATTGTCCTGTGGCTCATGGTTTGTCTTCAGTTCAGATGAAGAAGAAGAAGAAGAGTTTGGATTTGATATCCCGCTTTATCACTACACGAAGGAGTCTCAAAGCGGCTAACATTCTCCTTTCCCTTCCTCCCCCACAACAAACACTCTGTGAGGTGAGGGGGGCTGAGAGACTTCAAAGAAGTGTGACTGGCCCAAGGTCACCCAGCAGCTGCATGTGGAGGAGCGGAGACGCGAACCCAGTTCTCCAGATTACAAGTCTACCACTCTTAACCGCTACACCACACTGGCTCTCACTTACCATGTCAAACCATGGCTTAACTTGGTGCAACAAAGCAGCAAATTGACTGTAGGGTAAAGCACTGTGATATTCTCTCCCTGAGTCCACGCACTTGCACATTTGCACAAAGCCATGGTTTGGCTTAGCATGGCATGCAAATCCAGCCAATGCAGTTCAAAACAAACTGGTCAATTTCAAAGCATGCCAACTCCAAATTATAGGTTGTGAAGTTGGCATGCTTAAAGAAGTCGAGCTTGTTCTAAACCACAACTTCTGTTGCTTTTGTAATGACAAGCCAAGATCCTGTAAAAGTGAAACTAAACACAAGCAAAGTCATTCTCCCAGCTGTGCAGTAGGAGGAGTAAAAAAAGGTAAAGGGACCCCTGACCATTAGGTTCAGTCATGGCGGACTCTGGGCTGGCGACCCTCATCTCGCTTTATTGGCCGAGGAGCCAGCGTACAGCTTCCAGGTCATGTGGCCAGCATGACTAAGCTGCTTCTGGCGAACCAGAGCAGCGCACAGAAACACCATTTACCTTCCCACCGGAGCAGTACCTATTTATCTACTTGCACTTTGATGTGCTTTCGAACTGCTACGTTGGCAGGAGCTGGGACCGAGCAACGGGAGCTTACCCCATTGCGGGGATTCGAACCACCGACCTTCTGATCTGCAAGTCCTAGGCTCTGTGGTTTAACCCACAGCGCCACCCGCATCCCTAGTAGGAGGAGTAGGGAGGAGGAAATGCACAAGTCAACATGCAAACATGGCCAATATGTGGTTGATATCTGACAAGTGTAAGGGCAAAATATTGGCCCATATATAGTCATTTCTGCCCCCCCCCCTAAAAAATCAGATACAGTAATTCTCCATCCACTGATGAATCATGCTCCTTCAACATTACAAACTTGCATGTGTATGGGAGCTTACTTTAAAGATGGCAAATAGGCTGAGGTCATGCTTGACTGTTCTTTCAATTACAGAGTTCTGGCATCTATAGTGCCCTGAGCAGAAGCTGAAAAACTGTCACAGAAAAGCTTAAGAGAAACTTTGGATCTTCGAACAATTTCAAGACTTTCTGTAATAGAGTTCTGGAGAGTTGTATGACATTTATTTTAAGGCTCTCCAAATGACCCCAAGAAAGGCATGTGAGAGATCCAAAAAGATCTCTATAAATGGTTCCTGTGGGAACGATTTCTGTCCTCCAGTATAAATTCCTTGTACAAGAAATGAGTCCATTACTTCCATCACTTCCCAGCATTCTGTTTTAGAAACTCATACCATTGTAAGGCCATTACTTACGACCCTTCTAGGGGTTATGGCTTTGGAGGAGTAAGGAGAAGCTGGACCAGATCTTGGATGCTGCTCTCCTCCCCGTTGCTTCTCTGTGGTAGCAGCTGTGCTTCTCCGAAGGCGGAGTTGCCACTGACATGAGTTGCAGGCAGCTAAGCAAAACCTCAGTGCTGCCCATCTTTCTAAACTCTCATAATCCACTGAGGAAGGAGAGCAACTCAGCTCACAGATCATTCCTCTTCCAACTCTTTCTGATTACATACAATGAGTTGGTTTCTGATTACATACAATGGAGTTTCCTGCTCCAATATAGGTAGCATGTGTAGTCTCTCAGAGCTTGGTGCCCCTTTAGCCTTTCAGATGCTGAAAGGTCCCTGTAGCACCAACAGTTCCACCTGAGGAACAGCTCGTGATGGATTTCCCCAGTTTTTGAGCTACAATGTCAGGGGAGGCATACTTGATGGCAGTAGTGGCCAACTGAAAAAATGGCTGTGTTGCTCTCCTGGCTTCTACCACTCATCAGGAGGTGGGAGAGTGGGCCGGTGTTTCCTCAGTCATGGGGGATTTCAACTTTGTCCTATTCCCCTCATATGACCCTTGGGAGATTCCTGACTTTAAGAACACAGAATCATAGAATCATACAATTGCAAAGTTGGAAGGGACCCCAAGCGTTGTTTAGTCCAATGCCCTACAATGCAAGAATCACAGATGGCCCCTGACAGATGGCCATTCAACCTCAGTTTGAAAACTTCCAAGGAAGGAGAGGCCCCCACCTTCCAAGGCAGTCCATTCCATTGCCAAGCAGCTCTTACCATTGGAGAGTTCCTCCTAAGGTGTACTCAGAATCTCCTTTCTTGCTATTTGAGTCCATTGGCTCAAGTCCTAGCCTCTCAAGCAGAAGAAAACAAGCTTGCTCCATCTTCCATGTGACTTACTTCCTACCATCTTCTCACAGCTTCTTAGGTCTCCAAAACCTATGTAAGGCTTTATCCCAGACCAGCTCATTTCTTAAACTCCATGCTTCTGTGGTGTAGTGGTTAAGAGCAGTAGATTCATAATCTGGGGAACCGGGTTCGCGTCTCCGCTCCTCCACCTGCAGCTGCTGGGTGACCTTGGGCTAGTCACACTTCTTTGAAGTCTCTCAGCCCCACTCACCTCACAGAGTGTTTGTTGTGGGGGAGGAAGGGAAAGGAGAATGTGAGCCACTTTGAGACTCCTTCAGGTAGTGATAAAGTGGGATATCAAATCCAAACTCTTCTTCTTCTTCTAGCTTCCAAGCCTTCTGCCTAATCCGTCTCACTTCCGTTTGGCACCCTGGCTCCTAAGCTTGCTCAAAACTCTTGTCACATCATCTTCCTCCAAGCACCCAGGCTCCTCTACTTAGGTCTGGTACAATTTTACACACACACACCACTAACTTCTTCAGTTTTCCCCTCAGGCATCAACCCACCTTGCCTTTAGGTATTTGTTAATTCACTTCACTGTCTGCTTTGCCAGCTTTCTGCCTTTTTGCTCCATAGCTTCTCTACCACCAGGGACTGCTTCTGCCTGAGATTTCAAACCAGTCTCTCTGTGCTGATAATAAACCACTCATATATACCCCAATAAGTGGTATAAATGTATCACCAAATCTGCATGCAGAAAGCCTAGCATCAACCTTAATGCTCTGAAAATGTATGGGTTTACAGCTTTGCTGGTAAGTTTGTAGTAGCGATTCAAGGTTTGATTACAATATTCCATAGCAATAGGGGGGGGGAAACAAGTTTAAGATCTGAAACCCTCAAGGGTCAGACTAAGAGTGCAACAAGAAATATTTGTGTGATATGGTAGACAGCAGAATGTCACTGACTTGTGTATGACAGACATGGTGAGTTTATATTTACGGCAAATGTGTTTTGTTGCTGTTTAGTCGTGTCCGACTCTTCATGACCCCATGGACCAGAGCATGCCAGGCACTCCTGTCTTCCACTGCCTCCCGCAGTTTGGTCAAACTCATGCTGGTAGCTTCGAGAACACTATCCAACCATCTCGTCCTCTGTCGTCCCCTTCTCCTTGTGCCCTCCATCTTTCCCAACATCAGGGTCTTTTCCAGGGAGTCTTCTCTTCTCATGAGGTGGCCAAAGTATTGGAGCCTCAGCTTCACGATCTGTCCTTCCAGTGAGCACTCAGGGCTGATTTCCTTCAGAATGGATAGGTTTGATCTTCTTGCAGTCCATGGGACTCTCAAGAGTCTCCTCCAGACCATAATTCAAAAGCATCAATTCTTTAACGATCAGCCTTCTTTATGGTCCAGCTCTCACTTCCATACATCACTACTGGGAAAACCATGGCTTTAACTATACGGACCTTTGTTGGCAAGGTGATGTCTCCGCTTTTTAGGATGCTGTCTAGGTTTGCCATCGCCTTTCTCCCAAGGAGCAGGCGTCTTTTAATTTTGTGACTGCTGTCACCATCTATGGCAAATGTGTATATTTACTATTATCCTTGCATTTTCTAAGTTTATTCTCATCGGTTCTTGTAAACATGAAATCACTGCCATCTGACCACACACAGGCCATCAAGTGTGGGTCAGTTATACTGCAAGATAATAACTTTAGAGGTTTCCATCAGGGGTGTGTGAAGCTACCTTACACCGAGCCGCAATGTATTATTGCACATCCACCTACAGAAATATGCACTGAGGACTGAGCATGCTGGATTCTGGATCATGGTTTAAGTGGTTAAAGTGAGAAGAATATACCCATGACTATTTGAATAACATTTCCTGCTCCAGAGAAAGCAAAGCACCATAGTAATCACTTGATTTGGTAACCGTACCACAGTTTTACTTTCTGATCTTAACTGCTTATCTCAGTGGGTCAAATTTATTTCACTCCAGACTCTGTTGGTACATTGACCCATTTAGTTGTGTTTTAATCTAAACTGAAATAAGCATGCTACTTGGACAAAATAACTCTCCTCCTTGAGTCTCCCCTAAACCCAGAAACTGAGAACTCTACTGAATCTAAAATGTTCCTCTCCTGAGGCTCAACAATTTAAAAGAAAAGTGAATCCAAAAGTGCTTCCTGCAAAGGAAAGTCTATTTTAACTCCTCGTGCTAGACTGCCGTGCAAGAAAAATACAGCTTGCACAGACATAAGCATGGGAGTCAATCTTTTGCAGTGCTCTTAAAACTCCTGCACAAGCATTTGTGAAACAGAGCAAGTGGCTAGTTTCTTTCTTTTCATATGGATTATTGGAATCAGCCCAATGGCTGTCCTCAGACATTATGGTGCACTACGGTATATGGAGATGGAAAAGAGGCTGTCCTCCTGTCTGATTCTCAAACATACACTCAGTCCTCCCCTGGTGCAGTCACAATAAATTAGGAAGCTTCCGCTTTTGTTTTTTATTGGACAAAATGACACACTGCAGTCTAACCTTGAAAACTGTAGTTCATCTTTGTTATAATTTTCTTGAAACAAGGAAACTTTAAGTCATATGTTTAAAGTTGACTTGTTTCAAGCAATCTATAGTTACTGATTAACAACCGTTTGGTGTTCGGGCATAACGCTTAACTATGTTTAATTCAAATCAGCAATGAAAGCTTCTGAAATCTTTTTCATGGCCACACTGAAGCAGGAGAAGGAGGGGAGAGGATAAAACGTGAGGGGACGATGACACTAAGCTCATTACCATCACAATAAACTGGCCAATGTCCCCAGGTGACATCTTCCGGAACATCTTCACAGTCCCTGAAAGTGATGACTAATTGGGAAGTTTTGTATATTTCTTTCTAGTCTGGCATAAATTATTCCTACAGTCATAATAAAACAATACTGCCTTTCACATTGCCATTCACCTAAATTACCATATTTTTCGCTCCATAAGATGCACAACCATAAGACGCACCTAGTTTTTAGAGGAGGAAAACAAAAAATATTCTGAATGAAACAGTGGGTGTATGATTTTTGTGGTTCATGCTGTGGCCACAAACATGATATGTGATTTGACTGTGAATTTGGGGTGACACAATGCAAAAATCCTGAGCATCCATGTGGATCTGTGCTTTGTAATCACGTTTTTGTGCCATTGCGGCCCCACAAAACAATGGATGTGTGATTTCTTTGGTGCAGGCTGTAGCCATGGACATGCTATGTGATCTGATGGTGAATTTGGGGTGACCCAATGCAAAAATCCTGAGGATCCATGTGCTTTTACCTCCCCCCTCCCAGGCAGCCTCCTTTATTGCTAGTGTCCTTTATCTCCCTCCTGATTGCTTGCCGATCAGCTGCTCAGCGGCTTCGTTTCAACACCCCCTTCCCTCTTGTTTGCCTTAGCATATTTTCCTTAGCTGGAGCAGTTTTTTGCTCCTCCTTTTCTTCTAATTTCCCTCCTCATTGCTTGTTTTAGTATTTCTGTCTCCTCTCCTTGCAAATTCGCTATCTTTACCTCCCCCCCACCCCCGGCAGCGTCCTTTACTCGCAGCCTTATCTCCCTCCCGATCACTTGCCGATCAGCTGCTCAGTGGTTTCATGTCAACACCCCCTTCCCTCTTTCTAAAAAAAAAAAAAAAAGCACGATCTGCTTTTCGCCCCTAGGCAATTCGGCTCCAGGGACCACACATTTGCTCCATAAGACGCACAGACATTTCCCCTTGCTTTTTAGGAGGAAAAAAGTGTATCTTATGGAGCAAAAAATACGGTACCTGTGTAGCATGCAACTTGGCTCATTTCTTAGTTTCTGAGTGTAGCATATTCACAGTCTAGTTTGTGTTGAGTCTAGACTCATCCCCTGGTTACCATACTCTTCCTCACTCCTACTCAGAATAGTTACCCTGAAGGCAAATTTGTGCTTTGCAAATCACAGCTCATTCTTTTAGCCACTATTCCACACTAGCCCTTAATGAAATTTAAAACATTTTAAAGAAAAAGACATAATTAGGTTGTTGTATAGAAAGAGAGGTTTCTCTGAGAATAGGCAAATTTAAAATAGAGAAAGCAACAAGGGAATTTTTTTCGGAGGGCAGAATAATCTGTGGGAATAAGGTTTGGCCATGGATGATTCAGCCTCAGTGCAAAGAGGCAGGCCACATGACCTGCAGAGGAATTCCAGCAGTATAAACCTAAATCCATGCATGGAAATTTTAAATGTCACCCAAAGTCTAAGCCTGAAACCACTTGCTTTCTGCTCCACAGATGGTAAAGCTAGTCCGCGTCAGGAGGACTGATATACTTTCAAATGTGAGAGCAGATTATTTAAAATTGCAGCGGGAGTAATTTTATTGAAGTGAATGGGTAAACTGCATTAACAGGCATTTATTACTCATGGAAGTCTACAGTAAACCAATTACTAAAGATTGCACTTCTGCTAGGAGATGCATGACAAAACCCAAAAAGCTCTCCCGATGCAAGCTGGTAATGGAACACTGAAGTCATCTCAATATAGCCCCTATTTAGATTTGTGGAAAGAACTACTGAAAGCACAAACAACTGAATTTGAATTTATGATGTTACAATAGGCTGCATTTCCAATCAAGATGAGCGAGCAATGATTTTATAGGCAGGATGCAAACCCCTGCCTGTACTCTACCTGTGCTATCTATGCTCGGAAATTAGAACAGCCCACTTGCTTGCAAAACAGAGCAAGCCAGAAGTATCTAATTACATTTCATGGAATTCATCATTACATCTGCTCCTAAATCAGCATCATCACAGAACAGGTAAACATTATAACTGAGCAATTAGCATCAGTAGTTATTTGCAAGGAGGAAAAACAGAGAGGGTAATTTTATTCAGAATCTTCCTTTCTGCAGGCTGCAAGAAGCAATGGGTCTGTGCATATAACAAACACCACTGACATCCTGCTTCCTAGGCTTAGCAAAAGACCTTCAGAATCAGCTGGTTTAATCCACAGTTCCCGTGACCACCATTCAAGGCACGCCAGGTGCCATAGCACACTGGCTGAATGTCTCCCTTTGAGGCAGAAATTTAAAATGTAAAACATTCACATAGCTCAGTCAGAAGAGCATGAGTCTCTTAATCTCAGGGTTGTTGTAGATTTGAGCCCCACGTTGGGCAAAAAGATTCCTGCATTGCAGGGGGTAGACTAAATGATCCTACAATTCTATGCAAATACACAGACCTTCCTCTATAAGAAGGCTTTTGGCTTTTAATTATCTCTATGGCATTTTTAGAAGTGGTGAGATGTTTTTAACGTACCGTATTTTTTGCTCTATAAGACTCTCTTTTTCCCTCCTAAAAAGTAAGGGGAAATGTGTGTGCGTCTTATGGAGCGAATGCAGGCTACGCAGCTATCCCAGGAGCCAGACCAGCAAGAGGGATTGCTGCTTTCACTGCGCAGTGATCCCTCTTGCTGTTCTGGCTTCTGAGATTCAGAATATTTTTTTTCTTGTTTTCCTCCTCCAAAAACTAGGTGCGTCTTGTGGTCTGGTGCGTCTTATAGAGCAAAAAATACGGTATTTCTTTTTCCTCTTGGCTTTAATATAGCTCTGTGGGAGTTTCTTTGTCTTTTTGGCTGGATGGTTGCAAGTCGCTTTGGGTTGCCCTGGGGAAGATAGTGAATAACCATTTCTATTATTATCATTGTTACTACTACTACTTATCTGGGATGGAGGGGAGAAGAGTTAATATTTTGGTGGTTTGGGGGGGGTGAGAAAGTGTGAAAACAGGGAAGGGTTGTGGCTAGAAAGAAGTATGGCAAGTGAGAGATGATGAAGGGTGGAAAGAAGAGGAATGATGGTGAAGGGGTGGAAGGACTAGTGAATAAATAAAAGGAAAGATGTGATGGTAGGGAATGAAGAAGAAAAGGAAACTGATAGATGGAAGAAAATAAGCTGAAGGGAAGAGAGGAAGAGATGCTGAGGAAGAGAAAAAGAAGGGGACAGGGAAAATGACCAGAAGATGGATGGAACAATGGAAACCAAGAGGTGAAGGTGGAGATAGGAGCATACTGTGCTCTGGCAACCCATAAACAGTTCCCCTCTGACCTGGCCTAGTGTTGCAGCAGGGCCTGTGTAGGTAACAATAATGATCATTATTACCATCATTAATGTAGCTTTAATGAATACAACATTAAGATGTACATAGGATTAAACCTCCATCGTTAGGAATTGTGTTTTTCACTGGGAATAGCTATTTAACCCAAATGCAGTCCTTGAAAATCTTGTCAGCCTGTAATGTTCCATTTAGCATAATCCTAGTCGTGTCACATGCTGGTGTGCAAAACTGCTTAAAATTCCACGGTTCCTTTGCGAGGGAGGAGGAAAGGGACCTTGCAAGCAGGAACCTCCTAGGCTCCACCCATGTGAACTCCTAGGCTCCACCCACATCACTTTTGAGGCACCTCACCAGGTCTAGGTTCTATCAGCCACCACTCAATCCTTTGACTTTTGGGATTCACAATTAAAGCCTTTGGGGAAAACAGATGAATACATCGGAGCTTGGGGATCAACACAACACAACTACTCCCAACCACCAAACACAAGTCTCATTTCTTGTCATTCACCTGTTTTGAGTCCATTTTATTTAATTTCTAACTGACCGTCTCGGTTGTTTTGCTAGCAACCTAAACAGCCCAGCTACTCCCCATCCAAAATGAGTCCTATTACATTTTAGGTTGTCATTTTAAGAACAACAACAACAACAACAAACCTTCTATTTTAGGATCTGCATGGATACCTTGTAGAAGGTGACACTTGACAGGCTATTGTAGATGTGGTCTATTAAGAACCACTAAGATCACCAGTGAGAAATGGAGGAAGGAAACCATATTGTGAAGCTCTACTTGCATCCAAAGTTGTGTAAATGGGAAAAGAGCTACAACACAGCACAAGCAATCCTGCAAGCTGTCCTTGCTCATAATAATGGATGACATTCCACCATACAGGGCAAATCAATTATGAGAGTCATGCTATTAACTAAGTTTCAACCATAAGGGCAATCAGCTTTTAGTCTTCTCAGTTTCACCACTTGCAAAGCTGATTCTCCACATAGAGGTTAGAGAGTCAATGCAGCAAATCATTAAATAGAAAATACAAATATCCCCCTTCAGAATTAATATTTAATCAGTCTTCATATCCCTGCACTTTGGCAGGTTAAAACTGCATAGACTGGCAGATGTTTTAAACCACTGAAAAGAAATAAACTACTGTTCAATCCCTCTTTGTTCACTATTCCAAGTGGACAAGAAAAAGTTCAATCTGGGACAGGCTGCAAGGTTTGCATTCAAATGATAGCACCAAATAACTGAAGACTGAAACACAGCAATTGGTAATGTTTAGCCAAGGCTGTTTAAGAACTTCATACAATGAGTCTCTACTTGTTCAGAATAGCAGGAAAGAGCAGTAGACCATGCACTCCATAACTTTAATGATCAATGTGAAGCAATAAGACAGAAATCGGTTTTTCAGGAAGTAATATCATGGCAAAATACCAGCTTCATTTACTTTAGGGTCACCTGCCCAGAACAGAGGACTGAGAATTAAAATACTCTTATGTGACAGCAAAGTAAAAACTCCCTACATTTTGCTGTCCACATACCTGTTCTGCCATTTTTGAAAATGGAAGGTTAATTTTATTTATTTTTTAGTTACATTAAAGGCCAAGCTACATATTGTGCTTCAGATATACTTCATAGGTACATTTTCATTTTATTAACTATAGGCATGCATATGAACAATATTTACTGGGAATGCAAGAAGGTTGATCTCTTCCCTCTCCAGCCACCTACTTTAAGGGAATGCTGCTTCTTTTAGAATCAACCTGCACACTTGTCCAGATTCTTCCCTCTTCTGAGTATTTAAGTCTTCTGAAATTACATTGATAGTTACAAGTGACAATTTGTTTCCAGTGACGGTCCTTTTCTTCTTGATTCTCTGGCCTAACAAAGCCAAACCAGCCAAACTTACTCTTTACCTTTTGAGTGGTTGTTATATTGATTTTCAATATTGCTTTTTAAAGATTTTGTTTTATTGTTATTTTTAATGTTAGCCATCTTGAGTGGTTCTTGCTGGATGGAAATGCATCAGTTAAATTATACATACATACATACATACATACATACATACATACATACATGATTCACTGCTATATGATGCAGTGGTGGCTGCTGGCTTAGATGGCCTAAATAGAGGGTTTGATAAATTTACTAGAAGATAAGTAAATCCTGTGGTTCAGAAGCAAATGATATGGTGGGACACCACACTGCCACCTAATCCCTCCAAGCAGCAGCAAAAAGGCACCTGCCAGATTACGTAAGCACCTCTGTCCCATATGGGACACAGGTCGTGCTGTGGTCTAAACTACAAAGCCTAGGGTTTGCCGATCAGAAGGTTGACAGTTTGAATCCCCGCAACGGGGTGAGCTCCCATTGCTCTGTCCCAGCTCCTGCCAATCTAGCAGTTGGAAAGCACAGTGCAAGTAGATAAATAGGTACCGCTCTGGCGGGAAGGTAAATGGCATTTCCATGTGCTGCTCTGGTTCGCCAGAAGTGGTTTAGTCATGCTGGCCACATGCTGTCTGCGGACAAACGCAGCTCCTCGGCCTATAGAGCGAGATGAGCGCCGCAACCCCAGAGTCGTCTGCGGCTGGACCTTATGGTCAGGGGTATCTTTACCTTTACCTCTGTCCCATCATACTGCTACTATTGTGATGAAGTACAACCATTAAAGGAGGGCTGTTGCCTTCCTGCCCTGCTTGTGGTCTTCCTGGGAGTATTTGGCTCAGCACTGTTGAAATTGATGGGCCTTCATTCTAATCAGGGTTTGGGATAGGAGCCAACCAGAACAAACTGCTGGATTAAACCTTCCACTGGTCTGACTTGCTATTTCAATTATATTGGGTGGGACACACTTAATGTTCCCATCAATGGAAGCCCTACACAATGACTTCTGCTTGTGCAATGGGGATTTCCCCCTCTCCACCACCCATATACCCCATAATTGTGTTGGGCATGGGGTCAGAGAAACTCCAAAAGAAAGCACGAGATGAGAGGAAGGGGAATAATTCCATTTGGGAAGTTGAGATGCTTGCACAGATGGAGAGTTCAGAAGAGTGTGACATATAATTCCACCCATTGTTTTCAGGAAGTTCATCATGACTGCTGCATTTCTTTTTTTATGAAGACTTTCTGATGTGTGCATTTACAGGCTCACATCTATTAATCTTCCATCACAATGCAATTGGTTTTCATTAACAGAGTCTGATTAGCTTGGTGCTGAAAATTTTTCCAATGACTTTCTGGATTTTAATTGAATTTAATGAGACAGAACTAATGGTGCAACATTTTGTACTGTGCGACAGTGATGAGCCATATTCGAATTATCGACATGCTGTTGATAAATTCCAAGAAGGGATAGTTTCATTTGCAAAATGTGAGATGAAAGGTGGCTGTATATGTAACTGGTAGAAATATGGGCTGGTTTGAATGCTAACATTCCTGGCTTAATAAACCACAGCTTGTTAGGACAGGAATGAGCATTGGGACATGAGCGCACCCAGTCTTCCTCTTATGTACCAGCATTGACACTTTGATCCTTGCTTCTTTAATGTACTGTTTCCCATTAAGCCTGAAATAAGGATCTGTTTACTAACAAGGATCAAACAATGTTTTCAAATCTTAGCGAGTAAATGAGCATGAAAACACAGTTCCCCATTTCAGACATAACTTGTTTTGAAAGATTACAACCAAAGTACCTAACCTGGCGCTTCAGGGGGCAGGGAGGACAGCAGCAAAGGAGAGAATGCTGGTCCAATTCCTGTCTGCACTTAATAATGGTATGTCTGATTTGGCCCTCTGTGGTTTGCATCCATTGGAATCCTAAGCCTGATGTTCAGAAAAATGTAAAAGGTCTGTTGCTGGGGAGACTGCAGAACTGTGTTTTGAGAATACACTGTGACTCTCTTTCATCATCTTCATCACCATCTGCTTATTTGTACGCCACTCTTCCACAAAATTTTGCCTGTAGTGGCTCACAGCACCTTAAGTGGCAGATGTTGATAAATGCACCAGCTATAGGGTGGCACTAGCAGCAAGAATGATAAGGGCAACCTTTCTGGATAGTGCACGTGCCCAACCTTAAGAATGCTGACTAGAAGGAATGTTTTTAAATTTTAGACATTGTAGATTTGTCCTGGTCTGGTGCATGTAATGTCTTTGTTTTTGTAGCTGTGTGATTTCTGCTCATACTGTATTGTGACGGCCATTGTCCATAAACAATAAAATCTACTGACTGACAACAGCTAAAGTGAACAATTAACAGTTTAAAAAATTACAAATTAGAAACTATTAGAAATAATATCAATAAAAATCCCAAAGAACTTTTTAGCATTATAAACATTTTGTAAATACTTTGCTGCAGATTTTCTAGGCATGATAGTGGAAAGATACACCCTGATCTTTTAATCCACCTAAGGATTTGCCCAATGAACCTCATCTGCAGAAGTCCTGCACAAGGGCTTCCACTAACACAATGAGGTTTCACATTCTCCTGCACTCCCTGAAATTGACTTGGGTAGGAAGAAGGATCTTTTTGTCTGGCAAGCTGGTGTACTTCTGCAGACTGAATGTCTGTAATAATGTGATGTTGAATTTCACCCTGTGTCATCATCCTCTTATTATTACTCAACGCTGATATTCTACAGCCTGTGGGAAGTTTGGAAGGAGATTATTAACACACCATATTCGCAACCACTGTTTTTGCCTCTGCCGTTATGTGATGCACTCCTTATCCTGGTTGCAGTTAGGGAGCCCTGCCAACCCCGTTTGATCTCTCTGGTTCATATTAGCCCAATGTGTCATTTATAACCAACAGGCAGGTATTAACATAAGGAGATTTCCTGCAACGAGATGAAAGCCGCCTGGAGATTTAACAAGGACCGCCCTTGCTTTCTTCAGCAGAGCTGTACAGTACTGCCAGTAGTTTCAGATTAATCAATTCACTAATCACACACAGATTGGAAGGCATGGTTGTGAAACAAGTGCAGCTGTTGTTGGTCTTAATTTACCTCAGAATCAACAGATTCCCAATTTTCTTATATATATTATAATATCTCCATTCAAGTGTTAAGTGTAAGCTTCAGTGATTGCAGCAGATGAAATTATGATACTGTTTTCGCTTCTATCTACAAGAGCTGGTGCTGAATTGTAATGCAAATTCTTCTTCCGATCTACTGAGAAGAGAAAGCTGGACAGAAATTCTCAGCCGTCTATTCTTCAGCAGCAACTCCTCGTCCCATGATAGCTGTCAAAATAGGCTAAAGGAGCCTCACTCAGAAAGTGTGACAGGAAGGCAAGGTGTGGTTGGGTGACTACATAAGACACAGTACCAAAACTTGATCAGTGAGGATGAAAGCAAGATGTCCAGTATATTTTGCACTTTGTACACATTAAACCACAGTTTGTTTTAATCTGTCATATCATGTGATGTGTGGGTCTTTGTAAATTCACCTGCTATGCCATTTTTTTCTTTTAAAAGCCTTCTTATTTGATGGTGCATAAAATGTGCCATGCATTCTACCCAATCTTCAGTATTGTTGCCAAGTATTTTGGATAAATTTGACTCTTGCTTCTACCTTTCAACTTCCTTTTAGCTATGTGCCCTCCGTCTTTCGAAATCACAGGGGGAAAGTACATGTTCTCACAGGTATTTCCAGATATCTAGTAAATGTGTACCAACTGTGGCTGCAAAGTAGTAAAGTATTATTGCTATTTGCTAATCTGACTTTAAGTAAAATTAAGTCAATGATCCCAGTTTGCATCTACATGAGAAACAGTCTTACAAGAGAACATTGTCTGACTCTTGAACTGATATCTTCTAAGGCTGCAGCACACTGGTGTTTTGTCTGAGCTAGACACACCACTTTAGCAAACCCAGAGACTAGTTCTGGGACAACATCCTTGGCCTAGAGGCCACTGATATCTTAGATATGAACACAACATACACCTGTTTGTCATATAAACAGCATGTCGAGTTTAAGTACCATTTCTCAACGAATTACATCTGGATACGACATTCTCAAGTGCCTGTCTACCTTAACTCTTGGTGATATCTAGCCCAGAGTTGCCAACAGGAGACAGCTGTAGCTTTGCAGGTTCAACCTTCCGTCACACAAACTCCCAGGGAAATTAATCATCCTGAAACTTTGACTGGACAAGGTACTGTCAGCTAAAAATAAGTTGATTTCATCCCTTGCCCAGATGGCAACAAGGCAGGATTAATACCATCATCACACACAGCTCATACTGGGCTTTTGAAAAATCCTGGAAAAGGTTCTGAATGCATGAATAAGGAAGCCACTGGTGTTTTAATTGCAGGCTGCTAGAAAGCTATAGAACACATTGACAAGTGCCAGATTAATCTATAAATTGGCATACCTGGGAAGACAAGCAGGGTAACAGAATTCAAACAACATTAAAACAGACTGGATTCAGCTAATGTTTGAGAAACTATTTCAACTATTTGCATATACCATACTAAAATACACATGGAGGGAGAACGCAAATCTCAAAATGGATTGTATAAATAGAATCAGTTAAACTGGATGCAATCCAGTCAGGCAAAAGCACTTGAAGATCCAACAATTTCAGTGGAAGTAATAAAATACCCATAATTTGACTTTTTAAAAAAACCACACACACTCAGAATCCACATGTCTGTTTTACTCTTCACTCTCACCTGGCAACTGCCTCTTCATCCCTTAGTATATACTAGGAAGGTTCTCATCAGCCTGGAGGAACTACTGCTTGATAAGCGTGGAAGGAAGCTATAGCAAACAAAGTTTTAAAAGCCCAGTTCAGCATATATGTATCTCTAGAGTTTTTATAGCACATTCCCCCAGGCACTTTCCGTGTGTATGTGCGGAGATGTAACTCATACCTTAAACAAACAAACAAACAAACAAACAAATAAACAAATAAATAAATAAATAAGAAAGGGATAATGGATTAAAGGACATCATGGTTAAAGATGTAATGGTAAAATGGACTTGGGACATAATATCCTACTCGAGTCATGGGAAAGGCTGTGGAATGAGGATCTAAAATTTACTGCATGTAGTTCGTTAAAGGAAAACTACATAAAAATGATGTACCGTTGGTACCTAACCTCAGTTAAGATTGCAAAGATGTATAAAAATTCCACCAAAATATGTTGGAAATGTAAATATAATGATGGTACCTTTATGCATATGTGGTGGACTTGTAGAAGGGCGAAAGACTTCTGGGAAATGATTTATAATGAGTTTTTAAAAATGTTTAAGATAACTTTTCATAAAAACCTTTTTGCTCGGAATAGTGGGGGAAGAGATACCAAGGAATCTAAAGAGACTGTTTATGGATGCTACCATGGCTGCTAGAATGTTGTTTGTCAACTATCCTGGACCATATTTGAGCATTATATTGGACTTCTACAGAAAAGAGGAAAAAGAAAAGAAACACATGCCATTAACCACTGGTGACTTGCTACATTGCCTGTTCTTGCTGCTGCTTTGTAGTTGAATAAAGGCAAAGGTAAAGGGACCTCTGACCGTTAGGTCCAGTCGTGACCGACTCTGAGGTTGCGGCGCTCATCTCGCTTTATTGGCTGAGGGAGCCGGCGTACAGCTTCCGGGTCATGTGGCCAGCATGACTAAGCCGCTTCTGGCGAACCAGAGCAGCGCACGGAAACGCCATTTACCTTCCCGCCGGAGCGGTACCTATTTATCTACTTGCACTTTGACGTCCTTTCGAACTGCTAGGTTGGCAGGAGCAGGGACCGAGCAACGGGAGCTCACCCCATTGCAGGGATTCGAACCACTGACCTTCTGATCAGCAAGTCCTAGGCTCTGTGGTTTAACCCACAGCGCCACCCGCGGCCCTAGTAGTTGTATACAGTGGTGCCTCGGGTTAAGTACGTAATTCGTTCCGGAGGTCCGTTCTTAACCTGAAACTGTTCTTAACCTGAAGCACCACTTTAGCTAACGGGGCCTCCTGCTGCTGCTGCGCCGCCAGAGCACAATTTCTGTTCTCATCCTGAAGCAAAGTTCTTAACCTGAAGCACTATTTCTGGGTTAGCAGAGTCTCTAACCTGAAGCGTATGTAACCTGAAGCGTATGTAACCCGAGGTACCACTGTACTTCAATTTAAAAGAAACCCTTTAATTAAAAACATGCATACATCTATTTTAGCCCTGTATTGTACATCTTTTTCAAAGTGAGAAAATCCCTTTTCAAATCCCAGAAGTTGTGCATGCATGGTATGTGGGTGTGACTAGTGATGCCACAGGTATTGTCCAGTCAAGAGCCAGTAAGGAGCAGCACTGGTTGGAAGAAGAATTTGCTTTGATCAGTAACCTTTATTCCTGGTGTGAATACAAGGAGAACAACTATGAGGGCACAAACTAGAAGGAAGGGACAACCAACAGCTGATGAAGATTACCTAATGAGATGTGCCATAAGGACTTGTTCATTCACAGTAGGGGAAAAGCAGAGATTCCTTCCCATGTCAGAAAGAGGTTTGAGGGAGTTTGCAAAATATTTTTTGAAATGGTAGGATCAAATGAGCATCATTTAAATAATATTTAAACAAATGGAGGAAAGTGAACCAGTCACCAGAATTTATGAGCAAATTGCCAGCTAATAAGAAAAATTTCAAGTTAAATTTGTGAGACGAATTCTACACCTCTAAGCCAAAGTTTTACCTGTACTCTTGCTTCAAAAAGTATATTTTTTTCAATCCCATTTAGAAAAAGCCCAGTTATGAGTAACCGGGCACAAATCTCTCTACACAAAAGCCAGGTAAAGGTAAGGTAAAGGCACTCCTGACCATTAGGTCCAGTCGTGACCGACTCTGGGGCTCATCTCGCTTTATTGGCCGAGAGAGCCGGCATACAGCTTCCTGGTCATGTGGCCAGCATGACTAAGCCGCTTCTGGTGAACCAGAGCAGCACATGGAAACGGCGTTTACCTTTCTGCCGGAGCGGTACCTATTTATCTACTTGCACTTTGACGTGCTTTCAAACCAGTGGCGTAGCGTGGGGGTGCAGGGGGGGCCGGCCACACCGGGCACAACATCTGGGGGTTAGGGTTAGGGGGCGCAAATCCATGGGTTAGGGGGCGCAAATCCATGGGTTAGGGGGTGCAAATTACTTGCCTTGCCCCGGGTGCTGACAACCCACGCTACGCCACTGTTTCAAACTGCTAGGTTGGCAGGAGCAGGGACCAAGCAACGGGAGCTCACCCTGTGGCGGGGATTCGAACCGCCGACCTTCTGATCGGCAAGTCCTAGGCTCTGTGGTTTAACCCACAGCGCCACCCGCGTCCCGTCCCAATCCAATCCGATCCAATCCCATTTAGAAAAAGCCCAGTTAGGAGTAACCGGGCACAAATCTCTCTACACAAAAGCCGGGTAAGAAACCACAAAGTATTATTTGCTGTTTTAGTTTGTTTATTAATTCATTCACTCATGATTTGAGTAGGTTTGACAATAAGGCAGCATGAGCTTTGACTTCTGTCATTCTGTGATTAATTGTAGAAAACAGAAATCTTCTGAAGATAAATCTTACCAGTTTTTAAATTAACAAAAGCACTGCATTAGCAGTATGGGTTTCAAAAGGAGTTTGCTTACTTCTCTGTTGCTTTGCTGCTGCTTCAAAACAAAAATGTTAACTAAAGCACATGATAGAGATAAAATAGCATTGAAATTACTATAGATGGAAGAATGTGTGAATCTTAGTTTTCTCCGTTTCTTATTTTTTTCACTCATAAATTTAGCTCTTCATATTTCTTCAATTTGTTTTTTTTAAAAAAAAATCATGAACATTCACCAGCGTTTTAGTGCAAACTTCCCCTAAAATAATGTTTTGTATGCTATTTTCACTACTATACAGTCATACTTTGGTTATCAAACAGAATGAGTTCCAGGAGCCTGTTTGACTTCAGGAACTATTCAAAAACGAAAGGCATGGTGTCATGTAGCCAATTGGAAGCCACAGAAGCTGCACCAGACATTCAGCTTCCAAAAATCATTCGGAAACAGGAACACTCACACCTGGTTTTTGATTGTTCAGGAGCCGAAATGTACAAGTTCAAAGGCGTTCGGCAACCAAGGTACGACTGTATTCATTTTCATGCACACTTCCCCCTGATATGTGCATTTATGTAAACCCTGCCTGGAGAACTGCATAACAAAATGCAGATAAGTGTGAATTGATACCTGTGTTTTGGTGTGGTATTGTTTTGCAAAGTGCAGAGTTGATATATCCACCCTTAAATCAGAACTAAATCAAGTATCTCCCCCATCCCTAGTGCTCATTTATGCCCCATCATGCTATACTTTGCCATTTTAGTTTGGAAATACATTTCATTATCTCCTTTATCCTATCAAATCTCAATGTTCCCCTCCCATTGTTGCAATGGTTGTTTTTCCCCTTTGTCTTGTTCAGTTTGTCCATCTGTTCACCAGAATTCTACCTGGACACATCAGTTGCGCATGCATGCACAGTGCACTCCTGTTCCCACTAAATGGAAGAATCCATACACTGTTGCTTCTCTTCAACCATGATGAAGGCATACCCTATCAGCCAAATAAACAGCTGGATTACTTGCAGTCCTGCACACCATAAAAGATTTAGGCGCTTGAGGAACTCACAGTTCCTTTATCAGCTTGATGTGTCCCAATGTGCTGTTATGGCAAACACCCACTACAGATGTAATATTTCCAATTTGAGGGACAACACAGCATTTCTTTGTTTATGGCTTGCTCAATGTTGGCCCCCTTTTCCAGATACTGGCTCAAGTAAAGCCTAATTCCATGGGAACTGAATACTAGTTTACTATCTGAATGGACCGCACTGTGTTTTATGTCACAGAAAAACACAAGGCGTCTGGCACTCTGCAATCAACTATGTCATGTTCACGAAAAGATAATCTAGAAGGATTGCAAGCCGGAACGCAAGAGAAGTTAAACAAATCAGCCTCAAAGTAGTGCTCTGACACAATGGTGTCACAACATGTATCTTCACTCCGTTATTTCCTACTGGTTTGGCTCTGTCTGGAAAAGAAGAGGGTTTGGAAAGAGTGGATATTTACGAGAGTTCATAAAGGATGATGTTAGTAGGCCAATATGCATTCATTTACTCTAGGCAAAGATGAGCAACATTTCAATCAACCAATAAAAAAAAATATGTGGTGATGACTTCAATGAAACTGCCGAATTTAACTCAACTTCTCTAACCTTTAGCAGAATGAGGTCATCCCATACATTCTCGAAAATGTTGATGGGAGCTTGGAGAGCATCACATTGCTGAAAAAGCCAATCAGCTGCCGCTGGAGCAATTAAAGCTATTAAATATTTAATTCCAAAGACAAACCCGTTGGTTTCAGATTGCCGGGAAAACCAAAATGTGTTGTGATGGCAGACAAAGTGGCAAGATGTGAGGCTACAAGACGGTGGATTTTTATAGTAATTATATCCATGTATAACCTTAGGACTATTTAGAAATTTATTTGCATACAAAGGTACACATGGAAGGGGCTAATCAGGGTCACACACCCTCTGTGCACTTTACGGACATTTTGCAAAGAGTCTGTTCACAGCCACAAATGGGAGTTGAAAGTGACTCCGAGGGTCGTCTAGTCCAATCCCCTGCAATGCCCACAACTTCTAATTAACAGCCAGATGCACTGACCCATTGCGCCCCCTGACATGTACTTACACATCTGTGTACTCAGCCTGGGCTATTAGGCATGAATAAGCTCTGGCATAAGCTCCGCACAAATGTCACCCCCAAATGTGTGGCCAAGCTAAGCACGCAGGGTCTTTAACAAGCTCCTCATTTGGAACCAAGGCTTTGTTGGTTTTGATCACTCTGGTTACACAGTTTAATTATTGAATGCACATCTTCATGCCGATTATCATTTGAAATTATAACAATATGAAGAAAGCCCTTCTGGATCAGAGGGACGCGGGTGGTGCTGTGGATTAAACCACAGAGCCTAGGACTTGCCGATCAGAAGGTCAGCGGTTCAGATCCCTGTGATGGGGTGAGCTCCCGTTGCTCGGTCCCTGCTCCTGCCAACCTAACAGTTTGAAAGCGTGTCAAAGTGCAAGTAGATAAATAGGTACCGCTCCGGCAGGAAGGTAAACGGCGTTTCTGTGCGCTGCTCTGGTTCGCCAGAAGCGGCTTAGTCATGCTGGCCACATGACCCGGAAGCTGTATGCCGGCTCCCTCGGCCAATAAAGCGAGATGAGCGCCGCAACCCCATAGTTGGCCACGACTGGACCTAATGGTCAGGGGTCCCTTTACCTTTACCTATGGCCAGGTTGGCTCTTCCAGGAAATCCACAAGTTGGGCACCAAGGCAACCCACCAGCATCAATAATTATTTTCGAACTGTACTGGCATCTCTGGCACCTTTGGCCTTTTCTGGTGCACTTAATGTGTGTTGAAATAGTCACTAGCTGGGGGATAAATCACAGTTTGAGTTGAGTATTGGTTATGCCACAAAGTAGCACAGCTGGGCATCTTGGCAAGTGATACACTCAGAAAAGGCCGATAAAGCTGCCAGCTGTGTTTCTCCTCCGCGGGCCAGCAGTATCCCAAACTGACAAACGGCCGGGGCAGAAGGAAGATAAGAACTCAACATGTATCACGCTAAGCAACTACAGACGGAGAAAGGGTGAGGGAAGACAGCATGAGAGGACATGTCATATCAAACATCTATGGTACTAAGCATCATTGTAAGAACTGTGGCTCTTGAAGAACACAGGAGTTTAGTTTCGCTTTTAATTTAGATTGTAGCTTTCTGTTGTTTTCTATGGAAATAAACGCAATGCTTTGCAAATTGGCTCTCTGCTGCTTTGTCATCTCCAGACGGTGGCTGTTAATAGGGATAGTGGCTCCCCATTCATCGGATACATAATTGGCAGGCAGTAGGAAGAGATAGCACAGGGAGAAGTTATCATCACTGACAGCTGGCATGAGAGAGCAGCTATCCTATGCAAAAAAAAAACCTACACTCATTTGTGGACAGTGGAGCCTGTCTGCCTGAGGAGAGGTGAACATTGCATTTGAAAGGAAAAAAGGGGGTGCGAGTGAAGAATCTCCTATCTGGTTCAGGGTGCAAATGACATCTCTCCTATGAAAGTGGTTGACATGTAGGACGAGAGGGAAGTGTCTCTCTCCCCCTCCCTTTCAGGCAGGCAGAATCAGCGTGAGGTCACAATGGCCAGTCTCTCTCCTCCAGGTGGGCAGCATCAGCGTGAGGTCACAATGGCCAGCCTCTCTCCTCCAGGTGGGCAGCATCAGTGTAAGGTCACACTGGCCAGTCTCTCTCCTCCAGGTGGGCAGCATCTGCATGAGGTCACAATGGCCAGTCTCTCTCCTCCAGGTCGGCAGCATCAGTGTAAGGTCACACTGGCCAGTCTCTCTCCTCCAGGTGGGCAGCATCAGCGTGAGGTCACAATGGCCAGTCTCTCTCCTCCAGGTGGGCAGCATCGGCATGAGGTCACACTGGCCAGTCTCTCTCCTCCAGGTGGACAGCATCGGCATGAGGTCACACTGGCCAGTCTCTCTCCTCCAGGTGGACAGCATCGGCATGAGGTCACACTGGCCAGTCTCTCTCCTCCAGGTGGACAGCATCAGCATAAGGTCACAATGGCCAGTCTCTCTCCTCCAGGTGGACAGCATCAGCGTGAGGTCACAATGGCCAGTCTCTCTACTCCAGGTGGACAGCATCAGCATGAGGTCACAATGGCCAGTCTCTCTGAGACCTCCAGGTGGACAGCATCAGCATGAGGTCACAATGGCCAGTCTCTCTGAGACCTCCAGGTGGACAGCATCAGCATGAGGTCACAATGGCCAGTCTCTCTGAGACCTCCAGGTGGACAGCATCAGCATAAGGTCACAATGGCCAGTCTCTCTGAGACCTCCAGGTGGACAGCATCAGCTTGAGGTCACAATGGCCAGTCTCTCTCCTCCAGGTGGGCAGCATCAGCGTGAGGTCACAATGGCCAGTCTCTCTGAGACCTCCAGGTGGGCAGCATCAGCGTGAGGTCACAATGGCCAGTCTCTCTGAGACCTCCAGGTGGGCAGCATCAGCATGAGGTCACAATGGCCAGTCTCTCTCCTCCAGGTGGGCAGCATCAGCATGAGGTCACAATGGCCAGTCTCTCTCCTCCAGGTGGGCAGGTCAGCATGAGGTCACAATGGCCAGTCTCTCTGAGACCTCCAGGTGGACAGCATCAGCGTGAGGTCACAATGGCCAGTCTCTCTGAGACCTCCAGGTGGACAGCATCAGCGTGAGGTCACAATGGCCAGTCTCTCTGAGACCTCCAGGTGGACAGCATCAGCATAAGGTCACAATGGCCAGTCTCTCTGAGACCTCCAGGTGGACAGCATCAGCTTGAGGTCACAATGGCCAGTCTCTCTCCTCCAGGTGGGCAGCATCAGCGTGAGGTCACAATGGCCAGTCTCTCTGAGACCTCCAGGTGGGCAGCATCAGCATAAGGTCACAATGGCCAGTCTCTCTCCTCCAGGTGGGCAGCATCAGCGTGAGGTCACAATGGCCAGTCTCTCTCCTCCAGGTGGGCAGGTCAGCATGAGGTCACAATGGCCAGTCTCTCTCCTCCAGGTGGGCAGCATCACAATGGCCAGTCTCTCTCTTTCTCTCTAAGGCAGACAGAAGCAGGAGCGTGGAGGCATAGTCTCCCTTTCTTTTATTGAGGTGGGTGGCCGCAATATAGTCACTAGTGTCTCTGTCACTGGAATAGGCTGCAGTGAGTAGGCAGGGAGAGGAAATGGGGGAAGTTGGCGGGTGGGCAGCTTAGCTCCTGCAGGACTTCTGCTAAAAGACACCTCATGACGGCTGGCACAAAAGAGGCAGATTATAGTTATTTTACCTTGTTTACTTAATCTGCTCATTACATTTCTATTCTGCCTTTCCTCCAAGGAGGCTTCTGCTTTTTTTTTATCCTCACAACCCACTCAAGAGTTGGGCTGGGCTGAGATTTATGTAAGACTGGTTGCTTTAAGGTTGCCACTCAGTTCCTCTTCATGTCTAAGGGAAGATTTAGGTCTTTCCAGTCCAACACTCTTAGCAAGGACACCAGACAGAAATTATGGAGGTAGACACAGGATTGTTGCCATTATCCAGATATAGCAGGGTGACAGCTTACAGAGCCAGCCCAGGTTTGGCATAGTTTGACAAACTGGCAGGCTGCAAGCAAGCAGAAGAATAGCAGGTCCTTGGCATGCCAGCCCAGGGAGAGCGAGGCTTCAGATTTCAGCTTGTGCCTGGAGGACGGATTAGACAGGAGAGAGGAAGACCAGGTAGTGGAAGGTAGTTGTATCAGCAATCAAAGAATGGAAAGAGGGAGACTGGAAGGAACAGCTATCATTTCCTCAGGAAGAGTGGAAAGCAGAGAGAGAGAAAAGGTGCCACTCAGAGCAAGCAGCTGGGAAACCCAGCCAGATGCGTTTCATAAAAAGCTTCTCTCCCCAGGTATATTACTACTACTACTACTACTACTACTACTACTACTACTATTATTACAAACCCATGTGTCACTTTCCCTACTTAATTAGAGCTAAGCCCAAATGGAAGATGTTTTCCAACCCTTTCACCTCTGCAAAAAGCACCCCTTATTGTTAAAGCGAGGGTCTTCAAACAGGGTTGAAACTGTCCACCCTCACTCTAAACTGACTTTTTGGCATTGTGGTACAGCCAAATATGATTGGTGCAGCTACTCATAGACAGGAGGAAGTAGACAAAAAGCTAGGAACTGAGAAGGAATTGGTACAGATCGTACCAAAAACACTGTCCAGAGTGGCAGTGTGTGTGGTGAAACATGAAATGAGATTTATCAGGAAGTGTATCAGCCCTGTACCCAATAGGCCCCTTTCGCTGTCAAGATGTTTGAGAGTGCTGTACGAATCAATTTTGAGCTGCTCCCTTTCGGAAATAAGAGTGAAAACTGTCTGCCTTTGATGTTCAGTACAGCATGGAGGCATACCCTCCAACATTTCTTTGATAATAATAATAATAATAAATTTTATTTATATCCCGCCCTCCCCAGCCGAAGCCGGGCTCAGGGCGGCTAACAACAATCAAATAATCACACAATCAAATAAACCAACATTCTAAAAATATTTCATTATAAAAATTAATTAAAATCAAGTTAATGGCAACCATTAAGCAAAACTCTGTGCAGGTTGCCAGAGGAGGGAGTCAGGCTGCGCCCTGACCAAAGGCCTGGTGGAACAACTCTGTCTTGCAGGCCCTGCGGAAAGATGTCAAGTCCCGCAGGGCCCTAGTCTCTTCTGACAGAGCGTTCCACCAGATTGGAGCCGCAGCCGAGAAGGCCCTGGCTCTAGTTGAGGCCAGCCTAACCTCTCTGAGGCCTGGGACCTTCAGGATGTTTTTATTTGCAGACCGTAGGTTTCTTTGTGGGGCATACCAGGAGAGGCGGTCCCGTAGGTACGAGGGTCCTAGGCCGTATAGGGCTTTAAAGGTTAAAACCAGCACCTTAAACCTGATCCTGTACTCCACCGGGAGCCAGTGCAGCTGATATAGCACCGGATGAATGTGGTCTCGCAGCGAAGACCCCATAAGGAGTCTCGCCGCGGCATTCTGCACCCGCTGGAGTTTCTGGGTCAGTCTCAAGGGCAGCCCCACGTAGAGCGAGTTACAATAATCCAGTCTGGAGGTGACCGTCGCATGGATCACAGTGGCTAGGTCAGGGCGAGAGAGATAAGGGGCCAACTGCTTAGCTTGGCGGAGATGAAAAAATGCCGCCTTTGTTATAGCTGTAATCTGCGCCTCCATAGAGAGGGAGGTATCGAAGATTACACCCAAACTCTTAACGGACGGTGCTGGCACTAACTGCACCCCCGCAAGAGATGGGAGTTGCCCCCTCAATCCCATATCGTCCCGTCCCAGCCAGAGGACCTCTGTCTTCGAAGGATTTAACTTCAACCGGCTCCCACGTAACCATCCAGCCACAGCCTCCAGGCATCTGGTCAGTGTGTCTGGGGCCGAGTCAGGATGGCCATCCATCAACAGATAGAGTTGGGTGTCATCGGCATACTGATGGCAGCCCAGCCCAAAACTCCGAACAAGCTGGGCGAGGGGGCGCATAAAGATGTTAAAAAGCATCGGGGAGAGAATCGCACCCTGAGGCACTCCACACACCAAGGAGTGGCGCGATGACAATTCCCCCCCAAGCGCCACCCTCTGTCCCCGACCAGAGAGAAACGAGCGCAGCCATTGGAGGACTGTGCCCTGGATCCCCATGTCGGCAAGGCGGTGGTCTAGGAGTTCGTGATCGACCATGTCGAAGGCTGCTGACAGGTCTAGAAGAATCAGCAGCCCTGACCCGCCTCGATCCAGCTGCCTGCGGAGATCATCTGTTAGGGCGACCAGAGCCATCTCGGTCCCATGACCAGCGCGGAAGCCGGACTGGAATGGATCGAGAGCCGATGTTTCATCCAGAAACCTACCAAGCTGTTCAGCAACCGCTCTCTCAATCACCTTACCCAGGAATGGGAGATTCGAAACCGGGCGGTAATTGGACAGATCTAAGGGATCTAATGATGTTTTCTTTAAGAGCGGACGCACCACTGCCTCCTTCAGTTCCCCTGGGAATATCCCGGTGCCAAGGGACAAATTGATGATATCCCCCAGGGGGGCCCGCACCTCATCTGGACACGCTCTAATCAGCCATGACGGGCACGGGTCAAGAGGACAGGTGGTGGGCTTTCCAGCTTGGAGGAGTCTGTCCACATCGGCTGGAGATATCTGGTCAAAGTGGTCCAATACTGGACCCGAGGACAGTCGAGGGGCCTCCAGTTCATTTATTGTGTCCAAATTGGCAGGAAGGTCATGGCGGAGCAACAGGACCTTCTCCGCAAAAAAGCTCGCAAATGCCTCACAGCTGTGTGTCAGATTGTTATTTAAATTTGGCTGTCCTTCAAGGGACGTTAAAGACCTAATTATACTAAATAATTGCGCCGGGCGAGAGCTAGCGGATGCAATGGAGGCCGAGAAGTAAGACTTCTTAGCGGCCTTCACTGCCATCTCATAGGTTTTCATAAAAACCCTATAAGATGTTCTTGAGGCTCCGTCACGAGCACCCCGCCATACTCGCTCTAGCCGTCTGAGATCCCGCTTCATTTTCCGAAGCTCCTCGGTAAACCAGGGAGCCCGGTTTCTGTGGGGTCGCAGAGGGCGCTTAGGTGCGATCTCATCGATGGCTGCCAGGAGCTGGGTATTCCAGCCCTCAACAAGCTCAGTCAATGAGTCGCCAGGGGGAGCAAGGTCCCGCAAGGCCTGACGGAATCTATCAGGGTCCATCAGCCTCTGCGGGCGAGCCCAAATCGGCTCGGCACCTAAGCAGGGTGGGGGTGGAAAGTCAATCCTGGCTTTCAGAGCGTAGTGATCAGACCATGGCACTTTCATCAAAGGTGACATGATCACATCTATACCGGCACCAAAGATCAAATCCAGCGTGTGGCCTGCTTGATGTGTGGGGCCCGAAACAAACTGGGAGAGCCCTAGTGTTGCCATGGAAGACACCAGGTCCAGAGCCTGTGAGGAGGGAGTGGCATCAGCATGGATGTTGAAGTCCCCCAATACCAATAGGTTAGGGAACTCCAAGGCCCAGCCAGCCACCGCCTCCAGCAGGCCTGACAGGGTGGCTGTTGGTGCGCTAGGTGGCCGGTACACCAGCCAGACAGCCAAGCTCACCTCAGAGCCCCACACTAGGCCAACACATTCAATGCCGGGGATCAGTGGCGACGGTAGAGCCCTGAAAGAACAATCTTCCCGGATTAATAATGCCACCCCTCCCCCCCGGCCCACAGTCCGTGACTGGTGGAGGACGGAGAAACCCGGGGGCGCCATCTCTCGTAAGGTAACAGTTTCCCCTTCACGCACCCAGGTCTCCGTCACACAAGCCAGATCGACCCCCTGCGAGGTAAAGAAATCTCGCAGGGTGGCGGTTTTATTGCCTATAGACCTGGCATTGCACAACACCAGTGACGGAGGTGAGTAATCCTTGCTCACCCTACCCTCGTCCCTCGGGATGGGGCGCAGATTGGAAGGGGTACGAGCATATCTGTATCTCGATCCCCTTCGCCTATAACATCTGCCCCCACCGCCATACCTCCCTCGCCCCTCCACGGTAGCAATCCCAAGCCTCATACTTGCCTCCATTTACAGAATAGAAAAATAAAACAACCAAAAGCAATTATAACCAAACAAAACCAATCCCACCCCACTTAATATCCAACCCCAAAACAAAACAAAACAGAACAAAACAAAAATACATAGATAAAAACCACCATTCACGGTGGTACAGCAGAATAAACAATAAAAACACCTTTAAAACATCTTAAAATATATAAAAACATCTTTAACATTTGCTGCAGCAGCACCAGTGTCCTTAAAGCTGTCACAAAGGTGAGCCTGGGCCCCGCCCCTAGGCCAGATGGAAATAGCCTGAGGAGGGGGCGGCCTTTCCCCACACTCACGGTGCAGCAGCAGCAATGTCCCAATGCCTCAATGAGGCCTCTTAAAGCCGTGGCGAAGGTGAGCCTGGGCCCCGCCCCCTAGGCCAGATGGAAATAGCCTGAGGAGGGGGCGGCCTTTCCCCACACTCACGGTGCAGCAGCAGTGATGTCCCAATGCCTCAATGAGGCCTCTTAAAGCCGTGGCGAAGGTGAGCCTGGGCCCCGCCCCCTAGGCCAGATGGAAATAGCCTGAGGAGGGGGCGGCCTTTCCCCACACTCACGGTGCAGCAGCAGTGATGTCCCAATGCCTCAATGAGGCCTCTTAAAGCCGTGGCGAAGGTGAGCCTGGGCCCCGCCCCTAGGCCAGATGGAAATAGCCTGAGGAGGGAGCGGCCTTTCCCCACACTCACGGTGCAGCAGTGATGAAAATTGAGAATGTTAATTTTACTATTTATACCCCACACATCTTATTGGGTTCCCCAGTCACTATGGGCAGCTTCCAACATATGTAAAAACACAATAAAACATTAAACAACTTTTTAAAAAACCTTCCCTATACAGGGCTGCCTTCAGATGGCTTGGGGGCTGGATAACTCCATACCCTCCAACATTTCTCTAAAGAAAAGAGGGACATCCTAAGGAAAAGTGGGACATTCTAGGATCAAATCAGAAACTGGGACAGCTTCTCTAAATCAGGGACGTCCTTGGAAAATAGGGGCACTTGGAGGGTTGACCAATTTGAAATCTTAGGGCAGAGCTGGATATGGCTGGATATGGATACTTACATGGGGACAAAGCTGCCGTTTCCTAGCATCCCATGGGTGAATGGAGTAATCCAGAGCCTGCACTGCACCCATGTTCTGTATAAAACCTTTGTGTGTGTTAATTGCAAAGACTGAGTGCATTATTTGAGAAAACCAATCCCCTCAATTAAGAACATGCAGACATGCTTTTAATTATACTTAGTGAGGCACAAAATGCTTTAATCTTGGTTTAAGGAAGCTTTTTATGACAATGTGTTAAAACTAGAGTTCAAGATATGTATTTTCAACATACAGTGGTACCTCGGGTTACAGACGCTTCAAGTTACAGTCTCCGCTAACCCAGAAATAGTACCTTGGGTTAAGAACTTTGCTTCAGGATGAGAACAGAAATCGTGCAGCGGCAGTGCAGTGGCAGGCCCCATTAGCTAAAGTGGTGCTTCAGGTTAAGAACAGTTTCAGGTTAAGAACTGACCTCCGGAACGTATTAAGTTCTTAACCCGAGGAACCACTGTACAGGGTTCTGTAATACAGCACATATTTTTAAACAGGAACACTGATACAGGTTTCATATTAATGGGGCCAGCAGCTTCCTTTCCTTTCCATCCACCAGAATCGCAGGCCGGAGAGAAAAGGTTGTTCCTAAAACCAACAAAAGCTTTTTCTAAAAAAAGAGGGGGAAAGAAAAGATACAGAAAGGCTTTGACGTTTCTGTTCAATACTAATGCCCTTGAAACACAATTGATTTTCCTCTTCAAGCTTGCCAAACCCTCTAAATCATCTTTGTTTCCTTGGGCCTGTAACAAAACTCAGGGCAAGCTGAAAAAGTTCTGTGAATCTGATCGCCTTGTCTCCAGCGGCTCACCCCAATGTAGCAATTAGCCTGCCACCTTTAGCTTCCCCCCAGCTTTCCAAACAATGCCACCTACTGAATTGCTTCCAAGCACATCAGGCACTTCAGCTACACAATAGGTATTTTCTGCCCCCACCCCTGGAAAGAAATCAGCCAACTCTTTGAAAAGTATAATTATCTGCCATTAGCAGAAGAAAGGGGTTAAGACTGCTGTTCATGAAGGCTTTCCCAAAGTCGCTCACCACCACCTTGATTAAAAAAAATATATACCTGGGGAGAGAAAGATCACACACACGCGTACTCATACGCGTACTGCGTAATACATTTTCAACAGTGTTCAGGAGAGAAATGCTTTTCTAGGATTACAGCCATTAAATACACCCCTTGTTTTATATCTGCAAACAGTAGCAGTCAACCATTCCTGCATAGTGCACCATTGTATTTCACCGAATACCATGCTGGCATGCAATTCAAAAGCAAGGAGGAAATCTAAACCTTTTCCTGTTTTGTTTCCACCACCCTCTAGAGTTTTCAGTTACGCCAAACAAGAGTCTAGAGAAATTAAAGTCATACTTGCAGTCAGTAGGGAAACTTTAAAGCACACAAACACTGATCCCATTCTGGCAAGATCTAGAGGAAATGGCATCTTTGCTGTCATTTGGGCACACCCTCTGATTATCTGTTTTGCGGTGATTAAACTGGCATTTTCTCACTTACATTTTAATTTTTAAATTTTTTTGCATTTCCCATCCACTATCATTTACACACAAGCCATATCTGGCACCAAGGAAATACATCTGATTAAAGGCCACATCTGATCTTTAAACATCTGTGTGCATGGAGTTTTTCTTTCTTTCTCATATGCCTATCTACACTGCATAAACATGCTGGACTTCTACCACCATCTGCTTCCTCTAAAATGTTTATCTTTCTAAATATGAAAGAAAAAAAAATGAGTCACCCATGAGAAATATACCACCCACCATGAATTAGAGTTGTTGGGTTCTTCCCCCTGAGTCAGGTTTTCAGCTTTCTTTGCCATCACATTTTCAGGCATTTTTTCAGAAATCATATTCAACTCCTTCCATGACCACTGTTGGGGTTTTTTCTGCTTAATCTGTTTTTCTACCCTAGAGGAAAATAGACACAGATAACCTAAAGTTACCAGATTTTTTTCAATGCATCCGAGGACACTTTTCAACTTTGATGGATTTTGTATGGGGACTGATTTGTAAACCTGGGGACTGTTCCTGGGAAACAGGGACGTCTGGTAACCTTAAGATAACCTGCATATTTTCAATTGTAGGTGGGAAAGCATTTGGGGAGAGGGGATTTTGAATGCACAAAACAGCTCTCCCTCCACCCTGCTTGCCAATCCTGTGCTCAACTTGAAACTATTGATGTCTTGGATCATTCTTGGATTATTCTTTGTCTATCTCCTCCCTCTTGACCTTACTGCCTTGGGTGACCCTGCTGGGAGTACGAGACTCCCGGCGGTTTCACTCAGAAGGATCATAGCAACTTGCAAGCCCACTCACCATGACAAGGAGATGATCCAGCGAGTGAATCCAATAAGTCCTCAACTGCAGAATAGGCGGGAGATAACAAGTGGTATGTTACAATGGCTGTGAAGGCAGATGAAGACTGAAGCTGATAAGAATCTACCAGCGTCATGATACTCATGACATCAGAATAGAGTGGAATGTGGCAACTATCAAGGCCTCTCTTTATTAGCTGTGGCCAGTAAAAAAGTTTGGTAAGGATTTTAGCAAACCGTCTCCTAACTATATCCATGAGTATTTTGGTGCTTTTTTTTCCATTTCTTTTTATTGAGTTTCACTTAGATAACCAAAAGGGAAAACAAATCAACAATTACAAAAGAAATATCCAAACATAAAATAACATCAGTTTCCGTTACAGTTCTTTGTCTTCACACTTGAATCTTTATATCTTTAAATGTTTAAATCATTCCTCTATACACCTATTGACCTCCATCCCTCCCGATTTCAGGCTTCTTAGTGTAAATAATTTCTTTCTCCTGCAGCCGATAATTGTTGATGGTTTACACATCGTAAGATCTATATCAAACCTGCTATAGTTTTTAAGTTTCTATAATTCCCTTCAATGTATATCATAAATTTATTCCAGTCACTAATAAACTTTGTATTTTTTTGGTTTCTGATTTTTTTGTGTCATTTTTGCTAATTCAACAAATTCAAATAATTTTATTTGCCAATCTCTAATCGCTGGGGTGTTTGGATTTTTCCAAGTATTTTGGTGCTTTAAAGTTTCCCTACTGACTGCAAGTATGACTTTAATTTCTCTAGACTCTTGTTTGGCATAACTGAAAAGTCTAGAGGGTGGTGGAAACAAAACAGGAAAAGGTTTAGATTTCCTCCTTGCTTTTGAATTGCATGCCAGGGGCTGGATTTAACTGACTGGTGGGCCGGATTAGGACCCCAAAACGAACTTTGGACATGCCTGCCCTACAAGGTCAAAAACATTTGGGGATTCAGGAAGATATGGTTTATAAATGTACTTTTTTTGGTGAAAAAACTAAGTTTTGAAAACCTCTATTTTCAGCGTGTGGGGATGATGGAACTCAAAGTTTTTGATGTTGAAAATTATTGCAAAGACATGCTCTTTCTCGACAAAGAATGAAATTTTTGGATTTTTTATTCCTTGTAACAAAAATTTTACGTTTTTCGGACATCGTGGGGAAAAAATGGCTACTGGGTACAACTTTCCTACAATCCATAGCTGTAATAGAAAAAAAATTAATGAAACAAAGTTGTTCATCATAAAAATTAACATAATATTGGTTATTATAAGTTTTTTCCTGAAAGTAAAGTGCATACTTTTTTTAATTTGGGGATATTGGACTTTGAAGTTATGAAAATTGTCTATCAGGCAGTGACCCCAATGAATTTTCACAATGGATTTCCACAGACAGAACAAACTTGATCAAAACCACTTCAACACTAGATGAGTTCATTGATGATCTAACTGACAAAATAAAACATTTGATTCCTCAAATGATTCTTGTACTTTGTATCCTCTGGTAGTGCATTATAAAAGTCCTGATGGAGAGATGATCTCATCCATTTTTGTATCTTCCTAGGTTATCTATACATTCTGTTACAATACAAGTGTGTTTAGAATCCTGCTAATGTTTTGACCTGTTTACAATAACTTTGTATATACATTATGAACATTTACCATTCTTTTTTAAATTTCTTGTCTTCTTGGTTCCTGAGCTTCCCTGTCAATTTTGCCATTTCGGCATAGTCCATCAACTTGGTTTGCCATTCTTCTCTGGTCGGGATCGTCTCTTCCTTCCATCTCTGGGATAATTTTAAAAACATGTACCCTGCTGCTTCTTACCTTTTCTTTAAAGTACAAAGCCCCCCAATGTTGCAACTTTTCCACATGCAGAAGTTGCTCCATCCCTTTGATCATTAAGACTGCCATTTTCTGAACCTTTTCCAACTCTACAATAACATTTTTGAAGTGAGGAACAATGAGCTTCATAGGTGAGTGGGAATTTGAACCTGGATGTCCCTAGTCCTGGTCTATCACTCTGACCACAGCAGCTCTCATATCCTGAACCCTTACTCCAGTGCAAGTTTTCCTCCAAGCTTGACAGCTGCTCTTCCTGCTTGCAAGCCCATCAACTCCTGTGTTGGTAGGGGGTGGGATCAGGAAACTACGCATCATTGCCAAATCTACAGAAGATTGGCCCAAGCATGCTCAGAAGAAAGCACTGTGAGATTCAGAGTGCTTAATGGCTATAGGGGCCAGTTTCTGGCAGCCATTCCCTCCACTACGGAGGAAGGGCCACTAGAGGATTAGTATGTTTTATTTCAACAACTATTAAGGCAGTTATAATACATATGATTCCTTGTAAGCCTTTTACAATTGCTTTAGTTATTAAGCTCTCAAAAATTCAGCTGAAATTCAGTTCTTCTACAAGGTAACTGAACTTCTTCAATCTGAAGGTACAAAAGTTAAGTCCAAGATTAAGTTTTTCTTATCCACAGCTCCCAAGCACATGCCAGAATTTCTAGCATGGATAATCAGCAGTATGCCTGAAGGTAGAAGTTCATTGTTCATTTACTTGGTTATTGGAAATTCAGGCTATAAAGGAGAAATTGCAACTCAGCCAAAGTTAATTTATGCAGTGAGAAGTTATGCTCTTAGAAGTACTGAAAGCCCAATGTTGGTTGATGTAAAAATATTAATCACCCATAAATTTCAAAATATACCAAAAGGATGGGCAATATGAAATTTCTAAGCTCAGGATCCAAATATTATTATGAAAGTGATGCTAAAAACCAATGAACACTGACACCTTGCATAAAGCAATGAGATAAAGATATTTGCCATGGGAAATGACTCAAATTAATTTAAGAATGTATTTAGGTTTCAGAAAATGGTAACAAGCACTTTAAGATTCCGTAAGAAAGCCAGCTGCTGAGACAAAAGCTTTCCAGCATGAATTATTTCCTGTATCATCCATGCCACTTTTCTTGTTAATTTCAAATCAGCATCTCTATATTAAAAACAAAACAAAACACCTTTGATCACCACATTGGGTTACAGGGGCGAAACTGCTACCACAATCAAAGGTATCTTCTGGAAACTTATATACTTTTGGCAATCATTCAGAAATATTTTCTTTGTTTATGCCTTTTATAATTACTTTTACTGACTTTAATTATCCCTTCCCATTCCCTATCCCTTTTGTGTCTGGTTTTTGTTAGATTGGAACAAAACAACAAACAAACACTGGCAGAGACTTTATTTTGGATTTAATTTGTGCAGCGCCTATCACAATATTAGGCATTTAATACTGGCTTGGATCCAAAGACTCTGAGCCAGACAATGGGACTTTCCCACCGCCTTGCTACTGCCATCTCTCACACCCTGCAAGCTGTTTCTGTAGGGTTCCTGTATCCTCAGAATAGCATGTGATCCAGCACAGAGAGGAGGACTGAAGACGCACACACTCTTTCTCTAGCACAGGTGGAAGTGTCCCTCCTCTCACACAGGAAATATTTGCATCCCAGCCAAAATAGTACATTAGTGTAAATGTTGCAGTATAAATGCTCTGCCTAGACTTCAACTTCAACTGAGTTGGGAAGCTTCCCCAAGCTTGGTCATGAGTTGTGCTCTGTAGGCTAAACTGCCCGAGGGCCATTTGCAGCCTTCTAATGTGAAGCAGAGCCATTTTCAAGGGATTCTGTTATGTACTGAAGTTCTTACCCTGGGCCAGCAGGGGGATACTGTAGATAGTTTTCACTCAGGTCCGCATATGCAAATAAGGAATTGAAAGTGATGTTCAGTGATTGGATAGTTATAGAAAGTTGTTACTGTTGCTTTGTAGTTGAGCTCTATATAAGCAGGTTGGCTAAACCCTTCAGTTCAGTTCAGTTCAGTTCAGTTCTTTTCTGGCCTGTGAATAAACAAGAGCTGTCTGAAGAATTGTTGTGTTGTCTGATATGTTCACCCACAACTTAACAGATTCCATCGAATAAACAGGGAAATGGAGGTGATTTTTGGCAAGAATGAAAGTGGAAACAGCCCCAAAGTCCAAAGCAACCCAAAGAAGAGAGGATACCCCCAAAACTGATGTTGAGAGCAGCACTGATATCCTGAGAATGGCTTTAATGTATAGATGGAACCTCACCCAAGATAAATTGGCTAAAATGTATTTAAAAAATCAGAAGTTTGCTGGGGGTGCAAAAAAAGGTACAGGCCTTCCCCGTGATGGGAATGCACGGCAATTAGAGAATTCTGGGATTCTATTTATAATGAATTTTTAAAACTACTCAGGTTCTCGTTCTCAAAAAACCCTGGAGGCCTTCCTTCTAGGGATAATGTCATCAGAAATAAAAAATAATGTCAGACCACTATTCATGTACACAACAACCAAAGCCAGGATTCTGGTAGCAAGAAGCTGAAAAAGCAAAAAGACTCCTACAACAATCAAATAGCAGGTCCAAATGATAGAATATTTACAGCTGGCCATAATGAGAGGGAGAATCAGAGCATATCCGACTGCAGAAGGTACATAAAGAATGGAAAATATTTAAAGATTACTTAAAAAACTACTGTAACAACAAAAATCTCCTGGCAGACCTTGACTGATTCTTGTAAGACGAATGTGATAAATAGTCATGTACTTTGGATAAGAATTATGAAAACAAAATAATAGCATGATGCTGTGTGTAAAACAATCAAAATAAGTGGTAGTACAATGGGTTTAATTGGAAGTCAACTTTATTTTCCCTTAATTCTCTTTCTTTTCTTTTTTCTTCTTTCTTCTTTCTGTTCTGTAAATTAGTTATAGATAAAAGTAATGATTGGTGATGTATATAATGTATAGTTGTGTATTGTTCTGTTCTGTAGTATATTATGGTGTGATGTGGGATGTTGTGTAATTTTATGTTGCCTGTCAAATAAAGTTTAATAATAATAATAATAATAATAATAATAATAATAATAATAATAATGGTTTTCATGAAAGCTTTTAATCCTGGATTCAAAAACGCACAAAATAAAATGATGCCATTCTAGGACAACCCAATTAGTACAGTGGTACCTCGGGTTAAGAACTTAATTCGTTCTGGAGGTCCGTTCTTAACCTGAAACTGTTCTTAATCTGAGGGACCACTTTAGCTAAAGGGGCCTCCTGCTGCCACTGTGCCGCCACTGCGAGATTTCTCTTCTCATCCTGAAGCAAAGTTCTTAACCCGAGGTAGTATTTCTGGGTTAGCGGAGTCTGTAACCTGAAGCGTCTGTAACCCAAGGTACCACTGTACTAGAGAGCATTTTTAACAATCTGAGCTGTGCAGAGGCATTGCATTAAGGCAACTTCATGACAGTGCAAAGGCCAATGGATCCCAATCACTGAGTACATGCAATAGCTGTGATGTTCAGGACCACTTGACAATACTGTAACATTACTTTGGAAAGCGAGAGCAGTTCATTAATTAGTACAGGGAAGGAAACCATTTTTCTGCATTACGTTCTACTGGGTAAACATGAAAACAGCCATATGGCAGGTTGCTCATCCATCTAACATATCTCTAGAGTTTGCAATTATCCCTAATGCAATATGGTAATTTCTATCTATCTATCTCATCTTACACCTAGCTGTTTATATCCTGAATGATCGGCTGCCGTGATTCTCCAAGTGCGCTGCGGGACACTAGAATGAACAACAAAAAGATTCCCAATTACCCAATAGCGTGTTATCTGTGGTTCCTAAGACAGCCAGAGGTGAGATACACAATTTGTATTCCCTACACTTCAGCTAACTGAACATACAAGGAAGCCAGGAGTGCCTCTGATTTGTATGGGCAACTATCAGAGTGAACAGAAATGAGATGCTAGTCTGATTTTTAAAAAATCTATCCACAGCAAGACAACACTTTCATAAATACAATGTGGTCACCCCAAAGGCTGCAAAAAAGAAATAAAAGATGATCCAATATCCCTGCCTTGTACAGAAAAGAGAAAAACGGCTTCAAAAATGTAACAGAAAACAAAATCAAATGGTTAATTTGCTGGCTTGCCCTGGGTCTGAGTTACATATCTGAAGAGCGGGGTCGGGATTACAGCCACTAAAGCTGCAGGAGGTTTGCCGAACCTGATCAAGACAGACTCCCTCAATCGCATGTTGCGAGGACTCCTGTGGCTGAGAACAAGGAAGTTCTTTGCAGGTGATGGTTTGGAACCTGTTCAGACAGGGATGGAGTCTAGAGGTGGTTGATGGAGGCAGAGGAAGACAAGAGGTTGAGGAGTGGACACTGATTGATTGATTGATTGATTGATTGATTGATCTGATGAGATTGATCCAAATAGCAAACCCTTTTGAGCCAATGAGAAAATAGCCTATCCCTTTGATTCTAACCCTCCTGCCTGGAGAAACAATTCCAAAACCCTGGGACCCAGCAAACTTGGAGACCCTTATAATAATTATAATCAAAATGCACATGGGAGAAGAAGCTCAGGTCTGAATTCATAGCAATTCAGAAACTGTCCAGGCCTCACACATACATGGGCTTCCATGACTTTTGACATGTTTCTACTAAGAACCCAGTCAACAAATCTTGTCCATTTTGGCACAGAGCAGGGGTTTTCCATCTCAGCTGCTTTTGAGCTGTGCTGCACCATTTATCATGCAGATTGTTAAATACTGAAAGCCTTGAATTATGCAATGTTTAGTGTAAGCTGTTTTACTGACGCAATTCTCTGCTTGCATGCCATTAAACTGCATCAAGCAAGAACTAACTTTTTGTTCCTCCCAAAGCCTAAGGCTGTGCTGCATCAAGTCCAACTGAAAACAAACAGGATAAACAGCTCCTCTCTCAGGATGCCCACGGAATTATCTCCACCCAACTTTCCAGATTTTGGAAAATCCAGATTTGGGGGTCCAAACTGACTGATCTGGTCTCCAGAACAGTGCCAATGCTTTAGCAATTTGCCATCATTTCATTTTGATTTAAGCATTTTGCACATCAATGAAATTACAGTGCACAAAATTATATTGATGTAATAATATCAAGATTATTATTATTATTATTATTATTGGTACAGTGATTTAATTAATACATAGAACATCAGAATACACAGACCATACAGGAGAAAAGTTTTCTACGTTTTCCTCTTATAATTCATTTTGGAATGTATAAAGGTTTCCAAACTGAAGTTTTGGTTAAATCAGGCAGATACAACTTTAGTTTGGAGTTAGCTCTGGTTCAGCTGTCAATCGTGCTTTTCCTTGCATAACAAGCAAAACTATTGGGAAGGTCTACATAAGTTTACAAGGATAAAAAGCAGTAAGCTCAATGTGTATGAGAAAGCAGCAAAGACAGAAACCACTCCAACACAAATGACTTTGAAAACCGCCTTTGATTTTCATCTATGAAACTGGTGCCTAAATATATATTATAATTATGTACTGAAGAAAATCACATAAATACTGAAACATCTGCCAAGCACACAGTGTTTCTAATTTGACTGACAACAGTAGTGCTTAATTGCTCACATGGCACTATCAGTACATAAAGAGTTTTGAAAGCAAAACTAGGCCAATTTACTGTAACAGTAAAATAGACAAAGGTGGTATCATTGCTGAGTGTGTGCATGTGTGTGAGAGTGGAGGAACTATCCATATTATACATTCAAATAATGAATGTGGGACAAGTTTTTTTTAAAAAAAATATTGCCTGCCGAGCACATTAAGACACACCCCAGTATCATCAATATTGGTAGATGTACTACACTGTACTTGAAAAGTCAATGTGGCCCCATGTTGCAAGTTAAACATTAACAATGCCCTTCCAGAGTAGATCTTCTAAACTGATTTCACGGATTGACTCCACAGCCAAAACATTATCCATGACCTGTAAATACTGAAGACTATGCCAACATTTTAAAGCCTCCAAAGTTTCAGTTGATAACAAAATTTTAGAACTGAAATCCAGGCTTTGGGGGCATTAATTTTCTGTGGGTCTGTAATTTACTTTCCCAGCTTGCATATTTTTAAATGCTGTGTGTGTGTGTGTATTGCAGTGCCATTTTCATGTGCCCCACCCTAGGTTCTTTGTGAAAGTGGTTTTAAATAAATAAACTCTGTGCTTTGTTGCTTGCCTTCATCCCAGAAACATGTAAGGACAGCCAGCAGAGCAGCTGATAATACTCAGGCATAAGCTCACTGACATTACGGTGCTGATTGGGTGTATGGGTTCCAGGAATAAAGTAAGGAATGATCCTCAGATAATTCCAAATCTTCATCATGAGTCTTTTAGCACTTGTGCTCCAGCTGTCAACACAGCTGTTTCATGTTCCTCAACTCCTTAGTAAACCAAGGAATGGTGTGGATTCTACTGTTAGGACATGGGTGTCTTGGAGCCTTTAAGACCAGGGTTTCCCAAACTTGGGTTTCCAGCTGTTTTGGACTACAACTCCCATCATCCCTAGCTAGCATGACCAGTGGTCAGCATTAATGGGAATCGTAGTCCAGCTGGAACCCAAGTTTGGGAAACCCTACTTTAGACTGGTCCTTAGGCCATCTCAACATTCCAGAGAGTGGCCAGAGCCACTCACATCCATGAAACAAATCCCCTAGAAAGAGTCAGAAGCCATCAGGGTTAATACGTCTCCCAGATCAATTTAATGGGGTCTTTATGACTTGCTGATCAGAAGGTCGGTGGTTCGAATCCCCACGACGGGGTGAGCTCCCGTTGCTCGGTCCCAGTTCCTGCCAACCTAGCAGTTCGATAGCACATCAAAGTGCAAGTAGATAAATAGGTACCACTCTGGCGGGAAGGTAAATGGCGTTTCTGTACACTGCTCTGGCTCGCCAGAAGCGGCTTAGTCATGCTGGCCACATAACCCGGAAGCTGTACGCTGGCTCCCTCAGCCAGTAAAGCAAAATGAGCGCCGCAACCCCAGAGTCGGCCACGACTGGACCTAATGGTCAGGGGTCCCTTTACCTTTACCTTACCCCTGCAGCGATCAAGGACAGCACATAGCCCAAACCCGGTGAGGAAGTCCATTAGAAGGGTCTGAGTACAGGCTTTTTCAATTAAGCTTAACTTCCACCTATCCAGTACATAACATCCAAATCAACAATGTTTTGGAGCAGAATTCTATGATTTATGATCTAAGATACAGTTTTAAAACAAGCTCCTTTTCATCATGGAGGCCATGAAATCCCAAATCCCAAGCTGCACCAATGAGTGGACTTATAGCTCAGCCACTAAACTGCACTAGCTCACCTTTCAGAAGACTGCAGTTGTGACATGGGGTTCTGTTTTTAAGAAGACCTGGCACCAAAGTAATCTAAACTCTAGGTAACCCTGTGGAATTTGGCCTGGATTGATACAGCTCCCCACCAAGTTATCGCTAGCTCTGCTAATATGACTACACACAATAGAATTTATGATGGTTGCATTAATAGCTGTCTACCAATCAAGGGTTCTGTTGGCCTGAAGTTATTCCAAATCCAAATCTTTATTACGGTCATAGACCAGCATATTCTGGAGCTATTAGAGATGGAAATATTTTCACTGTCAGGTTGCAACCCTAAACACACGGTGAACACAGTGAGGTTTATTTCTGACTAAACATGCATGGGATGGTGCTATTAATAGGATCTTGCTATCCAGAGTTGCTAGATGAACTTTTAAAGACAGATTTCTTTTCCCTTTATGCTATTTTAATAATCTGCTTAAGGCCTGCCTGGTTTAGTTCATTCTAGACAACGTGGCCTTCATGAGCAGGATAATTCGATTTTTAAAAATGTATTTCTTGCCGCTGTCTCCATGCAGAGAAGTCATCATTAAGTGAAGAAGAAAACATTACAGAAAAATCTTACAATTTGAACATGAGAATGTAGTTCCACTGCAGAGAATAATTTTGGCTTTTCCACAAGTGCAAATCGTTTACTTTTACTTACATTCTTGTGACGAGACACATTCCTGTCAGCAGGCATGGTAGTGGTACTATTTCCCCCTCATTTATAGTAGCTTCTTTTAGGAAGAACTTATAGTTTAACCGTGATGGTAATGATACGCTGTTCTTGCTAATACTGCATGAGTAATGATTCTTTTAGTAGAATATTCTACTGCTAAGAAAAAAGTGTTATCTAATTCATTAGAGCAGTGGTTTTCAACCAGTGTGCCATGGCACCCTGGGGTGCCTTGAATGATGGTCAGGAGTGCCACGGGCAACACTGTCCCTCCCTCCCTTCCTTCCTTCCTTCCTTCCTTCCTTTCCCCCCTCTGATGCCCTCTCGTGTCTCTGCCTCCCAAAGGCTTGCACAGCTGTTTATTGCAGCAGCCCTGGCTATAAGCTGCATAGGCGAATGGTGCCTCCGTGAGGCACCTCTCTTTGAGGCAGTAGGTGGGGGTCAGCCCAGAGATTGGGGTGACAGCAGCAGCTTGCCCAGAGGACTCCCAAGGAGAGGAGAGGAGGCTGAGGGAACACTCCACAAGGGAGGGTGTTTGAAAAAGGGTGAGAGGCTGCCAGCTCTGCAGGCAAGGGGTGACATAACTGGGCTCTTGAGCCCCACTGGGGTGGTCCAAAAAGAATGTAGTTGGTTAAGGGAGCTGTGCATTAGAGAATTAGTTCTTCTAGATTTTTGCAATGGGAACCTACATAATACAGTAAATGAATGTGTGTGTGTGTGTGTGTGTGTGTGTGTGTGTGTGTACACCCCCCCTCCCAATTTATACAGAGTGTGTTTGTACAGAGCTTTGCGGCTTATAAAAGATTGTACTAATATGAGAATGATGTGCGTGATGGAAAGAGGATAAATATACCAGTTGTGGGGAGGGAAGGGGGTCGCGACTCGGCAGAGTCAAAGGGAATGTATGGTGCTATTACAATTTGTTGGAAAAGAATATGTAAGGAAAACAATAAAAATTCACTAGGAAAAAGATTGTATTGTGCATTTTGTTTCTTTCAAACTGCTTGTTGATTATGTCCTAAACTGTAAGAGTATTAAACTGTATATAAATTGTTTAAATGATGATTCCATTCTATATTGTTGCTTACAAGTAATAAACCAGACCAGGGGTTGGATTAATCCATTTGAAGCAAAAAGGTGAGATTGTGACATCGAGCACCACAAAATTGCAGCACACTGTACAGAAAGTCATCATCTGACTGGGTCAAACATTTCACTGATTAAAAATGGCTTAATGGAGATGGCTTAATTATGTTTCATAGGAAGCTATTCATAAATGAAATTCATCATCTTCTGTTGCATTGCAAAAGCAGCCCAACCTTCCAGTAGAAACAAACAAACAAAATAGGTATGGCTGATAATGATTCTGCCATAGAGTAAAAACTCATGCTTATAACATCAAGTGCAAGCTAGAATCTAGTCTCCTTTTTGTATGCCTTTCCCATAAAATAACATATGGATTTTCCAACCTCAGATTTTTCATGTGTATTACTCTATGAACATTTTTCTATGCAAGATTTGAGCCAAAGCACAAAGTTCAAATATTTGTCTTCATCTCATACTTTACCCGAATGCTTGTGAGAGTGCTTGCATTGACCCAGTGCATTATTGTAAAATAGATACTACTTAGTATTAAAACCCATAAATTATATTTGCTTGTATTGTGAATGTTTATGCAGTCATCTGATTTATATATCAAAAACATTTGTTCTAAGGTATTTGGCTCTATCCATCAATACCCTTGCAATATAGCTCAATGACATAGCATCTTAACAAACGTGACAACCTGGAAAGTATTTTTTTTACCCACAAAACAACAACTGGCACTTCAAAGGGGAACAAAACACATTACAAAGAGGAAGACTACAACTTGAAATGAGAGAAGACAGAAGCTTATTTACATTTGTACACTTGTCCAGAAATAATGGAAGAGTGATGAAATATTTTAAACCTGAAGCAGCAAAATAAGAACAAGTGTGTCAGCTGTATGCAAGAAACATTTTAGAAGAAGAAGAAGAGTTTGGATTTGATATCCCGCCTTTCACTCCCCTTCAGGAGTCTCAAAGTGGCTAACATTCTCCTTTCCCTTCCTCCCCCACAACAAACACTCTGTGAGGTGAGTGGAGCTGAGAGACTTCAAAGAAGTGCGATTGACCCAAGGTCACCCAGCAGCTGCATGTGGAGGAGCGGAGAAGCGAACCCGGTTCCCCAGATTACGAGACTACCGTTCTTAAGCACTACACCACACTGGCTCTACACATCTAAGCTATACAAACGGTCCTCTCAAGAAGAAATAGACTGCTCCTGGTCAAATGTTCCACTAAACAGTGTAGAACAAAATCCAGAAAAACTTGCTTCCTCCAACAATCCCAAACATAGTTGCTCCTTTAAGGAACGTATGTTCAAGATGAAGTCTGTGAGGAGCTTGTGCCATTTGAGCAGAGCTTTTGAGAGGTAACTACACTAGCATGGTCTGGAATGAAAATGAGATATCAAACAGGACAATCATGCACCCTGTGGCAATCTAAGTGGGAATGAACAGATGATCAGAAGACAATTTTTGAGTATCCTTCTCGATCTGGTTAGAAAATAGCTCGTAGTAAATTTGCAAAACAAGGAATGTAAGATCAACTATTCCCATATGTCGCCAAGGTTTAGGAGGGAAAAAACAAGCACCTTTTCTTAATATTAGAGTTTTGGCATGTTAAGTTTCATCAATTCAGAGTTATGATAGCTGGCCTTATGCAAAAAGGTTTCTGCCAAACCTAATGGCCAAGTTTCTAATATCCAAAACAGCAGAAATGAGATTGTATGATGATCCCATACAGGGTCCTAAATAACAGGAGGATTTTGTGCAACAAGTTCATCACTGCAAGGGCCTACAGATGCACATGGTACAGAATACCCAAAGAGGAACGCAGGTGGTGCTGTGGTCTAAACCATCGAGCCTCTTGGACTTGCCGATCTAAGGTGAGCAGTTCAAATCCGTGTGATGGGGTGAGCTCCCATTGCTCCGTCCCAGCTCCTGCCAACTTAGCAGTTCAAAAGCATACCAGTGCAAGTAGATAAATAGGTACTGCTGTGGTGAGATGGCGTTTCTGTGTGCTCTGGCACTCACCAAGCTGTTTCGTTGCACCAGAAGTGGTTTAGTCATTCTGGCCACATGACCTGGAAAACTGTCTGTGGACAAACGCCAGCTCCCTGGGCCTGAAAGCGGAGATGAGCGCCGCACCTCATAGCCAAATTCGACTGGACTTAACTGTCCAGGGGTCCTTTACCTTTACCTAACCAAACAGGGCTTCTACTTCAATCATTTACATTAGCAATTTTCACAGTAAAGAAACACAAACTTTCATGGTTTTTGATCTCAAACTCAAAGGTCATTCCAGATGTAGACCACTTGGACTGCTCCCAGGAGTTATGGTTTCCGTGCTGCAACTGGCCAAGTCTTATCATATGCACTACCATTCTATGAATTTATTTATCTTACAGCAATAAAACATACAATTATAAAACAAAACAATTAACAACCATAAAACCAGAAAAGAAGGGGGGAAACAATTTTAAAACAATTCTCCATATAATTTAACTTAACTTCTTTTTTCCTGCTCAGACTCAGTCAATTGATGGAGGAAATGATATTATTTGTGCCACTACATCTAGCTCAGACCCTGGCTCCTTCACAGACTCCCAAGAAGCATTTAAAAGGCACTTTCATGATTACTGTAACATAACCCTTGGCCCTGGAATGGCAATCTTAACAACCAGCCACTCCGATGTGCCTGAGGCAAGTTAGCAGAATGGAGCCATCAGCCAACATCTCCAATTCTCACTACAAACAGGAAATTTGACTACAATAGGCAATTGTTCAAAGTAGTGTGTGTCTCCAGCATTTACCGCATTTGTGTGTTGTTGTGAAACAGCAGCTTTCAACAAACTCTTAACTGGAAATAAGACACTGTAAACATTGCCATGCCAAAGGGGGAAAAAGGACTCGTGTTGATAACTTCCCTTCAACAGCTGCCAATGTCTTTAAACCTCCAACTTCAGGAAGAGCACATCCAATTATAGCCGAGCAAAGCATTGCAGTGTTCATCTCCCAACATTTGTTTTAACTTAGAAGCAGAACTGTCACCTGAAAACCTCTTTAAAACTAAATATAGGGCAGCTTGACATCAGATTAATTCATGACAATCATATTCCCACTTATCTGCAGGCCAAAATGATCTATCCCAGACAAGACAGATTCTCAGGTGCAGGGAAGAACATTCATCCAGTATCAAGCAGAGGGTCTCTGGCATTTAGCCGTGTCCACAGTTCAGCAAATATTTACATCTGTGCTGGCCCTTTCCATGGTTATTTCATCCTGCAGCAGCTGAACTGCAAACGAGATCCCAATCTTTCACAGGCTAAGACAAGATCTTCAGACCACAATTACAACAGAATTAGGCCCAAGCATTTACCGGAAATTACCTTTCCCCCGTGCTGTAAGTACAGCTTTAATGGTAGATCGGGCCAGGAGCCATGAGGAATAATCAAGTTAAGCATTCTCTTGTTTCTAAGCAAAGCATTAAAATATTAAGCAAGTTGAGTGTTTGCATCACAGAGGAGCCATTGCAAACAGCGAAGCACTACTAGTACACAGGACAAACTGAGAAGCCTACTATAACTCAGGCTGTGATTTTTAGATGACTAATGTTAGATTAACTGATTTAAAACCTTTTAACTGGTTAAAAGGTGCCTCCAATTAATCAAACTGCACATTCAAAAAAACCTGTAGTTTTTAAATGCACGTAACTTACAAAAATCACAAGTGGCAGGCACCGTCTTAGAAGAGGCATTCATGCTTTTCTCACACAAATACAGGATGTAATACCTCTTCTTTGAGGGTATCTGCTATGACTTGTTCTCAATCAGCTGGGAACCCTACAATGAACAACTGTCAATCATTTCCTCAGCATTAGTGGCCTAATGGTCCGCTTCAGGAGCACAGGCTGAAAATTGGATTACAGAGCAGTAGCAATTTGTGTGAACACAGTCTATTTCCTTGTTTATTTGCTTCCTGAGGAAACTTACCTTCTGCTTGAACGGATCAAGCAAAAGCACCATATGTCATTTGAGAGGTAATGGGCTCATGTTTTCCTTTGACTACACTGCACTGCACTTTTCTCTTTCGGTAAGACTCTGCTCACTTGGTTTCTCAGCTGCTGAACAGCAGTCGCAAAAGAGCTCAACTGAAAGATTGTCAGCCACTCCTTCAAAAGACACACACTGATTATCATCCCCCCCGCCTTCCCGCCTGTCATACCACTCTAAACTGGCTCTGTAAGCTCCCATCTGCATTACACATTTGAAGAAACATCATACCACTTTAAACAGCCAGCAAGGTATCTTGGGAACTGTAGTTTGTTAAGGGTGTTGAGAGTTTCTCAGAGGTCCCCATTCCCCTCACAGAGCTACAACTCCCAGAGTGGTTGAACAATCAGTCCCTCTCCCTAGACTCCCCTCTGTGATATTTGGCCCCCCAAGTGATACATCATCATCATCTGTGGAGGTGTCATCAACTGTCAGTGAAGAGCTTTCCCCTTCAGGAAAGGCATCTGGGGACAAGTCCAATGGTGAGCCAGTTATGCCAGCTCTGCCTCTATCTCCAATAGACCAGAGGTGAAAGCACTGGTGTGAGAAAATCATGCGTGCCAATTGCTAAATCAACATCTTAGCTAAACCTAGCCATGCATAATACTCCTCTTCCATGCTTCACCTGCTTGTAACCTGTAGCCCACACTGCACTGTCATTACTGAAACTTGCTTTTAAAAAAATAAAATTATTAATTTTCCAAATTTAACACAACACAAAATAACAAACAAACATATAAAAAAGAAAAACAAACATACATTCAAAACTTCTTACAGTTAATAATCCAAACTGCATTCCATTATTGGGTGACTTCCTCAAATCCTTCCTAACTGATTTTTCATTAAATCTCATTTCAACAATATCCAATTTCCAATATCCACTTTCTAGTGAAATTAACTTGTTCAAATTACTAACTTCCTTTCTTTTCATAATATTCTCAATCCATCATTTTATACAATTCAACATAATTTAATCCTAAACCAAATTTAGTACTTGCAAGTATTTCCACTTATATTATTATATTTTACTAAAAATTCCTTAAATTTCTTCCATTCTTCTCCATTACTGAAACTTTCAAAACTTCCAGTCATTGTAACAGCTTTCTCTCCATTATCATAGTGATGTGTTCCCCACCTCTGACAACAATACATTTTAATACAGTATACTCAACAACCTCAATAACTTTCTTTGCTTTTCAGAATTTACTCAAAGTAAGGAACGCAGAAGTCCATTGTTCAGCATAAAGGAAGGAAATGAAGGTGAGGTTATTTTAAGCACAAAATGCGCACTACTCATTTTTGTAAGTTATTGTCTATGTGGGCTTTTTGTATTAAGTGAAGATCATTACTTTATTAAAAAGACAAATGAGAACTCTGAATCTCGCTTCTTTAAATGTGAATAGCAAATGGCAAATATACTGACAATGAAAGATGAGTTCCGGCTGGAGGCAGGGGCGGGGGCGGGGTGCATATTCACATTGTTTTATTTGCTTCACTGAATATTCTTAAATAGCCCAATCCAGCCTAAGTTCAGCATGCTCAAGACCCAATATTTCTTTTGGGAAAGTTAACCATATGAATAAGATCAGACACCAACTTTGCAGAGTAGCAACGAGTCCTTGGAAACCGCCTCACTTTGAACACTGGGAGCATCTCTGCTTTTTATTGAGTTTGTAAGAAAAGCAAAACATTTCTGGAACATGGATTTCAGTGTTTACCACCACAAGTTAGAAGCCATTAAGAAAGTAAACACTGGAACCTTATACTGTCCATTTGAAAACATATAAAACTAGTTTATGCTGAGGCAGATCCTGTAGTTCAAGCACTGTCTATTACTCTCACTGGCATGCACTCTCCAAGGTCTCAGACAGAGACCTTTCTATGCCCACCTAGCAGAAATGACTTCAGTTTCAGAAGCTGGAAACAGAACTTGGTTCATCTGCATGCAAAGCAGGTGCTTAATCACTTAGCTATGGCAGCTCCGTATCTTTTTTTGTACAGCTCTTTTTCACCTTCCCTTAAATTCCCTTTACTAGAGTTACTAGTAGAGTTTACTTATATCCTAGTTTTCTCCCACCCCTTTTATATTTTAAGCTCTTTGACTATCATTCCAGGTACAGCCAATCTATCTAGTTCATCATAAGTATGGCAAAGTCCACAGCTGGCACATAACACAAATTGACTGACCCAATATATTCATTCTTTCACTTGCATACCCATGTTTTATAAACCCCATTTAACCTTACACTTCCCCAAGATTCCTTCAAAACCTAAGGTTGCCCTTTGCTGTTCACTCTTCACGTCATCCCTGAGTGACTTCCTCAAATCTTGCTCATGATACGTGAGCAACAAATCTTCCTCTTCATACTGTGGAGGCTACGCCAAGAAAGCAAGAACTTTGAACTCTTTCCCTCACTAGATTCATAGAACTTTGGCTTTATGATTTCTGGCTTCAGAAGTTGATTTGTTAGTCTATGCTGTTTATATTGAGTGCACTTCAGGGTTCTGTGTTTAGCTTCTGCACACTTGTTTGGTTTCCTTTGGTAGTTTAAATGGAAGAGTAAGACAGAAATACAAACATGTTGTTGAAAATTTTCACCAAATGCACCCAGCACTATCTTTGGGTCTTAGACCTTTCCCTTCCATCCAGTCTTGTAACTGTCTGTCTGATATTTCCATTTGCATGTTTCATTGTTCCCCATTTTTCCTCATAAACACATCTCTCCTCAGTTTCAGTATCCACGGACAACACCATCGACTCTGTTGACCAGGCCTCAAGCCTTGGCTTTAGGACGCCTACATCTCCTTTGCACCTCACATCCAGACCACTGTAACATCATGTTCCCTTGCTATGCACAACACTACAGAAAGGCAGCCCTTCTTCCCTGTTCCCTTGCTAAGCACTCTTTCCATGCTCTGATTACCACCTCACTTGAAGACTACAGCCTTTTCATCACTGGCTTCCCCTTCCCACAACTTAGTCCATTCACCTCCTGCCACCAAAGTTCACCCCTCTCATCACTCAGACCCCATGGCAGTTGCCTACAAACACAGCCTGGCAATGAACCCGACAAGATCTGTCTGCTCCCAGACAGACTGTGTAAGAGGCCACATTTTAGGCTTGAGTAAAACAGGTGCTATTTATACGGATCAGCCTAGGCACTGCTGAGCAACGATGGTGTCATTGTACACGGCACTTTTCTCTATGAAAAGTAGAGAGTTAGTTTCAAAATATATATATTATGCATCATCCTGATATTAACACAGCAAGACAGTCTTGATAGCACAGGTAGTATTTTTGGCTTCGGGACATCAAGTGTCATAGAAGGACTATTGAGCATGCAAGTCTAGTGCCCAGAAGCTGTCACTGTACGGAAATGGGGAGGGGGGGGAGATACCACATCCTTTCCTCAGCTGTTAGAACAGGAAAGAAAACTGGAGCACCATAAGGATTTTACAATTGGTTCTTAAATTACACAAACAAGACATTTGGAAGGTAATTTCCTTGGCTGAAGGCTTCCATTTTTCCTCCTCACCCAAAACAAAAACCTTATTAAGCAGTTTCCATTGGGAAGACAAGCCTTTGCCTGTGAAATGGGGCTCTTGTATTGCATCCAGGACAGGGCTGCTGTTGAAAACTAAGAAAAGCAGAGGTTCATCTGATGCAGCTTCTCATGCACAGCACATGTGAAATCTCTTATTGCCTCTGAGCGCTCTCCAAGGGCCCTGTTCTCTTGGTATGGCAAACCTCAGCATAAGTATTTAGCAACAGATCAAGCACAAACTGTCCTTACAGAAAAATGCATCTCCAGCCATTTTTGATGCAGAATAAGGAGGCATACATCCATCCGCATCAGTGACTGCTCGTACTATCCTATTGCTCAAAGCACCGTCTTGTTAAAGCATCTGAATCTGCACCAATTATATTCTTCAGTGCTTGTTTTACTTTCAACCCTTTAGCTAGTTTTTTTGAGAGAGAGAAAGAGAGAGAATGATGGATGCCCCCAGGACTTTCCTTGCACACTTACTGCAGCAAAGCAGTTCCTCAGTTTACCCTCTGGTTTGAAACCTCAAAGATGCAAAGTATGCTTAACCTCTTTCCACCCCGCCCCATGCCTTGGAATAGATAATGCTTGCACTCTGGTTTCTTTTCAACCTCTCTTTTGTGTTTCCTTTTCTTTCTCACCAACTCTCCAAGCAAATTGCCCACCCTGCTTCGGACAAAGTGTTAGTTATGTTTGGACTCTCTTCTTGTTATGTACTGAAGTTCTCACCCTGAGCCAGCAGGGGGATACTGTAGATAGTTATGCAAATAGGGGATCAAAAGTGACGTTCAATGATTGGATAGTTTTAGAAAATTGTTACAGTTATGTTGTACTGGAGCTCTATATAAGCAGGCTGACTGAACCATTCAGTTCAGTTCTGTTCTGGCTTGTGAATAAACAAGAGCTGTTTGAAGAATCGCTGTGTCGTCTGATATGTTCACCCACAACTTAGCACTTCTCTAACCCCATTTGCCCTTCTGTAAGTTTATCTGGCATCCATTGTCCTCCCATTTCCTTATTTCGTCTCATCTCCATCCTCTGCAGCCTTCCAGTATTGCAAATAGTTCCTTCTTACCCACTCCTCACCTGCTTTCTTTAGATTGAACCCATTAATTCCCAGTCCGGTCTGAATGATGTCTATCTTTGTAATACACCACCCATTTGGTTACTTTAAATGTTGGCTTATATTCTCATTGCTAATTCCCCTTAGAATTGCTACGGCACACCATGGCTATGGGTTAAAAAATTTATGGGGCAGGTATGTGTGTACACAGGTCCACAAGAACACATGGTAACAACAGAGAAAGGCTGAAGATCCCAAAACATTTCCCCCCATTGCATTCGCAATTTCAGGGCCTTATGCCATACAAAGGTATTTCTGCTCTCCATAGGATTAAACAAATCACTTTTGCTACTATTACCGTGTCGATCACTGCTGCTGTTCCCTCACCAGCTTTTTCCTCCTGTCAGAGAAATAACTCCTTGTAGCTTTTCAGTCACTAGGAGAAAATATGCCACTGAGACTTTTATCCTCTCCCAATTTGGGCGTTCGTGGCTTGACGGAACAGAAAGACTATAGTTCAAACAAGCTGGCAGGTTCCTTTCCCTAACTGCTGTGCGCTAAAATGTAACACATCGCTGGATGCCCATTTAACTCCCCTGAAACTTCTTGAAATCCATTCTTATAGCAGCAGAAAGTCCAAGTCTGATTGCAATACATACCTTACCATACATGTGTAATCCATGGGGTGTTAAATGCACAAACCAAAAGAACAGCATCTATGCCATGCTGCAGCAACATTCCTTTATTTTTTAAGAATCCTTTTTGAATAGCTTAACATGTATTCCCACCTTCGCTAAATCACTCCCCAGACGGTGGTGCTGGAGTTTGTACCGTGCTGTCCTGCCTTCGTGAAATGAGCTCAGTGCTTTATTCAAAGGGGTCCCAGGGGAACATATGAACTTATCAGTCTGCCTTTTACTGAGCCAAAGCCATTTTGTTCATCTTGCCCAGCACTGCCTGCTCTGACTAAGCAATGACTATCTGAACTCTTAGCCGGAGACCTTTCCCAGCCCTCTCCAATATCTCTGCTATCTGGAGGTGCCAGGAATTGATCTCGAATCCTTCTGCATGCTAAGCATGTGCTTTACCACTGAGCTACCTCTGATTCAGCCACAAGCTTAACAAAAGTAACTTGGCTTTACCTTCACAGAATCAGAGAGTTGGAAGGGATCCCCAAGGGTCATCTAGTCCAACCCCCTGCATTGTAAGAATCTCAACTAGATCATCCATGACAGGTGGCCATCCAACCTCTGCTTAAAAACCACAGCCTCCCAAGGAAGTCTATTTCCCTGTCAAACAGCTCTTGCTGCCAGAAAGCTTTTCCCTTTGTTTAGTCGGAATCTTCTTTCTTCTAGCTTGAAGCCATTGGTTCATGTCCTAACCTCCAGAGCAGGAGAAAACAAGCTTGCTCCAAGCTTGATTATTTCTCTGAATGCAACCTTGCTGTCCTTTGACTTATTTGTTCCTTCCCTATGTTCTCAAAAGATATCAACCTCTGAGCCTGTGCCTTGACAAATACATAATATTTGTTTCCGCAGTAAGATGAACACTTTCTCCTTCTCCCAGGTAAATCACTGGGTAGGAAGCCTCTGTGATTTATCTCACATCACCTTCATTTTAATATGAAAACTTCTTAATATTTTGTCACCCAGGCATGAAACACACTGCGTCTCTAGCTGCCTCACTATTTTAATCCTTTAAATAAGGCCAGAACTGGTAGCTTGGGCAGCAGTAATCATCTTGTCTTCTATTGTACCATACAAGCTTAACAGTGCAATTTCAAGGAATCATTTCATTTACATTCAAGAATGTAATACGATGGTTTGTGGAATGAGAGGGGAAAGAACTTGGATGGGCCCCAAAATTTCTCAAAGTACAATTGGTCGGTGGGAGCTGGGAGTGGGCCATGTTTGTCAAGACCTCTGCCAAACCAGCTAAAACGTCATCTGCCTACAGTTCCAGGATGACAGAAAAAGAAAATTCTCAGAAAATGAATTTCATAAATTGGATTCACATCTGTCCCAGACATCCTCCACTTTATTAGGGGGCAGAGAGGAGGAGGGTTTGTTGGAGGAGAGGGATTTCACAAAAAACTGTTGTGGAGGGTGTGGCGTTCGTACGGAGCCCCCGGTCGTCTCACGGACTATTGACCCGTACACCACTAAACCGCTGCCACCAACCAGGTTCCCCCTGGTAAAATCACTTCAGTCTCAGTCAGCTTCTCAATTAATAAAGAAGAGTATATTTTATTTCAGACACGAACAAAACTTTTACGGCATTCCAAACCTTGTTGTCTTTACTTTTTAGTCTTATTTTCCTCTCTCTATCTCTTCTACCTCCCCACATTCAAGAACCCACTGCCCTAACTGTCTCTCTATTACCAACTGCCTTTCCCAATCAGCCAACCCACTAAAACCCACCAACAACCCCCAACAAACTCCTCCCGGAACTCCTCCCAGAACTGGTTTTATAGTCCCACTGACTCCACCCCCTGGGTCCTGTCTGTGCAACCTATTTAACTATTTCCCCTCCAGCACTCTCTCATATATGTTAACGTCACAGAGGGTTGCAGAAATTCTCCAATAGTTTGATGAGGTGCTAGGAGTTCAGAGCAAGTGTAGCACAGTCATTTGAGGTCTACAATAACGTAGTGCTATAGTCACATTGGTGTGGATGGATGCTTTGCAACATGGCTGACAAGGCTATGCAATCCTGACCCTTTCCATTACCCAACCCCCTCCATCATTTTCTACTGCAGTGACCTCAGAGTCAAGCAATGAGTAGGACACTGAGTCAGTCTCTTCAGGCAACTGAGCTTTGTCTTTGAGAAAGGAGGAGGAAATGCATGGTTTTACTCCACCTACCAGAGTCCCGAGTCAATATTCAGCAGGTGGAAGCATCCTACTCAAACCCACTGGTGTGCTTCTCAATTTGGAGCTAACTTGGTGGGGTAGACTGAATGTAGGAATGTACAAGCATTGATGCCTATAATCTCAAATTAGATTTTCATTTTTCGAAACATGGGCCAGCTTATACATTCATAGCAACAAGACTGAAACCAGCAGCTCAGTTCTGACATTGCCTTGTTGTTTGTTAACAGCCGATTCAGAAAATATATGAAGCTTTCTCCTTTCAGTTTTCAAGCAGCAATCAAAGCATGAAGTGGCTGTCCTCAAACTTACAGCAGCTGAACATCAAACTCCCATGTCATTAGCAAACTTAAAAAAAACTTTAAAGGATCAAGTTCATTTTTATTTATTTTTTACTTCAGGGTGTACATCATCTAAGGAACTCCAACCGAAGTTCTCGTTTTCATCAGAAAATTCAGACTGCAAAATAAATTATGCCTGCTTCTACCCTCGAGTTTTGATCAGTTTGCTCCTGAATGAAATATCTCCCCAAGAGAAGTCTTTCAGTATTCATGAATGTAATGTACATTTCAAGTTGCGCCTTGCATGATAATCAAATTGAGACCTGGGAGCTGGGACGCTTTCCCCTTGTTAGTGCTATTAAGATGCTTCTTGTAGTAAGCACACATCTTCAAATCCAAAAAGGGATTATAGGCATTAAAAAAAAAAAAAGCAACCAAAGCAGCAGCAGAGTTCAATAAGATCTGTCCAATCTGTCAAACCGAGTTTAACTAATTGATGTCAGTAGCCGAAAAACAAATGTTGCAGGAATTCTGGACATCGATAGGCCATCAGATGGAAGCTAACATCGCTAACGACATGTGATGTTTACTTCATAGCTCACTTTCAGTGCAAGTTTTCTTTCCCACAGAAAACTCACAGAATAAGAAGAAGACCACAACGGCAGGGGAACTATGGATTTTCAATGTCTGAGGTCTCTTGAAAATGAATGCCAAGTGTTTCAAACATGGCATGCTGATGACTATCCATCCCTGCTACCAATCTAGAGACCTATACAGTCCTAGTTTGAAGAGATTTTCTTTGTTTTGTTAACATTCAGGTCATAAATGTGTGTCCAGTACTTTGCTCTGCTTCCTTGTTTGATCAGCTTGCCCCAGAGAATCCCACTCTATTGCCACACTTAAGGTTTGTGGTATTGTGTATATTGTGGAACTTAAGCCATTAGCAGTCCAGTTGAGCAGCAGGTCTAATGGCATTCAAGTGTTTAGTTAACACCTGCCAGTACTTCAGACGTTTGGTTCACTGTTCACCAAAAAGGGGCTGCAAACCTATGTTACTTGGCTGTCCTTGTTTCTTCCAAGGGCAAACTTCCTTCATTCTGTTGAGAAACCCACATTAAGATGCACAGCCTCACTTGGCTTCTATTCACAAAGTCCTGTGTTGGCTTCGAGGATGAATTTAAGAATGTTTTTATTTACGTTCCTGGGCATGAATGCATGTAGTTCAGAACAAGCTGATCTTTTCAGGTCATTCAGTAAAGGATGGGTCATTAGCTTGCATTTTTCCTGAACATTTCCTCGTCATTTTTTGCAACCAGTTACAAATGAGCCTTTTAAAGGGATAGGCATATCGGGAAGGCAACTGATTTACCAATAGGAATTGCTTAGACAACCAAAGAAAAAATTAAAACTAGTCAGCTATCTTACCTTTTATTAGTATTTGGTCTTTTCTCACTTTCTCCTGCCCTCCTTCCCTCTCTCTGTAGTACCAAATGTTTATTGTTAATAGCCGCCAGGGATACACAGAATGAACTATGGAGGTCTTGGAGACTGTATTTTCCATTAAAATCACATGCTTGTCATGGGGTGGCCAAGTCAGGATGATGTAGATTGATGGTTGGCTCCAGTGTGGTGGGGAGGTCTCTGCCAGACCTGGGGGAGCCTAATAGTGAAGACCCTGGAGGTTGGACCAGATGTGTGTGTCCCTCAGCCTGTTCTCTCACCTCATCAATCCCCACAGCAAGAACCAAGAGGCCTCCCTCCCTTTTCAGCTTTGCTTTCCTAACCACAACTGTTGAAGCCTATCTCTGACACCTTAACAGTGTCTCTCATGCCAGATGCTTAGTCTAGCTCTCTTTCTCCAGAGGGGGGTTCCCTCCATCACCTAGGTCCCAGAGGCGCCCAAGGAAGGAGGCATGAACGGATGGAGCAAATCCCACCTCCAAGACAGAGTGCAAGATTGCTTGCTAAGGAACAGAACTGTTTGACGAATTAAGTTGAGCCTTCCCCATATAGGATGGCAAGGCTTGTGTCCGTATCAGATGTACTGCCTGCTGTGCCTTAGATGAGAGATTTGCAAATGTAGGGCACCAATCTAAGCATTAGCATGCTTGCAAGGAATCATTCAAGTTTTTGTTCTTCAACAACTGGGAGCCAGGACAATGCTCCACCAAGACACAGCTTCTACTTTTTCCAAAATTGTTCATTACATCCAGCAGAGAAGAGTAATTGTAGCATCCTGGGGTTGTTTCCAGTGCTAGACCCACTGAAACTGATTGACATGACTGATTTGGGTCCATTAATTACAAAGTGTCTGCTCTGAGTAGAACTTAATTAGATACAACCCCTGACACACACTTGGCAAAGATGTTGCGGGACATAAATCATTTGTACACAAGAGAAACCTCTGCGAAATTGGGCGGGTGGGTGTCATTTTATGTTCTACACAAGGAGACTGTTCTGTCTCCCCCCACCAATACAAAATGCTCTTGAAAGAAAAACTCTTCTGAAGATGTGCCATTATTCAAGAAGCAAAATCAGATCCCATGTTCCCCATGTTTTGAATATAATCTATACTTTATGTATTATTGGCTGTAATAGATAACTTTGGTACAGGTCAATTACAAGAATTTCTAATTTAGCCCGCTTTGCAACTAAACAAACAAAAAATCCCATATATTTATCTGAAGATAAAAACAGAAATAGTGGGAAATGAAAGAAACCACTCAAACCTAATCTCACTGAAATGCAAAGCTGGGTATTCTTCACTGACATGCCAGAGGGCTGTTCTTTTAAATGCTGATATTTTTAGAAGGTTATCGTGATTGTATGCAATCCTTTCTAATTAAAAGTTAAAGACATACCATCATGCATCTTCACTAAGTTCAAAATTGAGAAAACCACAATTCCCTCATTGCTAAATTTCTGTTCTCATATGACATGTTTACACTGCAGACTTGCTTATTTCCATAAATAAGGAGAATAAAACAACTACAGTAAGTGTTTCACTTGCTGATTAAAATTTGCTCCCCTAATAATAATAATAATAATAATAATAATAATAAATTTTATTTATATCCCGCCCTCCCCTGCCGAAGCCGGACTCAGGGCGGCTAACAACAATAAAACAATACAAAAGTACAACACAAACAACACTCTAAAATCATTCATTATAAAATTAATTAAATTAATTAAGTTGAGCCTTCCCCATATAATTAGCAAAGCTGATATAAAGACTACCTTGTTAGGGCCTGTGAAAGATCTGCTAGTTTTGTAAGATGGGAGTGTGTTCCCATCTTCAAAATACTTTCACTGAGATTTTCTAAATCGCATTTAAAAAGGACAAGAAATAAAAATATACAGAACAAACAATAAGCAAGAACATTTGAGCCTACTGAGATCAAGCAAGCCCCTTCACTATTCTCTTTTCAGCACCTGCTAAAAATATACCTGTTTAGACAAGCCCACCTAAATGCTTAGAAAGTTGAGGTAATCTTAATCTGTTTTAGGAATCTAACTTTTCTATGTTTTAAAGTAGGGTTGTAATTTTTTATTGATTTTACCATTTTATATTCAGGGTTTTTTATAATCAAGCGGTGAATAATTTTTATGAGGTAAATTCATTAATCAATTAAAAGTTGTGTGCTGTGTCCCGTTGATAGGGAATGTTCTGTGGGTCGGAGACAAAAATTGGGGGGGGGTCAAGGTGGGTCAGTTAGTGGGGAATTGTTTCTAGTCAGAAAAATGGAAAATGAAATCTGGGGGGGGGGGACCAAATGACTTAGAAAACGATAATAATATTTTTAAAAATACAGGAAGAAGCAGGCACTGCAAGATTCTCCATCGCATGGCTTAGTTGAGGCTGCCCAAAAGCTTCTTTACTCCTTTCCCTATCCTTTAAACAAGAGGGAGAGAGGAGACAGCATGCGAGAGATGCCCCTTCTGTTATAGCTACAAGGGAAGCAGAGAACGCCTCATCAATGGCACCTTGCAAGGCATTACCTGCCTTGCAGTGCAGTAAGAACTTGGGTGCCCAGACTGATAGCTTTCCTCATCCAACCAAAGCCTGACCATGAGGCCATCGACCACAGGGGAAAAGCCAGCCACTTAGTAACTAAGACAGTGCATGTCTGTTCCCCTGCCTTAAAAGAGAGGACTTGGGGGCCGCCTACAAAGCTTCAGTAAGCAACTGTGTACCTATTTCCTCTGTCCAACATGCAGATGCTCCACATGCTGTAGCAAAGGAAGGGATGGATGCAAGCCAAGAATATCTGATGGGAGAAGCTCTTTCAACCACGTCCTCAAACAGTGTATGGAGGCACAGGTCCAAAATGGCCTGTTAGCAACTACAGTTACAGTGCAAGCACTGCTTGCACGAGGATTGTGTTCCTGGGGGCTGTGTGTAAAGACAAAATTGTGCATGGTCAGAAGAACACACAGAACCACCCCCACCATCTGAGCTCTCAAAATGGCCCCTTGAGATCCCACGATCACTTCCATGACCATCCCAGAGCCCTGTAAGCAAGGCAGAGGGTTTTAAAGCCCTTTTTGTGCAGAGATTCTGTGGAAAAAGAGTTTTTTAACTCTCCACATTGCTTACCAGGCTTACCCCCACCACCACTATATACTGATATTTTGATTGCATTATTTGTTGTTTTGCTATGTGCATACCCCAACCTGGGACCTTATGGTGAAGGACAGATTTTAAGTAAAATTATCATCATTACCAGCAGTAAAAATATTCAAAAGAAACTTTCCCTGTGCTTAACATCTCTCCCATGGGAATAGCCAGGATTTATGTTGCGTGGGAGGAGTTTTTTTGGGGGGGGGCAGAACTGAGCTACCTGCAATGTGATTGGTCAGCAAGTTAGCTATTTTAATTTATTTACTTGATGGAGAGCGGTTAACCCCAGCTACATCCATGATCTCTCCCCCATCCTTTCAGAATGTTTGGAGAAATTAAATGTTTTTAATATCTTCTACTTTGCATATGGCTCAAGAAAACAATGCATAGTTTTATTTTTATTTTAAAAGCCTTTCCTGCTGAAATATGTATGACTACTGAGCAGTAATAATAAAATGCATAGCACATTTAAAAATGAATGTTCACCATGGGGAATGTGCCCTACACCCAACTAATGCCACTATTTCAGCTTGTTAGCAAAATCCTCAGAGCTATATAAAGATTCTAGTTTCCATAGAAACTGTTGTGTGAAACTTCGGGATGTTAAGCACCCATGTTAATTTGAATTTCCATTTGCTAACTGCTAATACGCTATATCATTTCTAGTGTCGCAAGATAAAAGCATAGGTCATGATCTACAGCTTTTCACCGTGCTAATGTGCCCACTCCCCACCACCCCTGAGCCCCATGCCCACCCCCAAGTACCAACAAACAAGCCCCACATAAACCCCAGGTACACCTTCTTCCCAGGATATCCTGTGGCCTGGTGGCAGGAGAGAGTGTAGCTTGTTGTTGTTGTTTAGTCATTTAGTTGTGTCCGACTCTTCATGACCCCATGGACCAGAGCACGACAGGCACTCCTGTCTTCCACTGCCTCCCGCAGTTTGGTCAAACTCATGCTGGTAGCTTCGAGAACACTGTCCAGCCATCTTGTCCTCTGTCGTCCCCTTCTCCTTGTGCCCTCCATCTTTCCCAACATCAGGGTCTTTTCCAGGGAGTCTTCTCTTCTCATGAGGTGGCCAAAGTATTGGAGTCTCAGCTTCAGGATCTGTTCTTCCAGTGAGCACTCAGGGCTGATTTCCTTCAGAATGGATAGGTTTGATCTTCTTGCAGTCCGTGGGACTCTCAAGAGTCTCCTCCAGCACCATAATTCAAAAGCATCAATTCTTCGGCGATCAGCCTTCTTTATGGTCCAGCTTTCACTTCCATACATCACTGTATGGAGTGTAGCTTACATGGAAGGTAAAAGGTAAAGTAGCCCAATGTTGCCACATTTAGCACATGGATATTCAAGTCCTTACAATATAATCTTCTATCACTCTCTTCAAAGATGTTCAAAAGAGGGTGGGTGTTACAGAACTGTAGAGTTGGAAGGGACCCCAGGAGTTATGTACTTCAAACCCCTGCAAATTGAGGAATCTCAATAAGGTCATACATGACAGGTGGCCACCCAACCTCTGCTTAAAAACCTCCAAAGAAGGAGAATCCACCACATCTCATGGGAGTCTGTTCCACTGTTGACCAGCTATTACTGTCAGAAAGTTCTTCCTGATGATGAACAGGAATCTCTTTTCTTGTAACTTGAAGCCATTGAATAGAATCCTAGCCTCCAGAGCACAAGAATGCAAGCTTGCTCCATCCTTCATGTGACAGCCCTTTAGATATTTGAAGATCGCTATCTCCTCTCAGGATAAACAAATCCAATTCCCTCAACCATTCCTGATAGGGCTTGGCTTCCAGACCCTTTATCATATTGGTTGCCCTCCTCCACACACATTCCAACTTATCAATATCCTTAAAATGTGGTACACAGAAACACAGAGAGATGGAACTTTTATGTTTCCACAAACCCACCAGAGCCATCTGCAAGTACCCATTTTCTAACTGAAAAAGTCACAGCAAAACTTACAGGCTGCTTTAGCACAAACACACCTCAGAGTAAGCAATTTTATTCTAAGGGCAAAAGTTTTTTGTGATTGCATTCTTTTTAAAGTCAACCCTGAACTGGGGGAGAGTGACTGAATTATATCTCATAAGCAAAGCATTTCAGCATTTTTATTTATTTCCTAAGATTCAATCTATAGGCTCATCCTTCTCAGCTTCTGCTGAGAGACCCAAGAACCAGAAATCTAATTTTGTTTTTGAAAGCAGCTAATATTTCCACTTATCACATAATTGTAGAAGCAGAACCTTTTAGAAAAGCAAACGTTATGACATTCAGAGTAACCTGACATTTGGCCAACTAACATTCTTATAGGACTACTAAAATCCAGTTTTAAAAATGCAGTCGTGAACAGCATTTTAAGAAGAGAGCTGTCTCAACACTGTCTCTGAAAAATATTTTTTAATATGGTTCACGGTTAGATCAGCTATCCATAATGCAAAAACAAACTTCCACCATCTATTTTACATGCAGGCAGAGGGGTGAGGTGGGTGGGTGGGAGGTTGAAATTAATATGGAGACAAAGGTTTTATGGAGAAATAATTACCCCTTCCTCGTATAACACTCTGTGACAAGAAACAGAACGACAAAGGGTAGCTTTTTAGATTAAATTTTTCATATTGTGAATATGCTCCTACAAATTGATCCTTTCACTAAATTGTCAATATTAGCAAGATGCATATGGGCTAATTTTCATGGAGGTGTGATGGGCGCAATGACACTATTTCCTCTCACGCCGTTGGGCCCGCTCTCACTTAGATAAATTGCCCCCACCTCATTGAACAACTATTTACCTGAAGGTTTTTCTTTTGTTTTAATAAAACTATCCCAGATTATCCTGTGGGGGACCTTTGTGAGGGGATAACTAGTAAGTTGGAGTCTCAGGTGGATTTTCTTTAAATAAACAATAAGGATTTATTTAAGGCAAGATAGTACATAACACAAGTGGATAAAACTTAGGTTACTGCAGGAATACAATGCTATTTCACTTTAATTCACCCTTAGTTGTTTTGTGTTATAGGTCTGTCCCTTTATAAGGTGATACTTTCTTTCAGTTATCCACCCCCTTTAACAATCCTGCTTCTGAGGTACTTTAAGAAATAGACCCAAGCGCTCTCCACACTCCCTCCTTTCACTGGGTTTGGGAGTCTCCTGCTTTCTCTTAAGAATCTCTCCCCTCCAGACTAGACTGAGTCCCAAATAGGCTGTTCCTTTCCAGCTCCTACTTCTCCTGGCTCAACCTCTGCCTCCCAGTAAAATTCCAGTCTATTCCTCCTACAGGACACCACGCACTGTCCTTCACAATACACTCATAATGCAAGTTCTTTTCCAGAACCAACTCTTTTTCCCTTTCACTCTTTACACCTCAACCTGACTCCTAACCTGTCTCCCTACCTATCTCCCAGCCTCTCCAACCTCAATTCCAACCCCACCTCCTCAACCTCTCCTTTTAAACTCTCCCTCCTGGAACCACGGCCAATCAGAGGCTGCCGTTCTTTAACCATTTGCTGGCAGGAGAAAAAAGAAAAAGAAACACTTGTTAAACCAACTTGTCCAGCAAAACCAACTTTTTCATCACAGGAGGCTGTCAACCTGTTTCTGAGGGCAGGTAAGGGTTCACGTGATGGAACTCTCTTCCATAAAGTAAACACCCCAGCGCAAAGAATTGTAGCATGTGAGAAAGAATGCCAGAATCCATCACCCTTGCAAGCTAGTTTTCATTTTGAAGAGAATCTCTTTTGCATGGAAGAGCATCACTGGTACAGAAAGTTGACCATCCCTGTGAAAACTAGATCTTCACACCCCATCTTTCTGATTTTCCTTCTGTTCCTGCAGAATTTCTTTTCTGAAACACCCTTCAGTTTCTTCTATTCTTGACTGCCCTCCTATTGCTTCTGGCAGAGATTCCATTTCTCTACCCACATCGGGCCATTTACCCCAAGTGATTTATTCAGAATGCAATTGGAACCAATGGAAATATTGTAGCTGGCTTGGGAGTGGCTCTACAGAGATTGTGAGATGGATGTTTAGCTAAAGGAGAGACTCTGCAGATCATTAATATGTACTGGCAGACATCAAATAACTCTTGAGGCACGGCTGCCAAAACCCACTCATGACTGGCATATTTAAAATTGAGGGTGGCATCTTTAAAATTGAGGCTACCAATCTAGTAAGTAAGGGCGCCATGAGTACTGGAACTTTTGCCCCAGGCAGCAAAACGTCTTGGGTCAATCCTGCACTAGTCCATATCACACACAGCTCAATGACAACTGCTGCTTCTTTCACAGTGGGCTGACATCTCATGGAGACTTTGGGGATGCTTTCTGGAAGAGTGCAAAAACTGCCAATGGCTAGGCAGTTCTGTTTTGCATTTTTGCTTTGAATGTCATCTGTCTTTCAAAAGCCTCCATCGCCACGAGTGTTAAGTGATGATAAAAACAATACACAATGGAAGCCAATGGGAGATACCTTTTTACCCTGAAAAGGCTTAGGTAAAAGATCTCAGCTTGGAGTAATCCTGCATTATGAAGTATGGCAGCAAGAAATATACATTGTGAAAGCAGCCTTCCCCATCCTGGTGGCTGTCCACATGTTTTCAACTCCAGCTTCCATCACAGTCCCAGTCAGCACAGCCAGGGATGTGGCCAGGGATGATGAGAGCTGTGGTCAAACATATATGGAGCACACCAGTTCGAGAAGACTGCTTTAAAGTGAAACAGCAACAATAAAAATAATGACAGGTCCCTGACTCAATAAGATTGCAATCTAAAATTTGACAAAGGAGGTTGCTGCAGATGGGGGCGGGGGAGGAGTTGTTGGCATCCATCCATCTTGAGAGACAATGGAGTGTGCCTCCAGGGCTAAAGTCAAACCACTGGAGAATCACAGCGCCTGCTGTGGCTGCAGAGACCAATAACTTGTAACTGCTGCCTCCTGTGTTGTTTTGCTGTGTTAGCACTGAAGTGACTTCTTGGGGCGTAACCTGGGCAGTGTGTATGGAGGTCTCAGGCTGCCCAGATGACAATCTGCCCCTCTTGGCCTCACTTATGTGGTTCAAAGGAAAACAGAGCAATACATTTGGTACCAGCTTGGCTGCAGCAGTTGCAGGAAGGAGGCGTACCAGAAGGGAGGGGAAAAGCGAAGGATATACTGCATTTTTCGCTCCATAGGGTGCACCGGACCATAGGGCGCACCTAGTTTTTAGGGGGGGGGGAATAAGGAAAAAAAGTTATTTCTCTGGCTGTCTTGGCTTCCTCTTTAGGCACACGCAACCTCTCCAGCTGGGAGAGTCTGCGCGCGGCTTTGGCAGAAGCCAAGTCATAGCTTCTGCGGATATGTCCACGGATAGCTGCCTGAAGCGCAGGGAGTGCAGCACGAGTTGGCGTTGCCCTCCCCGGGCTTCAGGCTTCAGGCAGCTATCCGCAAGCCTTTGGAGCCCGGCGGGAACTCGCACCACGCTCCAAAGGCTTGCGGATAGCTGCCTGAAGCCTGGAGAGCAAGAGGGATCGGTGCACACCGACCCCTCTTGCTCTCCAGGCTTCAGCAAAAGCCTGCATTCACTCCATAGGACGCACACACATTTCCCCTTCATTTTTGGAGGGGGAAAAGTGCATCCTATAGAGTGAAAAATACGGTACCTAAGCCCAATATCATTAGAAGACAGGGACTAAGGAGTTGTGTTGAAGGCTTCATCAAAAACTTGTAGTATCACATAGGTGTTCCAAGATGGAATTCCAGGCATAAGAGACAGCAAGAGAGAAAGGGTGGAGTCATTTAAGCCACAGATCTTTCCAGTTGTTACTAAAGGGTTCACTGCACAATTAACCATTCTCTGCACAAAACAGATTTTAACTGATTGTCCAACACATTATCGCATTTCTAAGGTACCCTTTCACGTCAAAGCAACAGGCAAGCTCACACACATAGGTAAGGCATGTCATCCCCAGGCAAATAAAAGCCTCTTTTCTTTTTTACAAACAGCTTGCAATGAAAGCTGCTTGCCACTGACTGGTGGAGCACAACAGCAAGGAAGGCATTTATGCAGTTTAACAAAAGCAAAACCCCACTGAGCAAATAACTGTATGTGCACTTTAGCGAAACATACTTTTTGATACAGGAACACTTCTCTCAAAAAAGAAAGAGAAAAAGAGAGAGAAGGGGAGGGAGCTGCTTTTTAAAATAATGTTCTATCCATTGTTAATGTTCTCATGCTGTTCATCATAAAGCCAATAATCAGGGAGCACTAATTTGATATTTATGTGCATGTCACGAATTGCTACCATTGGTTTTCAATTACAATTCTAGCCTTTTGGAAAGTTTCTGACACTGAAATGGGCCCTTAGGAAGAAACTTTAAAATGCTTTAGGAAAAGCAATTCCATAGTCACATGATACATCCAAGCACACAATTACCTGCACACGGCAGCTGCCTATTTAAAAAGCAAAACAAAACTGAGAAAGGCCAAGGATGGCAACTTGCTTCCATAAAGCATAGCTGGTGAGATGCATGAAAAATCCTCAAGTGCCACCAAGCATAGCTTTGAATTTGGATTGCATACTTGTGTGATCGTTAATGAAAAGTTGAAAATGAAAAACAGCCATTATCTAGAAGGTACATTCGGTTCAACAATGCAGCTTTTTCATCCAATTTACAGATGCAGAAAATAGAAAAACTTAATTTAGGCATCTCTTGCAAACATGATGAGTTACTTACACTATCTATTAAATGTTTATCAAAAAGGAGCACTTCATAATTAACATTACAGTTCCGATTCAGCTGTCGAGGGTATAGCCACTCAAAACTAAAGTGAAATTATGTACTTGCTTCACAACACAGTCACTTCTGCAATGACATCCAAAATGTTCCACATAATAGACTTTCCGTCAATGTACAAGACGAAGTTCAAATTGCATGCTTGCCTCTCCCAGAGAGCCCTTAATTAAGCACCTTGAGGCTATCATTATAAGTAAGGCTATGCTGCAGTTATGCAAAGACACATATATGGTTGGAGGGGCAACTTTTAGGAACAAAATGTGACCCATAGGGAATTTTTACGAAGCACAATCTGGTAGAACAGCAGTGGAGAATCTTTGGCCTCCCCATGTGACCTACCTTAGGTGCTCTGGCATGTTTCCCGCATCGGGCATCTTTGACAAGGCTGATATCCAGCAGCTCCGATTCCTGCACCTGATGAGACAAGAAGGCGAGAGGGGAGATGTGTTTTGCTGCATTAGGTCATTCCATCATTTATGGAATGCATAAATGATGCATATGAAGGTCTTTACAAGCATTCCCACTCTAAATTAAGATAAAGGCATTCAGAGATCATACTAGACAAGAATTTCAAAAAGCATGGGGAAAATGCAGAGAATACTTCACAAAACAGTGCCCTAAAATTCATACCTGGACTTGTTTCGATTAATGTCTGCAGGGGACTTTGTGGATATTTAAATTATAATTAGAAAAATCTTAATAATTATTCATAAAGGAAACAGCTTATTGAAGTAAATAAGGATGCCAGAAACAGGATAAAAGAAGTCTTTTATTTGGTTGTTTGTATTGTTGTATATTATGCTTGTAGTTTGTTATGTTTGTGTCTGAGGGGGTGGATTTCTGTGTTGGGGGTGGGGGAGTTGTGTTCTGATTTAAATGAAATTCCCAATAAAAATTTATTAAAAATAAATAAATACATAAATAAATTAAGATAAAAGAAGAAAGGAAGCTGTCGTATACCACTGGCCCGTCAGTGTGAGTCTTCCCAAATCATGTTAAGATTATGCCTTTTAGAGACCAGGAGACCTACTTGAGCTGCAGACTTGGAAGCTAGTGGCATCGAGGAAAAGCCCAGGTTCACTCATCCATCCCCGACTGCCATGATTTGCGGGGACGCAGGGGGAGCAGATCTCCTCCCATTCAGCCAAGTACACTATGGGGCAGTCACAAGGGGGCAGGGCCTCCTCCGCCAGGGAACCAATCAAAGCCAGCTCTCTGGCTCCCCTGGGTGGAGCCTAGGGGTAGACTTGACTGAAGACTTTTCTGGTCAAGTCCACACCTGGAGTATAACAAGGAGGCCCACACCGGCTTCCGCCCTTCACCCAGTTTTCTCCTTCGAGGCTTCTCCACATACCCATTCCTTAAGTAAATAGTTTAGTGAAGAGGAATCTAGAAGAAAATTCCACCAGCAGCATTGTTATGGACATGGATCGGCCCCCGTTTCTCATGACCATGGAGGAATTTTACCCACAGACGGATTGGCCATGGTTCTGCAGGGTTTCCACCCATCTCCATTTCTACTATGTCACAACTTTGCAATGGCAGCAAATGCATTGAGCTGGGTCCTTAGATGGTAGGGGAGAGGCAACTGGCTGCATCCCAGTGGGGAAGCCCTTTATGGTATAGTTTATGGCCTCGGACCTGTATACCTGAAGAAGCATCTCCACCCCCATCATTCTGCCCGGACACTGGGGCCAGAACGAGGGCCTTCTGGAGGTTCCCTCACTGCGAGAAGTGAGGTTACAGGGAACCAGGCAGAGGGCCTTCTCGGTAGTGGCACCCAACCTGTGGAATACCCTCCCGTCAGATGTCAAGGCAATAAGCAATTATCTTACTTTTAAAAGACATCTGAAGGCAGTCTTGTTTAGGGATGTTTTTAATGTTTAATGCTGTATTGTGTTTTTAATATTCGGTTGGAAGCTGCCTGGAGTGGCTGGAGAAACCCAGCCAGATGGGCGGGGTATAAATAAATAAATTATCATCATCATCATTAAGGTGTGACGTGCTCCATCCAGAAGCCCAGCACCAATGTGTCCTTCTCAACTACTTAGTGCACTACTTCATGAGCTATAGGCAAGCAAGTTTTATGAGACTTGGCAGCATCAACTGTGTTTCTCCTGTGGATACGATTTGTATTTAGAGCAAATAAGCTGCACTAATTGTCTGTATTACCATAAAAGTTGCTCAGTTCCATAAACACTGCCAACGCTGGATTAATACAGTATACCACAATATGTTAGATTTAAATCTATCCCTGATCCCTGGAAAGCTACTGAATTAATGAGAAATCCATGTAGCGGCATAGGACCCCACAAACGAGCATACTTCCCTCCTTATGAATACTGTTAACGATTTTGGGGCTAGGGGTGGGAAGGAAACTGATATGCCATGTTTGGAGGTAGCTTTTAAAACTAATTTGATATACAGATAATTTACATTTTCAATAGGGCTGTAGCAAGCACTCAGTAAGGAAAAAGCTGCAGGGTAGCAGCAAGTGCACTCTTTCTACCAGGCTGCCCACACCAGGCAATGGAAACAGTAACCATAGCAATAGAGGATATATTATATGGGGAAAGGGGACAGAAAGCAAGCAAGGTTCAGCAGCTCCAGTTAAACAGGACTTCAGGCAGTCAAAAACTAGCCACCATCATGAAAAGTAGACGGTACTACAGAGAGGGATCAATGATCTGTCTCAGTATAATACAGCTTCATGGGTACAGACTGATTCCTCCCCCCTGAAACTCATTAAGCATCATTAGATCATTAGACTGCTGTACAAAAAAATTCCTCCTACATAGTTCCGCAATGTGACACTCATCTTTTGGAGAAGAGCGACCTTCCATATCAGTCACCAATTTCCAAAATTTCGTCTTATCACGAGTCTCCAAAGCTTGTGTCAATTCCAACCGATATTCTTTAATAAAGGTCTCCTTCTTATGTCTCATCAGCTATTTATGAGTATTGAATTTCAGAACAGGGACAGGAACTTTCCTTAGATCAGCTCTCTAAACAAAATTAAACCACTTCCTAAGTTTTTCTTCTACATCGAACACAATCATTATCAAACCATGCCCAATAAATAAGATGTCTTTGCCCACAACCGGCACCCCTGTAGAAACTCTGTTACAGTGTGATATGCTTGAATGCCAAGAGGACCACACATGAATCTAGAAACAGTTTGCCAGGTGTGGCAGAGGTGCTACACTGGCTTCCTGGCAAGTGGGTTGCTGCCAATGACCAGGAGGGAGAGAGGCAGTGGGGAGTTTGGCATAGTAGAAAGGCACTGGTGGAGTCAAGCCTTGCCCCTCTCTCCCAGTAAGCAACACCAACCCACCTGCTGGGAAGCTACCAAAGCAACTTTGCCCCACCTGGTGAGTCAAAATATATGATTTCCCTGTGGATCCAATGTTTAAAAACCTTTGTATGCATGGCCATTTGATGTTTGTGCATTGCATGATTAAGACTGCACTGAGGGAGAAACAGGGCTATTCCACTGACTTTGCTGAGAAGCTGCCTTTGGCCCTTCAGCAACCACTGCCTAACAGAAGCCATTCAATCAGACTGATTTGTTCCCATTCCAGCTGATCATTATTTTATGGTCCAATGCAGCTATGTGCATCTTGGGCCGATTTGCTGCCAGGAGAGGGGGAAATGCGCTGTAGGATATCACTGGGGCCTTACTTTCTTGCATGTCCTGGTGAGGTCTCAGGGAAAGGTTTAGGGAAGCTTTTAATGTTTAACAGACCACTGTATTTTAGTATTTTGTTGGAAGCTGCCCAGAGTGGCTGGGGAAACCCAGCCAGATGGGTGGGGAATAAATAAATAAATAAATAAATAAATAAATAATAATATAAAGAGGTGGGCCCTTATGGTCATAGACTCATAGAATTGGAAGAGTTGGAAGAGACCCTCATGGTCATCCAGTCCAACCCCTGCAATGCAGGAACCTCGACAAAAACATCCATGACAGATGGTCATCCAACCTCTGCTTAAAAACCTCAAATGAAGGAGAGTTCACTACCTCTCTTTGGAGTCCATTCCACTGTTGAACAACTCTTACTATCAGAAAGTTATTCCTAACGTTTATTTGGAATCTCTTTTCTTGTAACATGAAGCCATTGCTTCGGGTCCTAGCCTCACGAACAGGAGAAAACAAGCTTGCTCCATCTTCCATGTGACAGCACCTGAGATATTCTAAGGTGGCTATCATATCTCCTCTCAGTCTCCTCTTCTCCAGGCGAAACATACCCAGCTCCATGAACTGTTCCTCGTAAGGCTTGGTTTCCAGATCCTTTATCATCCTGGTTGCCCTCCACTGCACACGTTCTAGCTTGTCAGTTGTTAAAGGGCTTCCCATCCCTCCCTCCTTTGGTTTCAGAGTCTTTCAATGTGCTGTTATGTAACTGCTAGTTTACAGGGCCAGAAAGCAATGTTACTCGCCATCAAAAGTGGCTGTCGGATGAGAGGCTGTCTCCTTCCTCCTCCAATTTCCAGAAACATTCTTGCATTCTGAACTGAACTGCAGCTCTTGACATCTTTCGGTCCCTCAACCTTTATATACATAGGGAGATGGGAACGTACTACGTATTCGCAATTCAGAAAACAATTATCTCTTTATACCATATATGGAGGACCCGTGCCCTTCTTCCAAATGTTGACTGAACTACAACTCCTATCAGCACCTGCAAGCATACCCAAGGGTGATGAGAGTTGTAGTTCAGGAATATGTGGAAGGCCAAACATTCCCCCAACCTTTGATTATGATTTATTCAAACTCGTGTTTACTTGAAACAGTTTATCACGTAACAAACCTATCAAAAGCACTTTTTATTTCTTCCAACTCATACTAAAGCCACAGTTTGCCTTGTCTTCCAGTAGCTAGTACAGCTTTTTGCTGACATGGGATTTGAGATGTCAATGATGGGTTAAAAATAAAACTGCAATTGACAGCTATCCAGGCTCTGATCACATCCAGGTAGCACCAGCAAGATATATAATTTTAAAATATAACAACAACCAACCAACCTAATAAAATAGCTGAAGTGTAGAAAGCCTTCATTTTAAAACTGAAAGTTTGTTGCCCACACATCTGTACAAATCTCTACCTCTTCTCTCTCTCCTCTACCTACTTTCCCCGTTTCTTTCTTCTTTTTCTTTGTACTTACCCCTTCTTTATTTCTTTATTACTGTTAGGGAATTTTTGTTGAAATAAGGTGTGGTTTTACTGTCTACCTTGTATATATTTGTGGTGGAGTAGGGAATTAACGTATTTTTCCGTCTATAAGACACCCCCATGTATAGGATGATCCCTATTTTTGGGAACTCAGGTTTAAGAAAATGGGGAAGATGACCCCTGTGTGTAAGACGCCCCCAAATTTTGGACATTATTTTTTGGGGGGGAAACCTAGTCATATACATGGAAAAATACGGTAACTGGATGTTTTTTGCCCCAATACAAAATGTTTGTGAAATCTGTGACTGTTTAAGACATGTTAGCATATGTGGCTTTATAAACCTATACACCAGTCCTGGCTACACAACACCGCAGAGAAAAACAGCAAAATAGATGGTGATTGCAAGGACACCAGGGGGTTCCTTTTCTTATAAATGGCAGCAAAGATGAGGCATCCTATTAATGCTGAAAGAGGTAAAGCTGATCCTACAGCACTCTTCCCCCGCCCCAAGAAGAAAAAAGGTCCAAATATTTGTACTGCGACACACTCTCTGTTATATAAAGGAAGAGGTGATGAAACACTGAATTTCAAATGCTAGTTTAAAAATAAAGGCTCCCACTGTACATTGCAGAGATGGGGGGAAACGAGAAGAAGCGTCATTGATGCCTTCACAGCTTCAGTTGGCCGAAAAATACATTGCCCTTTATTGCCTGCATCGTTAGCAGAAACACACAACAAGCTTGCACCCATTCCAGGTCCATAACCCAGATGTGGCTACATCTAAAATGAATCTCAGAGGAAGCCTCTTGGAGATACTCTGTATACCGATGGGCCCAGGTTTTGTCCCTGCCATCACCAGTTACAAGGTCCTTAGGCAGCAGGGATGAGAAAGACTTTTGCCTGCAAACTAGAGAGGCACTGCCAGTCAGAGCAGACAATACTGGACTAGAGGACCAGCGGGTCTAGCTCAATATAAGGTAGCATCAAATGACCAAGAGGCTTATCTCATTGCTGGCCCATTTTCATAAAGGGTAAGCAACGTTAGAGCCAACCTTCCATGGACTCTGCTCTCTCACTAGGGACAAAAAGCCCTATTCACTCTATTCTTTTGATCTAACGGAACAGTGACGCAGGTGGCACTGTGAGTTAAACCACAGAGCCTAGGACTTGCCGATCGGAAGGTCAGCGGTTCGAATCCCCGTGATGGGGTGAGCTCCCGTTGCTCGGTCCCTGCTCCTGCCAACGTAGCAGTTCGAAAGCACCTCAAAGTGCAAGTAGATAAATAGGTACTGCTCCGGCGGGAAGGTAAACGGCGTTTCCGTGTGCTGCTCTGGTTTCTCCAGAAGCAGCTTAGTCATGCTGGCCACATGACCCGGAAGCTGTAAGCCGGCTCCCTCGGCCAATAAAGCGAGATGAGCGCCGCAACCCCAGAGTCGGCCACGACTGGACCTAATGGTCAGGGGTCCCTTTACCTTTAATGGAACAGTGTTCCATATCATCTTCTCAGAATAATACTCTTTAAACTTTTAACCAACGGCTCAAGGAGCTCTTAACAAAACAGAAAAGCAATCCAATAAAAATAATTAAAGTTGTTGCTAATTCCAATCCAGTGCGTTAAGATCAGCGGGATGCACTTCGTTCCAATGTGTGCTCCCATTCACGAATAGCATGACTTGCCAATACAGCATAAGATGCATCACTTTTGTGGAGCTGCTGTTTTTGTGGAGAGAGGAAAAAGCAAAGCACAGATATCCAAGGCACTCTATGGACTCACTGTGGATAACCAGTATGATGGATAGGCAAAGCAGAAACACATTGGAAATAAAGGGCCAAGTCCTCCATCATGCGTACCTATGACCTTAAGCCAGGAGAAACCTGTGGTCCTTCAGGGTGACCGTAGACCATGCTGGGAGTGCAACACTACTTGAGAGGCTGCTGCTTCCCCATCTCTGGTATAAATGCAGCAAATGAGATCCTCATTACTTTCTTCAAATAAACCTTTAGTCACAAGGTTCAGTTAGATATTTATCTTTCCCATACAAGAGCATTGTGCAGTGCAGCCATGTCCCTATCAAATCCCGACTTTTCTTTCTGACAGACCACCTACACAGCATTTCTGTCTGCTGGTTACTTCTTGCAGTGCAATATCACAAAAGCCACCCATGGTCTTCCTTCTACTATTTACTTGCCAAGAAGAGAGCTCTGCTACACAGAGATGCTGAAAAGCTTAAGGAGCACCTTGCTGGATGAGGCCAAAGGTCCAGTTCATCTAGCATCCTGTTCTCAAAGTGGTCAACCTGTGGGAAGCCCCCAAGGAGGACATGAGCAGAATACCACTTTCCCCACTTGTGATTCCCAGCAGCTGGTTTTCAGAAGTACCCTGCCTTCAACAGTGTAGGGAGAACATAGCAATCTTGTCTATTAACCACTGATAACATTATCCTCTATGAATTTGTCTAATTCTCTTTTAAAGCCATATAAGTAGGTGGCCATTACTTTGTGGGATTTAATTCCATAGATGGGAAGAAGCAACAGCTTATGGATTAAACGGACCTTTCCCCTCATGAAGAGCAGAAGCATTGATTTTCCACATGTGCTGCCCGTTTGTAATACCAGTTCCTAGCCATTTCCACTCTGCAATTTAGTCTGGGCTCAGTAGGACAATTCAGATTGTGTCACATCCCAAGTTTATGGGGGAAAGGCCACTATGAGTCCTCCACTTATCTGTGCTTCATATATCAAAATGAAAGCCCTAATGCTCACCTCTGTGTCTACATATTGGAACTAAGCAATATCGTTATTGCCTTGTTTATGATGAACAGGGGGACAGAGAACTCATCCTCCAGTGGTACAACTCATATTCCCTGAAATGTAATAGCTGAAACAAGTGTATTATGCAACGCAAGTAGCCCAGGACCACATCACTCTAGCTTGCTGACCTAAGCAGCCCTAACGTCTCTGATTAAAACTGCTACTTAAAAAAAAAAATGCACCCCCATTGCAATATTTGTGACAGCATATCCGAGGAAGATAACATAGGATGTATTTGAATGTAAAAAAGGACGGTACGACTTGAAAAAAGACAATGCACATTTTTTGTGAACCAAGCAATTTTTTTTTAAAAAAAGAAAATGACACACATCTTGAGTTTCACTTGAATGCCTCATTTGCAGCATGTTGGCTTTACACATACATATGCTCTGGGAACTTTTGATAACTAATTCTCTTTGCTGACACAGGCATTAATTGCATACATTCAGATGCCATTTCATTGCATGGTCTATTATGCAGAATAATCAAACAGTCTTGAGGTTTAGCTACCATGTTCTTCCTTTTAACTGACATCCATACCTGTGGGCAATTGATTCAAGAATGATTTAGGCATATGACTTTACTTTTCAGTAAACGGTGGGCAATTGATTCAAGAATGATTTAGGCATATGACTTTACTTTTCAGTAAAGAAAAAGGCAGCTATCTGAAGGAGAATTAAGTTGTCACAATGCAAGTCCTCTGTTCAGAGAGATTTCACACAAGCCTGTCTTCATTAGGCATCTTAGAGGGAAACTGAGAGAGTGGCATATAGATCACAACGGTCTCTTTGTGCCAATCTCAGCCTCACATTTATCCATTAGAAAGCCGTTATGAACATTATTCAGCCAAAAGGAAATACTGTATAGCAGAAGTTGTCATCCACATATTGTTATGTTTCATTTGTGAGGTTCACAAGCAACGTTTTTTGCAATAATTTTTTTTTTGAAAAATGCTTTGTTCAGTTACAAGTCTCCCTTCAAAATGCCTGAAGAAAGCCTTGAAATCAATAAGACTGGCTAGTTGGGTTTCCGAAGTGAGATGAGTGGAGCAGTGATGGCTTTAAAAAGGTACCTTCATGCTTTCAAATTCTGAACAAGTTCATTTTAAAGGCACCTATTTACTTACCTATCCTTTGCAATAAAGAACCTAATTTTCAACTTCCAGAGCATGTGTCTTTTCCATGTCCATATAGCCAGTGCTTTTTTTCTTAAAAAATGTTTAGGGGTAGTCTCATTTTCCTACTCATATTGAAATACTGCCCCTCAATGAGGCCAAATGTTGATTCACAAAATGTTTAGGGGTATGCATACCCCTGCGTCCCCCCAGAAAAAAGCACTGCATATAGCCATTACAAAAAATACAGCTGGTGTTAATGGATTGTCCTTTTAGTTGGCTTGATTTGGGGTGCCATCTGACGTCACTTTGTGACAAGGTGTGTGGAGTTCAGCCTACCGGGGGGATGACCTACTGGAAGGTTTTGCTCAGTTCCATTTCATCGCTATTTCCTAATGTCCGGATGTGGTTCAGATAATAGCATTTCTAAAATTGACCAGTAACCGACTTTACTCCTTCTCAACCATTCTGAGGCAGTTCAGATATAATTTTGTGAAGATTAATGCCACATGCTCTTTCGTTTGCTAGAATTGGCAGAGCGCAGTATCTAAGACGATGCACTGCCAAGGACCGCTTCCATATTTCACTGCAGCCATCAACTCACTAGTCTTTCAGCCTTAGTCCCTGCAGTAAGAGGATAATAATCATGACAGAACCTCACAAGGTTCTTGTAAAGATAGCTGTGATGACGGATGTGTAGCACTCTGTAAAATTGGAACAACAAGGCCCTACCTCACAACTCTCAAGAAAAATCACGGTGGCACTGCATTTATTAAAGATAGAAGAATGTTAAGGGAGCGGGGGAGAGATTATCAGGGTTCAGAACCTTCCTCAGGGTCACCCATCATGCACAGAGATGTGGAGGGGAACTGCTGTGTGGGAAATGCTCTGTCTGAATTGAGCCCTAAAATAATGAATTTGATTGGCGTATTATGTCAAATGACCAGCAGAACATTTCTTGTACATCTGGCGGTGAAGTCCCAGGCTTTCACCAGAGGATGTGGTTGGAATTTTTTCCACATCACTATCAAATGAATCCCGCAAGCACTAAGAGGAAGCTACCATTATTACCGTCGAATAAAATGCACACACAGGAGTGGGAGGTACCCCACAACGTTTTGTTGCATATTCTACTTGAATCCCCTATTAGTATTGGCAACAATTCCAAAAGCAACACAAAAAAACCCTACCTGTGAACAACACTTTCTTGAACCACAGGATGCGGTTTGAGGATTATTATTTGAGAAGTATTATTTTCAAGCCCAACAAAGGGAAAGGCATGGACTCATAAGAAGTGAGATGTGACCTTTCTTTGCCACATTTGAGAAATTGATTGTTACAATTGGTGTAAGAACCTGGCTCATGACTTGTAAACACAAAGCTATGCATTATTGCATTGTGTTGACTAAAACTCGTTGAATGGCATCTTGTATGCTTTTAAGATGGAATTTTCACTCTTGCAATTTAATTCTCTCTGAACAGCCAAAAAGCAGCATTGTGCTACGTACGGAGGAGGGAAAGCTGAATGGTAGGCATAGAGTGGAGAGTGGGAATTAAAAATGTCTGTAGGCTGAAGATTGGAAGCCTGGAACAAAAGCCAGGATCTGAAATCTGGAAACTATGGCAATCAGAGCTGCTAATAGGGGTCACCTTGTGTTTGATGACTGCATTAAACTGCTTCTTCTTTTTTATCCAACACAAACTGCTAAGTAAGGAGAATACATGATGTGGAAGGGCAGTGTGTTTAAGCCTCCAAGTGGATACAGTTGTTCAGATGAGTGCATATAAAATAGAGAACATGTCTCTATAAATTCAGTTAGCACTACTTCTTGGCAGCTGCCAGCCCAGTTTAATGAGAACATTTTAAAGCTAATCCTGAGACATGCATATACCTGAGGAATTCAGTATTGAGAGGAGTTGATATGGAGTAATGGAGATATAAGGAGACCAAGGTTCAAAACTCCACTCAGCCACATGAAGCTCACAGGTGACCTTGGGACAGCCATAAAAATATAGGAAGAGCCTGCTGAATCCTGCTAATGGTCCATCTGAGGTGTAGCATCCTCTTCTCACAGGGGCTAACAAGATGCCTGTGGGAAACTTGCAAGCAGGATATATAGACCAACTTGGTGGTGGTTCTTGTAACCATTGTCCTCACTGTGGAAGGTCGTGTGGTTCCAGAATTGGCCTCCACAGTCACTTATGGACTCATTGTTAAAACCGTGTTTATGGAAGACAATCTTACTCGGCTACAAGTGATTGCCAAAGAAGAAGAAAGAATTCCTTTGAAAACAATCAGCATGAGGCCAACAAATTTGGTTGGTAACTTATATCATCACAGTACCATATCAAGAGGTAAAGCAATAACCATGAATTATAAGGCAGACACCTCAAAGTCTCTGTGTGGCAACAGTCGTGTAGTGTCACTTGCCGTCGCTTGGGGCATGCGCACAGGCATTAGGCAAGGCACGCAAGCACAGGCGTTGGACAAGGGGGCATGGAGGGTGAACGGAGCCTGCTAGCCCAACCCTCTCCTCCAACGCTGCCAGAGTGAGCCCACTCCTACTGAAGCAAAGTAGGGCTGTGCTGAGCTGCCTGCCCACCCATGCAGGGGGGAGCCCAACTGGCCAATGCAGCCCTTGGCAGGTTAATCCCCCCAACGTGGCGACACCCGTGGAGAGGAACACCTGGACTGTGCACCCTCAAAAATTGTGCACCAGGGGCCATGCCCCCACCCCGCCTGCACCTCTCACATAATGCCCCTGTGTAGCAAGCCATGGGCACGCATCTGACAATCTTTATCACCTACGATCACTTACACCTGCTGTTACAGCCACAGTGAACCTGAGCCACTTTCAGATTCAGGGGAGGCAGAGAAACATCCTGCTAACCCATGCAGTCAGACACAGCAGGACCATGGCATTGCCAACATCCCCATCTCAAGACAATGATATAGGCCATGATGCAACACATCAAAAATCAACCCAACAGGGTCCCACTAGAAGTCAGCTTCACTCAAGGGGGAAACCCAGAGTGAAACAGGCACAGAATCCAGCTTTTTCCTTTTCCTTCTACCTTTGGATGTGTATGATGAGAGCTTAGAAAACTTTCATCACTCTGGGGAGTTGATAAGACATGGTGAAGGGAGCGAAACCAAAGCTAACAACGAAAATCTCTGTTTGAGGACAGATCAGATATCACAGAATCATAGATTTGTAGAGTTGAAGGACCGTCTGGTCCAACCCCCTGAAATGCAGGAATATGCAGCTGTCCTATACGGATCCAACCTGCAACATTGGAGATAGCAGTATCATGCTCTAACCAGCTGAGCTATCCAGGCTCACCATCAAGTTCATATAACATTAAGCATATCTAGTTAAGCATATTAAGCTGGTCACATCACACTCACAGAAATCACTTAGTAGGTACCTGCACTCCCCCCCCCAAACTTTTTTCCTAGGAGGGCTAAAGGCTTACTTTAAAGATGAAGAAAGGAATCTCAAGGTCTCAGTCACCTGCCCTGGGGCACTAGAGAAAGTCTCTGCTGCCAGGCTGGTGACTCATACTTTCCAGGACAGTTCAGGAACAATTTGGATTTATTCCCACTTGAGCTGTGCACGAAAAGACCTTTGAAAATACCATTTACCATCAGTTGTAGGCCTCCTCCTTTCCTTTGCCCTGCTACCATCTGCAGATCAAAGGCCACTGGCCTTAAAACTATCCATCAAGGAATTGCATTCATCACTGTAGTCCAGACAGAAATATAACACTGACTATGGATACAACTGACCCTTGGGGGACCAATTTCATTTTCTCTTATTGAAATTCCATTTTCTAGTTTGCAGTGAACACTTGCAAGATTTTGGAAACCTGAAGGTAACACCCTGAGCAGAAGGTAAATTCATGACTCACATATTTGTTCTATTAAATAATATCCCAACACCTACTGAGATTATATATATACAGTGGTATCTCAGGTTACATATGCTTCAGGTTACAGACTCCGCTAACCCAGAAATATTACCTCGGGTAAAGAATTTTACCTCAGGATGAGAGCAGAAATCGTACAGCGGTGGCACAGCGGCAGCAGGAGGCCCCATTAGCTAAAGTGGTGCTTCAGGTTAAGAACAGTTTCAGGTTAAGAACAGACCTCCAGAACGAATTAAGTTCTTAACGCGAGGTACCACTGTGTGTGTATATATATATAATTTTCAAGGGAATGGGGGGTAGCTACATCTGCCGTTAAGGAGGTGCTATGGAAAAATCTCAGCCAGTGTTCGCAACCCCAAAAATCAAAGATGCAAGCCCATGACTAAGCAAAAACACAAAACAAAGCCATAAGCCATGGTACAACCACATGCCATTATCTGATTGCATCTCTAAAATACTAGTCCAATGTCATGTTTTCTGGGGCTGGGGTTCATGGGGCTACTGCTGTACCCCATTTCTAAGCATTTCTATTTGCTTGCACAAGCAACATTCGCCCACTAATTGTAGTAGCAACTGAGACCAATATAGCCCAGCTTCTATCCATATCATTCTAAGATCTTTCATTGATGTACATGGGTAACATTCAGCTATGAGGCCACGCTTCTCCTGAAGATGCTACCTGATCAATTATGGATATTGCAGAATTAAGCAAGAAATATGCTAGGGCTATAATACTAAATTCACTAACTAGGAAGCAAACCCCCACTGAGCACAATGGGTATGTACTTCTGAATAAACTTGCCTAAGATTGTGATACACACTTGCCAATTTCTCTAATTCTGAATGAACAGTTCTCACAACCTTTAGCTAGCTGAGCCTGATTCACATTTGAGAAAGTTTTGCTGCCAGGGGATTGTTTTGTCTCCACTTAACAATAGGGGAAAAAATCTCTCCCAAAGTGTAAACTCCTGCTTCAAAGCTCAAATGCTACTTATCAAATATGACACTTCCTGTCTAGCTATGATAGGAAGCCACTTGCTACAGTTTGCCAAGTTCTATTTGAGATTTCTAAAGGAATTCGGAACCTTCCTTTTATCCATTCCAGGCTTCGCATCCGCTGTTCCACTTGCTTTGTTGTAAGCACCATATCGTTGCCAGACACTGAAGTGCTTTCAAAGTAAGCCAAACGTGTTGACATGCAAGAGCAAAGAAGAAAAACGGTTTCGGCAGCTTTACTTCCAGGAGACAATTGCTGGAAAAGTTACTTTTCAGAGCTAGCCAGGTTTGTGGTGGAAATCTTACAATCATCATCAGCACGCTTCTGGATGAAACTTCCTAATCTGAAGCCGTTTTTAACTACAAGGGAACAAAAAACACCCTTCAACACCACCATGAAGATGGATGGGACACACAGGGCTAGACAAATTGGAAATTTTCTGCCTCCAAATGAAACCGTAATGGAAACAATCACAAAAAAGATCGAGCGATACAATCAACCAACATTCCTCTAATGCAGTCTATTTACAGAGAATGATTTTCCCTTATTCCTTTTTGCAATAGGCCATTGTAAACAAACCCATTCCCCCCCCCCAAAGAGCCATAAACTAGGCCCACAAAACTACCAATACCTAGACATAGGTATAAGGAGCTGTAGAGAACACTTCCCACGTTCATCCAGAGGCAAATCTCAAGGAAAGGGTCTAAGAAATTATGCTTGTGCAAAGTGAGTTTGTTGTTGTTGTTGTTACAATGTGGAAAGGGAGTTTGCTTTGTTGGCGATTTGTTCTTTTAAAAGAATATCTTTGTACTGCAGGAAATAATACAATGAATGCATTCTTGACATTAATGAATATTGTTTCACGCCACCACAATCTCTGAGTGGTGCAAGATTCCAGGCGCTTACCCAGGGTTTATGTTTTCTTTTGGAATGAGGCACAGTGCAGACTGTAGTGTCTTTATGATATATGGCTTATTTACATGTATATACAACGTGAGCCTATGATGGCAAGGTTCACAGCATTAATACCCCAAAAGGGTCTTGTTTCTCCCATAGCAGCAGCCTTGGATTCAAGGAGAAATCAAACATGGCTGTCTCTCTGTCATCTCCCTGCTTGCTAGTATACATCTGGCCCAGATCACTGCAGGTGTTTGGAAATGTTTACATTCCATCATTGCATTCATTCATTTTCAAGGTGCATCGTTGTGCCAGCTTGTCAATGCAATTTACAGGAGGCTTAGGTTATATTGCAAAATGTCAAGAGGGGTGAAAGGATTTTTAGCTAACCTTTGTGCAACTATCAATTCCCTTCCCCCATTAAAAAAATAAAACCAGACTCTAGAATATAACTCTAATCAACTCGTCCCTTATTCTGGATCTTACTTATCTGAGAGAGCAATTTGCAGTGAACAATCAATTATAATAATTGTTACCAGCAAATAAAAGATGCAATCAGCATGATGAGCTTAGCTTCATAAATTTATCTGTGTCGAGGGGCAACCTCAAGAATTCTTAATGGTGTTATCAAGCCTGGAAAGGGCTGGCTCTACTATTAGATATACTGAGGCGATCGCTTCAGGTGGCAGGTGCTGGAGGACCGCGCTCCATTCTACTGGAGGCCAGTACAGTCATACCTCATGTTTGCTTTGTGTTACGTTTCTTCAGGTTGCATCCCACAGTGACCCGGAAGTATCAGAAAGGGTTACTTCTGGGTTTCGCCACTCGCGCATGCGCAGACGCACAAAATGACATCACACACATGTGCAGAAGCGGCAAATTGCAACCTGCGCGTGCGCAGAAATGCCGCTGCAGGTTGCGTTCCTTTCATGTTGCGAACGGGCCTCCGGAATGGATCCCGTTCGCAACCAGAGGTACCACTATATGTGCCACACAGCCTGTTCTGCAAACCCTAAATTAGCCTACCAATGATATGGTAGAAAATTTTGGATAGTTGGATGTCCTTAAGCATGATCTAATTTAGCATGTTATCTGTGTTTAGGAAACAAAGCTAAAAACTTCAAAATAGCCAAGCTTGCCTAATATAGTATTTGAAATTGGTTCCATTTACTGTAGCTAATGATCTTATGAAATTAATAAGAAGCATTCATGGGAAAATAAAGCATGGGGGAAAATTTCCACCTGACTTCATTGTAAGGTAAAAGATAAAGGACCCCTGGACAGTTAAGTCCAGTCAAAGGCGACTATGGGGTTGCAGAGCTCATCTTGCTTTCAGGCCAAGGGAACAGGCATTTGTCCACAGACAGCTTTCCGGGTCACGTGGCCAGCAGGACTAAACCACTTCTGGTGCAATGAAACACCGTGGCAGAAGCCAGAGTGCACGGAAATGCCGTTCATCTTCTTGCCACAGCAGTACCTATTTATCTACTTGCACTGGCATGCTTTTGAGCTGCTAGGTTGGCAGGAGCTGGGACAGAGCAACAGAAGCTCAGCCCGTCACGAGGATTTGAACTGCCAACCTTCCAATCGGCAAGCCCAAGAGGCTCGGTGGTTTAGAGCACAGCGCCACCCGCGCTTCATTGTAGCAACCTTCCCTTAGGTGTCATGGAGTGTCCTCTTCCACCATCAGTGTTGAAGTATGAATCAGCTGCCCATCTAGTCAGCTTCTGTATGCAAAATAAAGGGTGTCATCTTATCTCTTGCCTCAGGCTACGAAATAGCAACTTTGAGTCTGCAGATTTTAATCTCTCTCACCTATTTCATTGGCCCTGGGTAGAATTCAGTGTTGTTGCCCTCTTCTACTTGTTCCATCTACACAAGCATGGAAGCTTGCCAGATGGAATATCAATAATGGAATGTGTTGCTTGTTGAATATGTTAATACATCATTGTTCTGGGTGTTGTGTTGTTTCTTTTAATGTTTTTGTTTACTGTGCAGGGTTAAAATTCTTGAAGCACTTAAAAAACTGAATAAGTTTACAAAGATGTCAGGAGTGCTATCAAAAAAATATAAAGAGAATAAGAAATACCAGATTTAAATTTCAGCATCTTGCCAGAAATATACTTGTTCAAAAGAAAAAAAGCACACTCAGTATGGCGATGAAAGAAAACTGCTCTAAAATTCTATGTAAGTGGAATTACACTTCAACTTTCATTTAAAAAAAAATATCATGATGACACCTTCAAAAATATTGGTGTCAAAAGAACAGTGCAAGGCCCATAGATACACTTGGCAGCAGCACCACTATATTAAAAATATTGATAGGATGCTGTGAAAAACACCAGAGAGATAATAAGTTACAAAATTGGAAAAACCTCACAAGAGTTCCTGTTAGAATATGCCAAGAACAGTATAAAGAATGATCACAGAGACCTTGTAAAGAATCTGATAACGGCAGCCGGAGTACCACTCACAAAAATTGGAAGAATAATGACGTACCCACTACAGTGGTTTAGAGAAGAGGTACATGGCATATATGGGTGATGGATGCCTTGATGATGAACAAACTCACTCGCTTAAACATCTGCAGGAGATATATCACAATCTCCCTCAGGGGAAAGTGACAGCTGTTCATCCACTAGTGAAATAAAATTAGGCTGTAGACAATTGATTGGACAATACATGGACATATGAAGCTGCCTGTTGGCTCACGTAGTGTACCGTGACCAACAGTTGTTTTCTATGGTTACAGGCAGAAGTCCTTGCAGTCCTGCTGCCTAACATCCTTTGTAGTTGGATATGATAAAAACTCAACCAAGCACCTTCTGTAAAGCAAGCAATTTCTTCATCATCACTAATTTAAAGTTCCTTCCCTACTGATGACAATACTATAGAAGACCAGGATGAAAATGCCTCAATGAATTTATATGCCATTTGGAGAAACAATAAGACATTTTATACAGAAGTGTTTTTATTAATATATATTAATGGACTTTATAAATGCAATTTTGGGTGGGAGACTAACACATTTAAAGAATTTGGTGATGTCCAGTTAGTTCATTTCTGTTTCTGTTTCCTTAATAAATTTGACATCATTACAGTGTAGCTATATTAATAAAAGTATCCCACCATCATGTTGGAGAGGCTGAAATAGTACAGGTACAACATTTCACATGTGGTGGGCATGTGAACATATAAAGCCCTTCTGGAAGAGGGTATTTACAAAAATAAGCTATATTATGGGTCAGTATGTAGAATGTACCCCAAGTTAACCATTTTTACAGAAGGGCATTTTGACTTTTATTATTAAAAAAACTAATTACTTTTCTTTTAGCGGCAGCACACCTACTAGTGACACAGAATTAGAAAGGATTCGAATATCTATATTTCTTGTTGGAAACAGGGTGTATGGTTGAATGCTGTATCAGAAAAAATAACAGAGACTACATGCATCAAATAATGCAAATGATGTAGACTATTTTGTTGAAATATGGCATCCTTTTATAAAATACTTTACTGATAACCATGAAGAATGGCAACCACCGAAATCACAGACTGGACTTTGGCAAACTTAAATAGACTAATCAATTCTGGAGGGGGGAACGGGGTAAATTGGGATTGTGTTTTAGCATTTTCTTCTATTCCATTTATTCTGTTTTTGTAATTGTTACATTTTGGAAATCAATAAAACTATATCTAAAAAAAACAAAAATAAGCAAACTACACTGTATATAGCAAAGTACACCACAGACATCCAACATCGACCACCCCTGCCAGCATGGCCAATAATCAGGGATAATTGAAGCTGCAGTCCAATCACAAGTGAAGCATCATAGCTTTCTCACCACTGGCGCTAACCAACAGATATCTCTGATGCGCTTCAACATTTCATGTAGGGCAGGAGTGAGTAACCTCTGGCTTATGGGCCCACCTTGGCTCACCATTTGGTCCAATTTGGTCTGTGGGGCCACTTTTTTTTGCAAATCACACCAGCAAGCCAATTTGCTGGCATTACTGGTGACATCACTTGATGAGTTGGATGGCTGCAGGTGCCTATTCCTAGCAGGTTTTAACCCATGCTGCACAGCTGCCTGGAGGGGGTTAAGTCCTGCTTAAGTATGATTTCACACCAGGCATTCACAGTCAAAGAGGGGGATGTTATTGGGTTATTGTTCTTATTTTGATTTTATATATGTTGTGATTTTTTGTGTGTGAACCACCCTGGGACCTCCAGGTATAGAGCGGTATATAAATTCAAAGATTGGGAAAGATTGTGGAAGAAAGGGGTCAAGTTCACTGCATGTACAATGTTAAAGGAAAACATAATGAAAATGATGTATAGATGGTATCTGACCCCTGCTAAATTAGCAAAGATTTATCATAACTGTGATAATCTATGTTGGAAATGTAAAGCAAAAGAAGGTACCTTTTTTCATATGTGGTGGACCTGCCCCAAGGTGAAAGACTTCTGGGAAAAGATTTATAATGAATTGAAAAAAATGTTGAAATATACATTTATAAAGAAACCAAAGGCCTTTCTTCTTGGAATAACAAGTTTGGAATTGCCCAAGAAAGATGTTAAATTATTTTTGTATGCCACAACTGCTGCTCAAATCTTATTAGCTAAGAAGTGGAAAACGCAAGAAATACCAACAGTGGAAGAATGGCAGATGAAGATAATGGATTTTTCGGAGCTAGCCGACCTGACTAGAAGAGCCCGTGACCAGAAGGAAGAGGAGTACCAGGAAGAATGGACAAAATTTAATGATTATTTAGTTAAATAAGTTAAACTAATTGGAAAAAGCTTGCAATTACCAGATAGGCTTAGGATTTAAATATGCAACGTGATGAATTAATATGTTTAATGCTGAACTGGAAAGAAAGATGTTAAGTGATTAAGTTAATTTTATAAGAATACTGATTTGGAAAACCGTTAAAATGATATGCATTGAAATTCAACTAGGGGGATACGAGGAAGTCACTTAACAATGTTAATAAGATTAGTTTTAATAAGGTTATGATTTTTGTTTGTTTGTTTGTGTGTTTATAATTTTGTGAAAATCAATAAAAAAAATTGGGGGGGGGATTCATTAAATAAATAAATAAATAAATAAATAAATGCCTATAAAACACAGCCTTATTCTTCCCATTCCAATCAAGAGACAGAAAGGGGAGAAACAAGTCAGACCTGTGCTTGGAGCTACCCAAAGTGCTGAACATGGGGCTCACAATGTCCCTTGCAGCGTGGTCCCCACCCAAAGGATTTTGGCTGGTGGACGGGGCAATCTAGCTGCCAAGCATGGGATGTCCTGTGATTGACAGGTGGGTTGCCCTGCTCATGAAGCCAATCCTGATAAAGATATGGCACATAGAGCCAAAAACATTCTCTACCCCGATGCCGGAAATAATTCTAGGAGTTCTTGGGGAAAACAAGTTTCTGCAGGAAATGCACTACCATGGAGAGAGACATCTGCCCAGTAACTGTACTTTCATTCTGAAAAGAAATTTTCTGGAATGCAAAATTATTAAAGAAAGATGCCTTTAGATTTCAAACCTTCCCCTCCTGCTGTAAATCCTAAGCATTTCTTTTGTCCCTATCTTCAAAGGAATCGAAGTAGCTGCATAAAGATAGGAGCATAAAGGTATCCCAGTTACTGTGAAGAGCAGGCTTCTGCAAACCAATGCCCTTCAGATGCTTTGAACTACAACTCCCATCACCCCGACCACTGTCCAGGCTTGCTGGGCTGATGAGAATTGTAGTCCAACATCTGTAGGTCATCAAGTTGGGGAAGACTGGTATAGAGCTTCATAACCCGCTAACCAACTAAGCAAAGAAAGCATCAAATGGTTGTTTAAGTATTCAGCTCCTCAAGCTTTCCTGCCTAGGAGCTTATTACATTCCATAGGAATTTGAATTCAAGCTTGCTCTCAAGTCCCCCCCCCCCTCTTAACTTCAGTCAATAGTTTGGAACATATTAGAATAAACGTGTTCAAACACTACAAAACTACCCTCTTTCTCTATACCGTGCCAGATGACTGATTCGGTGGGGTATTATGTTGCAGATCTTTCCACTGTGTGAAATGTTACCACATTTTTTGGCTAACTGGCTCAGCCGTGGAAGATTGAACATGCCGGCTCATTTAATAAGAGCCTTAAAATCTTGTTTTGGTGTTCATTCTTAGGCAGAAATAAGTGTTCAAAGGGAAAAGGACTTCTGATTCACCCACAGGCTCTGCCACCTGTGAATTTGTGGGAACTTATGCACAGAGCGTCCATATGTGCAAAAAGGGGAGAAATGGGATGTGATTTCCTTGGGTGGAATGGGGGATGAAAGGAAGGAAGGAAGGAAGGAATGACTTTTGGTCTGATCCAGTAGAGCTCTTCTTATGCTATACTTCCAGCCCTTGCTAAAAATGGTAGCTTAATTTGAGGTTGTCACTCATCTCTATTCCTTGGTGGCAGCTCCACCACCCACGTTTTCACCGTATCAGTGCAAAATGCAATCTTGCAGATATATGAACAACCATCTCCTCCTTCACAAACTCCTCCAGCTACCCAAACTACAAGCTTCACACCCCTTCCAAAAAGAGAGAGAGAGACCAGGTATGTATGTCCATATGTCATTTACATTTACTGGGAGGCTTGTTTCAAAATGGTGAGAACTGACAATGCCATAGCTTTCTCTGTTGGAAAACAATGTGAAATTACTTTCAAAAATGTATAAATTGCTTTTGGAATGGTTTCCTAAAGATGAAGAAGTTAAATCAGTGATGATACATTTGGCAAGAGATTTACAATATACAACTTTCATCATGGGAAAAGTTATGGAAAGAGGATTTGAAGTTTAAGGCTTGCTATTCATTGAAAGAAAACTATATGAAAATGAGGTACCGTTGGTATCTGAGTCTGAGTTAAATTGCAAAAATGTATAGAACCAGCTCAAATTTGTGCTGGAAAGGTAAAAGGAAAGAGAGTATCTTATTATGTGTGGTGGTCCTGTGGGGTGGTAAAAGCTTTCTGGGAAATGATAAATAATGAGTTAAAGAAAATGTTTAAGAAAACTTTTATTTAAAAAAAGGCTTTTCTGTTAGGTATAATAGGTGAGGAACTACCAAAATAAAATAAAATAAAGACTGTTTATGTATGCAACAACAGCAGCAAGAATGCTTCTAGCCCAGAGATGGAAAGAAGGAGAAGTACTGGCCAGAGAATGGCAGACAAAACTGATGGAATACGCAGAAATGGCAAGACTGACGGGAAAGATCAGGAAGACCAAGTGTTTTTAAAAGATTGGAATAAATTTTTAATATGTTTAAATGACCACTGTAGACAGTTGAAATCATTGACAGGAATACAATGACACTTGTAAAGTGAAATGAACTTTGGCTACTATCATTACATAGTAGATGGATAACGGTAAAAATGGAACCCATGGAGGGAGGGGAGAAGGTCTGAAGGAATCTTTTTTATTTTTATGTTTTGGAATGGATATGGCCAGTGCTTTTTTTCTGGGGAGACACAGGGGTACACATACCCCTAAACATTTTGTGAATCTAAGTTTGGCCTCATTGAGGGGCAGTATTTCAATACGAGTAGGAAAATAAGAGTACCCCTAAATTGTTTTTTAAAAAGACAATGCTGTAGCTTTCAGAAACAGCAAAGGCACTACAGAGCAGGGATGGGTACACTTTTTCCGGAACCAGGGGCCCATACTGCCTCTAGGCCCCCTTCCAAGGGGCTGCAAGCCAAGGGTGGACAGAGCCAGAGGCAAAAGGGGTGGGACTAAAGATGGGACTCATACATTTGCACAGTAGGTGAATTTTAACCACACAAAGGCAGATGTTTCTGCGCTAACACAGGTACACTTCTCCATCCAGGCAACCCAAAGCTCAAGCCAAGCAACAGAACTCAAGAAGAGCACCCAGCAGTGCTGGAGAAGAGCCTGAGGAGGATCTTAAAAGGCCAGACAGAGAGGCTTGGAGAGTCACAGTTAGCCCAGAGCCTAAAGTTCCTTACACAGCTGAAGCAGAACTGTTGCCTATTAACCCTCCATTGTACTGGGCAAATGCATGATTTTGATCCTAACTAGACAACCACTAACAAAGGGCACAATCCATTAATGGATGGGACCAAGGTCCAGCAGAAAAATGCCATCAGCAGAAAAGCAGGAGGCAATTTTCAGTTTAACAACAAGAACAACAATTAAATGTATTATTTATTAAATTTGTATACAGTGGTACCTCAGGTTACATACGCTTCAGGTTACAGAATCCGCTAACCCAGAAATAGTACCTCGGGTTAAGAACTTTGCTTCAGGATGAGAACAGAAATCGTGCGGCGGCAGCGGAGGCACCATTAGCTGAAGTGGTGCTTCAGGTTAAGAACAGTTTCAGGTTAAGAACGGACCTCCAGAATGAATTAAGTTCTTAACCCGAGGTACCACTGTACTGTCCTCGATCTGGAGTTTTCAGGATTATTCCTGCACCTCTCATGCTGCTCCAGTGAATGTCCCAAGCCTATACTCAGGGGGACACTCCTGATAATGGAAACCAAGGGTGGCATCCAATGCACTCTTACAATAAGTGCGAGGATTTCCACTTGTACAGTGTTTAACCTGCATCAGTCAGTTCTATTATTTAATCCCACCCTTCATCCCAAGAGCTCAGGATACCATACAAAATGTGTCTCCCCAAAACAACCATGTGAGGTAGGTTAAGTTGAGAGAGAATGAATGAACTAAAGTCACTCAGTAAACTTCATTATGAAGCAAGCATCTGAGGTCTCTCTAGGCCTATCAAGCCTACATTCAACACTATGACCACTATGACTCTCTCAAGGTGAGGGTAAAAAAGGACTGGATAGGAAAAGGTTAAGCCCCTTATATGTGTCTGTTTTGGATTTAAAATAATAATAAAAACTCAATGGAGAAAACAATCATAGAATCAACCTAACATGTAGTTGGGAGTTTCAGTTGAGTAACATGCCTGACAAGAGAAATGAGATTCATTCATCTACTAACTCTTAATCAACTTCAATTGTTTGCCTATATGGCACAGAGAGATGACATCTCTGTATTGTGCTCATAAATCATTTTTTATGGCTGCCACTGCACTTAATATGCAAAATACAAAAAAAGCCCTCGCTCGCCTTTTGCAATTCAGGTTTGCATATCTCAACTCTAAAGATCTGTCAATTTACATCTGCACCTATTTTTAACTGATTGATTGAAGGCTGGTTCGGGCTTTTAGCTGCAAATTAACCACTGTAGCTATTTTAATATTATTTGACTGACGAGTTTTGAGATTGAACCGCTATTGCGAAGTCTGCATTTTCTTCCTTTATTTCATTGTATATTGTGAACCACCACCTTGAGAGGGCTGTATAGTCCTGAATACAAATACTTAAATATATGAGTTAGTGCAGTGATTAGAGTGTTGGACTAGGATCACAGAGATCAGGGTTCAAACACCTATACATCCATTAACTTGTATGACTTTGGCCAGGTCACTGTCTCTCAGGATTGTTGAGAAGATAAAACGGGAATGGGAGAAGAAATCCTGTATACCACCTTGCTATCCTTGGAGGAAAGGTGATATATAAATGTAATATATAACAGGGAAACAGAGTAGAAGAGTTTGAGACAGGATTGCCTGTTGTAACTGATGAAACAAATCTTTTCCAGATCAATATTTATTGGTGAATTTTGTAACTAGAAAACAAGAAGGCAGTGCTATGCCTACATGAGACGCACTCCTGCAAATGGCCCCAATGTTACAATCAATCACCCCAAATACACATGAAGCCTTGTGTTATGATTGGGCCCAACAAATGTTGGGCATTTGTTGTATTTTTCCTCTGCTTGGCAAAGCTGTGCTTTTGCAAGGCAATGTGTCTGCTGCAAACCTGCACCCAATTCTGGTTGCCACATCTGAGAAAATTGAATGGGTAACAGGTAACTATTTCTCCCATGAGTAGATTGGCAGCAGACATTTCTCAAAGCCGCCTATGGCTCAGGTGAGATAGGAACCAGATCTTCCCAATTCATTCTCTTAGCACACCTACACCACACAACTCTCAGATTTAACAAATGTGAAAAAACGCGAGCAGTTGGAGCAAATGCCTGCCTTCTGGAATTGTACTTGGATACTGAAATGCATTTGGTCAGGTAAGATCCAGTTCTTCACTCTCAAGGAAACTTCTACTGCCCACAAATTTGGCATCTAGGTACAACTATCTAACAAGGAAGGTTTAGGTTTGCTGCTCAGGATACACAGTAACAGAACCATAAGCAAAAACATAGCCACCATCCCATCAAGAATGTTGGGGCAGAGGATGCAGTCATAAGTGTCCAAAGCTTAGTTTCTACAGGAAATGGAGACTTGTGTTTCTTAACTCATCTTTGCCTGCGTCTTTTTCTACACTTTTAAAAGACTGCCATGCAATCAGATGAAACTGTAATCACTTATTGGCAAAGGGTATTTGTAATTTCCAAGCCACGAGCACGCACACCACACACACTTTTCTTTGCTACCCATGCTCTCTGAAGGGTGACAAATACTTTTCATTTTAGTTGCAGAACAGTCTGCTCTATGCATGGATGATCTGTGAACTATCAATGTCATGGTGTGCCCTTCTGGTAGGACAGTCAAAAAGGCCAGAACGAGAAAGCATGCCAGTTTCCAGGGCAAACAGTACTCAGTGAGTTATGTCACTTGGAACATATCTAATAGCTAGTCACGATGGGTCAGATCTTCCTCATAACTTTGTGGATTACCAGCCTACATTGTTAAGAAGTTGTACCATGAGAAGTTCTACAGGAACAATAAATCCATTAGAATTCTCCAGCCTGTAAACCTTTGGACTGGAACAGTACCTACCCTTCTGAACAGTATGTAGCAATTTATTTACATACTTTATAGATATTGCAATGGATTTCCCTTTGATTACCAGAAAATCAGTGTGTTTCAGGCTTGCACCAAGGTTTTGAGAAGTGAACACACTTAAAAAAGGAGGAATGGCAGACAGGTGACTTATCCTGAGTGACACTCATTCCAAGCAGGAATATTTGGGTGAAGGGGGAGAAACAGTAATCCCCAATCATTATGGCATGCATCTTATGGAATTTGCTGCCAAAAGATGTGATGGGCCGCTACGTGCTTGCTTAGACAGCTAAATGAAGAGCACAGGTTCAGAAGCAATTCATCTCTAGATACAGGATGGTGGCAGACAAAGGACGGCTATTGCCTGTGACCAGTCAGATGTTTTTGGAAAACCCACAAGCAATGCATGGTGTTTGTGGGCTTCCCCAAAACATCTGACTAGTCACTGCTAGGAACAGGATTCTAGGTATCATGGACCATTAGCCTGATCTAGCAGGACTCTTCCTATGTTCATCATTATTGGCTTGGGAGACATCACTGCTTGCCTGATATGAACATGGGAGGGGGGGGGCAACCGTCTCAACACTGGAGTACACCAGCACTGTTAACAATGCATTTTTTTTTTCATTCTGCAGAGCATGGCTAATTTATTTATGAGAAATAGTACATAAACTTCACAAAAATTCCCATCAACAGATTTCAATTACACACTTTCCATCCCATGATACTTGTTCTCTGCTGTGGGCTTTGGAAAGTCACTCACCACTATGTTTTATTTTAGACAAAACTATTTTGAAACAAGGCTTTTCACTTCCTGTTTCATGTAATTGGCTATTTTCTCTCTCTACAAGTCTTCCAAGTCTTTCTTTCTTTCTTTTTTTAAGGAAACCAAACAAGTAACCATAATGATATTGTTAGGAGCTCATTTAGCAAGTCAGTGTGGAGTGATGTGCAACAGGAACATCCTTTGATGGCTACCTACAAATAGCAAGGAGACAGGACAGAGTATAAGATCAGACAGCGTTGTAATGCCTCTCGCATTCAAGAACCATGGACGCATTTGCACAACTACAGAAGCAGGCAGGTCTCTTGTGACTATGTTCTTCCTGTATCCAACAGCCCACTTATCTAGCTACTTATAATTGTGTTTTAATTGTGAAACTGTATTCTGGCAATATTTAGCTTGAGACTATCAGTTTATTTGTTAAATAGCACACTATTATTGGCACTAATAGTTCTCCTGTTAGGCCAGATATACTTATAATATCATGCCCAAGAGGACAAAGGGGGAAGTGATTGGTTCAAAATGTACAATATGGTTGCCAACAGCAGATTACATACACTGGCTGGTGGTTGTGTTCAAGCTAGTTAGCATTGACCACCACTTTGAGATTGCATTACAGTGTATGTATCATGTAGGTCCATCACAGAACATAGTTTCTTCTTAGCAATCAACAGTCCTAGCCAGCAACAGCCACTGGTACATGTACAAGCAATCACTCCAAACTACCTCTAAGGTGGTGCCTAATTCTTTCACCTTACCATTGTGCCACTGCATATGAGGTTAATTTACCTTTCCAAGTATGTCAAACTGTCACGGTCCAGTTCACGGGTGATCGAAGTCCCAGCTGGGGACGCTGGGACCGGGGGCAAGATGGTGGGATGGGAGCAGGAATGGGAGTCCAGAAGCCAGGAGTCAGTAAGCCAAGGGTCAGGAAGCAAGGAGTCACGAAGTCAGGGGTCCGAGGATCAAGAAGCAAGGAGTCATGAAGTCAGGGGTCCGAGGATCAAGAAGCAAGGAGTCAAGGAGTCAAACGCAGCAAGGCAGGGAACATGTTGCTGTGGCAAAGAGCCAAAGGGAAATGCTGACCTTATATCCCTTCCTGGCTCTTGCCACCAGGTGCTGTGAGTTACCAATCGGCCTCACCTGTGCGGCCACACCTTGCCTCTTCAGAACAAACTTAGGAAGGTCCTGCAAAGTCCTACTGGTCACAAGGCCTGGCTCCTGCACACACTCCTGACACAAACATTGCCAGGGGGCAGTTCTTGAGAAAGTCCGTCCTTTTTAAAATGACAAGACCTTAACTGAATATGTAGAATCTGTTTCTTTCTAGAGGTGTTGGGTAGTTCATCTAAACCCTTACACAAAGGGTGCTGCTCTATACTGAGTCAGACCACTGACCCTGTTAGCCCCATAGTATGTTACTTTCAATATACTGACATCAGTATTATTCTTATTTTTATTATTTATTAAATTTGTCTACCATCCCATACCCACAGGTCTCAAGGTGGTTCACAACATAAAATCACAATTTAAAAATACATAATAAAAACAAAAACAACAACAACCCAGTCAGTATGTCAGTAAAAAGGCCCTTCCCCAATCATGCTAATCAGAATTATTTAGTTGAAAGCTTTGCTCTTCAACCAGCACAAAGAGGTAGGAGGAGTACTGTATTCTTCGCTCTATAACACACACCCGACCATAACACGCACGTAGTTTTTAGAGGAGGAAAATCCGTAGGCATGCCACCCGTAGGCATTTCCTCCATAACACGCACAGACATTTCCCCTTACTTTCTAGGAGGAAAAAAGTGAGTGTTATGGTGCAAAAAATACGGTACTTATTTATGACAACAGCATTGTTCCAGCTATAGACTTAACTAGAACACATCAGTGTTATAACATAGTGCATTTAGGACAGAATAACTGATGGGCCATAGCAGTAAGCCAGCCGACATTGCACCGTAGCTCTGGAGAAAGGCTGTAGCCCAGTGGCAGAGCTCATGTTTTACATGGAAAAGGTCACAGGTTCAATCCTTAGCATTTCCAGGTTTGACTCAGAAAGACTCCTTCCTGAGTCCCTCAAGGGTGCCAGCAGTGCTGAGCGAGAAAGACCAATGGTTTAATTTGTCACAACACAGAAGGCAGATGCCTGTGTATGACTCACAATGCATTGTTATCAGGATTACAGTCACATCTAAGTTAAGTCTTAATTGCTCAAGCCATGTTTTCCTTTGCTTAATAACCAGATGGTTTCCCCAAGTTTATTCAAATTGTATTACATTTACAAAAGTGGCACGCGGATCTTGCGGGAAGACAAATCACAGTGAGGTTTATCCCTGTGTAATGTCATTGACCACAAAGATGCTGATAATCTGACCATGTAAGAGACATTTTTGTTGCACATAGTATGGCTACTGGGAGAGAAGAAGGAAATTCTCTCATCCAAAGAGAGAGAGAGAGAGAGAGAGAGAGAGAGAGAGAGAGAGAGAGAAGGGAGGAAAAAAAGAAAAGAAAAAGCAATTCATTATAAATAGACAAACAGAATTCCTTAAAATATGTTGCCACAGAGGAGAATGTATGAAAGCCAGCCCAACATGATAAACAGCAACAGAAAATGCTAGCCCCATTCGCTCCCTGTAGAGAATGGAATGGTGTGGTGTTCAGGAAGATAGGTCTATCCACAAAAACAAGTCTTTTAAAAAAAATAAAATAAAAAGGAAGTAAAAGATATGGACTCACAAAAGCAGCTCTTTGATGTATGTTTACTCTTTCGTTTCAAAAAAAAAGGAAATGAATTTTTGAAGTGTATTTGTAAAATTGGTATTGCAGCAGGAGGCCACATCTGTTAACTTTCAAGGATGGCACATCACTTTTGAAGCTGTAAAATGCCGTGAAGAACGGTCTGTGGACCTAGAACTCTTTCAAAATCACTGAACAAATGGGTGCCAAACAGGATTCTCCAGTAACACTGCAGCTCAATATGGATATTTTAGGAATTATTTTTCCTGCTTTTAACTCACGCTGTTTGGTGTTTGCTGTACAAATATTAGCAAAACACCATACCAATCCCAAAAAAATATTAGCCAAATACCACGTTCTGTTCCTCCAGAAAATCCTAATGCAATATGGGGCGTCCTTTGATTCTAGAAGCACTTTTATATCAAAAACCCGTAACAGTTGTCCAAATTGTTCAAAAAGCTCTCATTTACTCCACTGACTTCAAACCATTTGGCCAATGCTTATACAATCTGTTATATCAATGTCACCTCTCTCCAAAGGTCCATGCCACAACATTTAGAACCACTGAAAAATGACAGTACCAACCAATGCTACATCATTCTCCCCTCCAAGTAAAGTTCATAATTCCCTGGCTTGGTATACAAAAAGACGGCTCATGGTGCTTGGATGTATTACAAACCAGACACCATTTCTCACAGAGGAAGTCCTCCTGTTCAGAATAGTAAATGTACATCAATTCATGCACAAGTCATGCTGAAGCTAAGCTGATCTGGATCTGTGCACAACATCTGGAGGTGTGACCATTACCCTACTGCTGTTGTACAAACCTATAGTGAGATCACACTTGGAATGCTGTGTACATTTCTTGTCACCTCACCTCAAAAAAGATATTGTAGACATGGAAAAGTTTCAGCAAAGGGCTACAAAAATGGTCCAAGGGTTTGGAGTCACTTTACTATAAGGAAAGGCTATATTTGGGTGGGTAAAGGTAAAGGGACCCCTGACCATTAGGTCCAGTCATGGCCGACTCTGGGGTTGCAGCGCTCATCTCGCTTTATTGGTCGAGGGAGCAGGCGTACAGCTTCTGGGTCATGTGGCCAGCATGACTAAGCCACTTCTGGCAAACCAGAGCAGCGCACGGAAACGCCGTTTACCTTCCCGCCAGAGCGGTACCTATTTATCTACTTGCACTTTGACGTGCTTTCGAACTGCTAGGTTGGCAGGAGCAGGGACCGAGCAACGGGAGCTCACCCCGTCGCGGGGACTCGAACCGCCGACCTTCTGATCGGCAAGTCCTAGGCTCTGTGGTTTAACCCACAGGAGCCACCCACATCCCACATTTGGGTGGGTAGGGGAGTGTTAGTTCAGTGAAAAGGTGATAGGGGTGTATATATTTATGCATTGTACTAAGAAAGTGTTCAATGTGCTAGAATCTGGGTGAAGGAAGGGACGGTTTAGCTCTGTCACAATATAGATTCCAATAAAGATTGCTTAAGCAGGTTTGGCTTGTGACACTGGTCAAGTTTGCAATATAGATTGCCTGAGCAAGCTTTGGCTTTAGATTCCAATAAAGATTGCTTAAGCAGGTTTGGCTTGTGACACTGGTCAAGTAAAGAATAAGAGGAGCCACGTAGGCTCAAAAGACAGGGAAATGGGTAAGGAACGTGCTTAACGTGATTATCCTCCTAAGGTGTACCTATAGGTTGGCAATTGGTGATTGGTGGAAGGGAGGTGTACCTATAGGTTGGCAATTGGTGATTGGTGGAGAAATGTGTACCTACAGTATAAGAATGCCTGCCAAATGCCATGTATTTACAGCCAGTGTATTTTCAGGAGCTATCCAACTGGTTGTCTCTGTGTACAAAATGTCTTTGTACACAGATTTCAATAAACTCTTTTTCTCCAAAGAAGATTTTGCTTTCCTGGTACTTTTGTTCCCTCCAAGGTCCGGGGATGGCGTGGCTGATGGATCCCTAGGTAAATAAGGCTTCATTTCTTTGGGGGCTCGTCCGGGATAAGCCCCCTCCCCAAATATGGACCGGAGGGCCAGGCTCAACCAAGGTGAACAGCTCAGCAGCGTTTGCAGGCTCCCGTGCGCACCCCGCCTGTTTCGTGGGGGGAGCCAGCCACACTGTCCTGCAGTGGAGACATCTTGTTGAGGGAGAAAAACAAAGAGGACGGCGCCGAGGGGAAGGGAATCCGCAGCGGAAAAGGTAAGCCCGACGGAAAGGGCAGCCCGACGGAAAGGGCGAGGCCTGATCAGCCTCACCTGGTTATGCAGTAGAGTGCAGCCAGGAAGGGAAAAAAGGGCGTGGCAGGTGGGCCACCAGGAATAAAGGGGATTGGTTGCGCAGTAGAGTGCCAGCCACCAGGAAAAAAAAAAAAGGGGGGGGGACTGGTTGTGCAGGAGAGTGCCACCAGCAAAAATTTGGAACAGAAGAAGGAGGGAAAATTACTTTGGTGTGTTTTGTGTATTGCATGCTGAAATTATTTTGGTGTGTTTAGTGTGTTACATGTTGAAACTATATTGATGTGCTTTGTATGTTGTATGTTGCATGTCAGATACTCTAGTGACTGAATTGTCAAGTGTGGGCCAGGGCTTAGTGTCCCCCTTGGCCGAGCGATTGTAGGGCTGTAGTGTGTGGAGTGTGAAAGAATTTACAACCTGTTAGGAGCAGAGTATCTGAAAAAAAAAAAAAAGAAAAAAGAAAAAAAATGGGGTCTGGGGCAAGCCAATATAGTCCTCTGGAATGTTTTTTTTAAACAACTGGAAAGCAGCCACAAAGCATGATGATTGGGGAAATTGAGAAGACAGAGGATGAGGACATTGTGTGAAGTTGATTGGCCCCAACAAACTAATTGGCCATCGGAGGGCAGTCTTAATTTGCAACTAATCAACCCACTGTATCAAAATATCTTGAACGTCCACCCAGACCAGATCCCCTACATTTCTACTTGGAAAACCAATGTAGAAAAGAACCCATCATGGTTGAAAGCCTGCCGAGGCGACGCCCCACAAAGTACAGTTTGTGCAGTTCGACCGGCAGGGAAGTCAGAAAGGCCCCCAGTGATACTAGACCCAGAAGATGAGGAGGGAGGAATTATTAAACCACCTCCACCCTATGCTCCACCAACTGCCCCTCAGGCAATTCCACCAGGCCCAGGTCCCCAGGCACTGGGAGGAGCTGGTCCCCAGCCCAAACCCAAGACTGATGAGTCAGAAGGAGAAGAGGATGATGAGGATGAAGAGTTTGTAGAAAGATTAGTCAAGCAGCTTTGTTGAGACTGGACAGCGGAAAGCAGGCTATGCAGTGGTAGCCCTGGAAGACCAGGTGATCGAAGCAAAGTCACTCCCCGCCTGGAACATCGGCCCAGCTGGCAGAGCTAACTGCGCTTACCAGAGCCCTGAGCCTGGCAAAGGGACAGAAGATAAACATTTATACAGATTCTAAGTATGCATTCCTGACTTTACATGCCCATGGAGCCTTATGGAAAGAAAGAGGTTTGCTTACCTCCAGAGGAAACCAGGTGGCCCACCCACAAGCTCTATTGAACCTTCTGGATGCTGTATGGGAGCCCGAGGCAGTGGCAGTTATCCATTGCTATGGCCACAAGACTGGAATGTTAACTCCATATGCTAGCCAAGATATGCAATTGAATAACTATGTACAGTCACTCTCCCAAGTTCTCTCCTGTTTCAACAGGTGGACCCAGGCTCGCACCTCATGTGTGTTAACTGAACGGTTCCATCAGTTCGAGCCAGGTGATAAAGTGTGGGTGAAAGACTGGCAGCGAGCCCCCCCTACAGCCTTGCTGGAAGGGACCATACACTGTGCTACTTTCTACACCTACTGCTGTGAAGGTTGCTGGCATCACCCCGTGGGTCCACCATACTCGAGTGAAGAAAGCTATTTCAGACTGGACAGTTACACCAGATCCAGAGAACTCCCTCCGGCTGACTATCGCCAGACGCCTGGCAGACGACCGCTCTGCTGATATCACACCGGAAGCTGATATCTCTACGCACAGCTGAATAATTGGATGGGAGGGGCGCCCGCCGGGAGCACCTCCAACGTTCCAGCCTTGCAGCCTTTGTCCCCTGATAACGTCCAGAACCCTGAACGAACTTTAGTATGCATTATATGGTGTGAGGAGGAAGCAGTGGGGATTTTGACACCAAGCATTTGCAGTTTACAGGCGGCTACCTATTCGTGTGGGTGTGTAGTGGCCCATCCACCGTGGGTACCCTCTCCTTGGGGGGCAAGGTTATCCTCCACCCATCAGGGGTACCATCATCCCCCGGGGATTGAGGGGTTTTATCTCCACACCATAGGGTTTGACACTTGGAGGTATCCCCGACCTTGTTTCCCTAACCAACTCGAGCGTCCGGGTAACCCCAACCCCCCTTCCAGACCCATACCATGACTGATCTGTGGTGGGAAGAGCCCTGGCATTCTTGGCGTTAGTGGGTGGGAGTTATCTCAACTGCCCTTGTCACGTGGATGTCTCTCTCTCTTTTTTTGCTGGCACGAGCGCCATAGAATTTGCGGGAAGAAGCGTCCCTCCTCCATCCCACTGACAGTTCTCCTTCTCTTCCTAGTTGGGGAACCCGCCTGCGCTCTGGCCCAGGGGGAAGTAGGGTCCTGGATCTCCCAGGTAAACATTACCCGTATCATGGTCACGCGGGGCATCCACAACCCTTACAACCGCTGGCTGCAAACGGCAGAAATGGTAGCTAAGGAGGAGAATAGGACCCGTTGCCTTGTTTGTGCCTTGGGACCTCTGGATGCGGCTGGGGGCATGCCCCTGCTTCCGTTGCCTCTTAATCGGACCCGAATCCAGTATACTGGAAGTAAATTCCAGTGGGGCCCATACTGGAATCATCCCTATCCCCTCCGGGTTTATCGGATTCCCGGATGGTTCTGTGTCAACCAGACCAAAAATGCCACCCTTGGACACAATATAACTTTTACTGGGCGCTCCTCATGCAAGTGTACGTGTAACCCCACTGATACCACTGAGTGTGGCGGAGCCTGCACCAATTTAAATCTTTTAGCTTTTAGTTCTATGGGTGACCATATGGCCACCCAGAACAAGGATCCTGTATATTGGATTTGTGGGACAAAGGCTTTCCACCACCTCCCCAACGGTTGGTGGGGCAATTGTTATCCAGCCTTCCTTTTACCCCCCATGTGGCTGCTCCCTACCACCTTATTTCCCCATCGCAATCACAGATCTGTTGATATCATGAATATAGCCTCAGGGAGCAAGCAGACGTGGGGAAAGGATGAATGGCCACCTGAGCGAATAATTGCCCACTATGATCCGGCCTCCTGGAACCCTGATGAGTTAGTAGCAGGTGCCAGAGAGCCCATGTACAATCTAAATCGCATAATCCGACTCCAGGCAGTAGTAGAGATTGTGGCCAATGCAACGGCCACCGCCCTTCGCCTTGTTGCTACCCAGCTGGATGAGACCCGCACTGCTGTCCTCCAGCTGCGTTTGGGAATGGACTTTATTCTGGCCAAACAAGGAGGATTTTGTGCTGCCCTCAACCTGACTGGGGGAGCATGCTGCTTCAATATTTCAGATCATGGTGAAGCCATCCGTAATCTAGCCGCAAGTATTGAGAAGGTGGCACACGTCCCTGTACAAATGTGGGAAGGATGGAATATGTCTTGGCTAGATAAGTTTTTGCCAAATGGGTGGCTCAGAGGAATGTTTTTTTATGCTCTTAGGACCAATTTTATTTTTATTGCTTCTTTGCTTCTGTATTCCCTGCTTGGTGCAATGCTTGCAAAATATGGTGCACAAAACAATGTCGCGCATGATGGGTCCCCGAGTGATAGCTTTGATGCGTGAATACCAGCCTATTGCCTTGGACGAGCCAGAAGGCTGTCCAAAAGAAGAGGAGGGAATGAAGGAAGGGACGGTTTAGCTCTGTCACAATATAGATTCCAATAAAGATTGCTTAAGCAGGTTTGGCTTGTGACACTGGTCAAGTTTGCAATATAGATTGCCTGAGCAAGCTTTGGCTTTAGATTCCAATAAAGATTGCTTAAGCAGGTTTGGCTTGTGACACTGGTCAAGTAAAGAATAAGAGGAGCCACGTAGGCTCAAAAGACAGGGAAATGGGTAAGGAACGTGCTTAACGTGATTATCCTCCTAAGGTGTACCTATAGGTTGGCAATTGGTGATTGGTGGAAGGGAGGTGTACCTATAGGTTGGCAATTGGTGATTGGTGGAGAAATGTGTACCTACAGTATAAGAATGCCTGCCAAATGCCATGTATTTACAGCCAGTGTATTTTCAGGAGCTATCCAACTGGTTGTCTCTGTGTACAAAATGTCTTTGTACACAGATTTCAATAAACTCTTTTTCTCCAAAGAAGATTTTGCTTTCCTGGTACTTTTGTTCCCTCCAAGGTCCGGGGATGGCGTGGCTGATGGATCCCTAGGTAAATAAGGCTTCATGGGGACATTCAATAAAATGAATTTTGAGAGATTCAGGATAGACAAATACTTGTTCACATGGTACATAATTTAACTATAAAATTTGCTCCCATTGATGGCCAGCAACTTGGATGACTTTTAATGTGGAGCAGTCAAATCCATGGAGGATGCAGTTATGAGTGGCCACTAGTCATGGCTACTAGTCATAATGGCGATGTTCTGCCTCTAGTTCCTGACATGCACAAATGGAGGAGTGTTGCTGCACTCAGATCCTGTTTCCAGGTTTTCCATCTGGTTGGACACAATTAGAACATGATGCTGTGGGCCTTTGGTCTGATCCAGCAGGGCTCTTCTGCTGTTTTTAGGTCCTTATATGTTAACTAACAAATAGAGAAAGATGATAGATGGAGAAAGAAGTAGGGTGTGATGTAGTCTGCCAGATCTCTGGAGAATTTCAGAATGTGTTGTTTGAAGACCTACTTCTTTTTGCTCTCCTGGCTATTATTATTATTTTTTAAAACTGCACTTATAACCAATGAGCAAAGCAGTGGAAGTATATACTGTACTTTTCTGTGTATAACACGTCCCCTTGTAAAATTGGGGACCCCCAATTTTAAACATAATTTCCCCGTAAAAAAACCTAGTCTTATACACGGAAAAGTACGGTACATACACAAGGTTCAATCTAAAATCTGTGGCAGCCAGTTCTATAAAACGATCATCAATCCCATGTACTTTTTATGTGAACAAGATGCCTGGACTTCAGCCATGTGGCTCTGAAGTCACTGTAGTACCGTAACACAGCAGAACCGTTTGGCCTCCGTCCTCTCAAAGTTTGGTCCTGCAATATTAAAGCAGCACGCTTCAATATTCATCACAACCTGTCCCTCTGAAACTGGTGGCTGTGCCCTGCAGCTGTTACAAAGGCAAAAAACAACCACCAACCCCCACCCCCTCAAAAAAAATTTGCTATAGTGCGATGCTGGCTTCCAGTGAGTTCCAAAATACCCTCCAACCCTCACATAACAATACAGAGCTGTTTCTATTTTTGACATGTAATGATCCATCCAATGTGTGCACTGGGCGGGAGTGAAGTAGCACTGATGGCCTGTGTATTTATAAACATCACTAGGATCTGAAGGAGGGAGAAGCTGGAACAAGTAAAGCTTTTAAAAAGCAAAATCAAGTTCATCTGCATTGGGGGAGGGAAGAGATCCCAACCAGTGCAGATAGATGTTCCCTGCCCTAACACATTTAGCAGTACAGCAGCAGCAGAAGAGTGTCTTTCCTTTCCCTTTACATAAGAAGGCAATTATATTGCTGAGAACCAAGAAACAAATAGCGATTAATTTAGGTCTAAAAGCTAAGCTGACTGTTTTAAGTAACAGAGACCATTACAAGCCTTGTTCAAGCACGCATGGAAACTTCTCCTCAATCAAGACCAGATTCAGGAATTATCATTAACCTTTGCCGTCAAGTCCAGCTTATTAACTTAAGTTTCCTGGTTAATATTTCTAGGTGTTTCCTGTGCTTAGAAGAACAGTAAATCAAACCTGTGTGCTACTGATGTAGTCTGACTGCCCAAGTTCACAGACAACCAGTAATGGACATTTTAAGAGGAACAAAACCATCCAAAACATCTGTACTTGTACAGCAAATGTAGTATGGACTTTACAGTGTACATAAACGCAAGACTCTCTATGGCGAAACAATGGAGCCAAGATACATAAAAATAAGGGGAAACACAGAGTGACATTCACCTTGGGCTACACAAATATACAGTAAGAGAGATACATAATTAAATGCCCCACCATACTGAAAAATAAGTCATATCCGTGTGAAACTGACATGGAGGTCAAACACCTACCCTCCTATCTTAAGTACTTGTTCTCCACCAGCATGTATGAAACAGTGCTGTGAAACTTAAGATAATTGTATTAATGTTCCTGCTAATTACTTTGCTTTTATAAACTGCTCTGCAACCATTTTTGGTTGGAACACAAATCTCTTAATTAATAAATTACATTATGCCATTTCCCACTTGTATTTCGGGGGCGTATCATCCAAGAACTTCCATCATAGGCTTTTTCCTGAACCACTAGATCAGATTCTCTACCTTTGTTGTTTTCCTTCTTAAAATATTCACTTGAGCCTCAAGATCTCAGACTGAAGCCTAGTTCTGAGGTGTGTAGCTCAGTGCCTTGGCTGCACCACTTCACACAGTAGTTAACAGTTTTGCAAGACTAAAAGCTCCCCCATTCATATATTTTTTAAAAAGCATTCCAGATAGATGACAGAGAGAAGGGTTATTGAGCTTCACCCCTGACACACTACTTTCCTATTAATTTTTATCTGCACCCACAGCAGTGCATCCAGGGCAATGGTTGCCCCTATACCAGCAACAACTAGGCCCAAGATCAATGATATCATGGACCCTTTTAACTTTAAAGGCTAAGGATTTATAAAAAGTTGCTTTAAAATGACATTGAAAGTATTGGCTGCATGGTGAACGTATCCATTTTTATCCCAGCAGTGGATTTGCCGAATGCTTCTATTTATTGTATTTGGTGTTTAAATTCCTGGACTATCACAGAGACTTAGAACATTCAACAACTTATTATTTAGAATGTAGTGCATCTTAAATAAATCTCCAAATGCCTGTCCCAGAAGTCCAGGAAGGCCAGCTGCCTACAAAGTTATTCCATATAAATTATGGTGCTAACTGATTTGCTATCAAGGACTTGTATCCCTCAGAAAGTCAAAACTTGGTTAAAATGCCATGTAAATAAACAGATTAACCTGCACAAATAGCTGAAACATTTACAACACATTGTATGTACATTGTAACAACCATTTTATGGTATCTGTGGCGTTCATACGGAGCCCCCGGTTGTTCCACGGACTATTGACCTGTACAAAACTGCTTTATTCTTCCGCTGCCACCAACCAGGTTTCTTCTGGTGAAATACTGAGTCTCGGTCAGGTTGTAAAGTCAACAACGAAGATTAAAGTTTATTGATGAACAAACAAGTTTTAAATGTGTTCAGAACGGTTTCTCAGATGCGCACCCTTAACTAGACGTGGCACTATCCCACACTGTCACACTCTTCTCTCTCAGTTCTATCCCTGTCTCTTACTCTATTGTCACAACCACTATGTTCGACTTTTACTGCCTCTGTCTGACCCTCATTCCTCTATCTCCCCTGGTAAACCCCTGGGCTGAGCCTCAAAACCAGGTAGGCTCCGCCTCTGAGCTTTCTCATTGGTCAATCTACATTAACCATTTCCATTCAGGACATGAATGAATGAATATGAAAGAAACAGGTTAAGCGATCAAGTTAATTATATCAGAATTTGGAGTTGGGAAACCGTTAAAATGATATATACTAAAATTCAACTAGGGGGATACGAGGAAGTCGCTTAACAATGTTAATAAGATTAGTTTTAATAAGGTTAGGATTTATGTTTGTCTGTTTATTTGTTTGTATGTTTACAAGTTTGTGAAAATCAATAAAAAATTTAAAGAAAAAAAATACATTAACCATTTCCATCCCCCTGTACAAACATAATCACAAGGAATGGGCAAACGCCACAGTATCTATTCTATATAAGAAACTTCTTGATATTTTCACAGGCCCATTAGAAGTTCTTAAACTTTCATTCACAATATTATTTCAATATCATTTTAATTACATTATACTTCCAACTACTTTTTTGATTATTATATTTTATATATTTTTAGCTTTTTGTATTTTATTTGTGTCGCTTTAATTGGTGTAAGCTGCCCCTTTGCTGGAGTGTAAGACAAAATCTAATACTTTCTGAAATATTTGTATCTGGTGATTTTCCAGCTTATGTAGGATTCATCTTGAACACCAATTGCCAAGTAAAAGGTGTGCAATATGAAGTGAAATCCAATACAGCTGTTTTTTAAAAAATAAAAAAGCTGCAATGCAATGCCAGTGTCTTCTCTAACATTTAAATGTTAGACATTTATAAACTCTGCATGCCTCACAGTAAGGAAAGAATCACAAAATACATTTCATCACCTTTTAACAGAGTAAAACGAGGTTTAATAGAGTGCAATATGAAAAAGGGCATGCACATTCCCCTGGAAGAGCATTTTATAAGGCTGGAGGATGACTCATTGGCATTTATTTTCATTAAGCTATAGTGATTCCCATGAATGTGTTCTGCGCCTCGGAGTCTGTATTGCTTAAGCACATCCTAATTAAGGGATGTTGCAATTAAGAGACTGATGTGATGCTAAGGTCATGGACACAATTTCCAATTATTCAGATTATCACACATTTTACTTTCAAATTGCAGGAACTAGTGAAAACCTAACTCCTCTTTGCAAGCTTTTGGGGGGAACGTACAATTCAATGAGAGTTTTCTCCACCTTTGTTATGTTGGAGCATGTGAGTTGATGGGTGCCATGTTGTTGTTGTTGTTGTTGGCATCCATCTGTCTTGACAGACAATGGACTGGGCCTCTGGGGGTAATTCAAACAACTGAAGGATCACAGCACCTGCTGAGGCCACAGAGACTGGTAACTCGTAACTTCTGCCTCCCACATTGCTTCTACTGCATTAGCAGCACTGAAGTGACATCTCTGGGGCGCAAGCCTGGGCAGTGGGTATGGAGGTCCTTGGTTGCCCAGACAAAAAGACCCCCTTCTCGGCCTCACTGTGGTCCAAAGGAAAGCAGAGCAATACATTTGGCACCATCTTGGCTGCAGGAGTTGCCGGAGGAGTTGCCGCAAGGCGCCATCCAACTGTCCAGATTGTGTAGGGTTTGTCTCCTGAAGGTGTCCCACAAGACAGTGGGTAGAGTTGCCAAGTATGTGTAGTTTATTGCATTGCTCCCTAAGAGCTTCAGTTTGGGTTTGCCTGATCTGCACTCGTGCAGAGCTTCTCTGAATTCATCATACTCTGCTCCACTCAAACATGCAAGATAGGGTTTCAGGTCTCGTTAAGGGACTGGGGACAACTACAATATACAACATCTGCAAGAGAACAGATAATTTACCTAAACAGATTAAATGCTAATAAACAGAACGATAGTCAGTTGGACTGGTCATGCGGTTCCCAGCAAATCAAGGATAGTTTAATCAATATTAAGAGTTCAGCGATAAAGAATGTCTGTGCATGCACCTACACATCAGCTAAGTTTAGTGTCCTGGCCTGAATGCTAGCCATGCATATGCATAAAGTCATTCGAACTTCCGAGCTGAAGAAGAAATTTCATGGGAAATGCTGCTAGGTTTGTAATGCAGTCATGAATAAACAAATTCATATAGCAAAACAAGTAATTCTAAACTTTGGCAACATCACCCTAGAAAAGATCCCCCTGTCTTAGTCCAGAGTCAAGTTCATAGGAAGCCTTCAAAGGACTGCATCCTAGAGTGTCTGAGGAAATTACTTGAATGGAAGGCAGGTTGATAACCCATTCTCTGGGATAGATGTCCATTATGGGAAATGTCTCGGCCAAAACAACTGCAGGCAAAACATGATGCCCTGCAAATATTGTTGGAATAACTCCCACCAGATCCAGCCAATATAGCCAAAGGTTGGGGATGATGGATGCTGTAGTCTAAAAACAGAGTTTTATGAACTTGCTCAAGTCACCTTGCCTCTGATCACAGAGCAATATCCAGTCAGCTACTATTTTCTCCATGTGTCCCTCTCTGCTGAAGGCAAATATATACCCCCTGTTTCCAAGACAACAGGGGAGGATTATAAATTGCAGAAAGGGAGTATTGAAGGGAAAGCTGGTGTGCCTGTGTTTTAGCCTGGGATGCTGGCTACAGCACTGAATATTCAAAGTATGTACTTTAGTACCTGGCTACCTGTTATATCTTTCATGTCCAAAGTTGTCATATGTAAGCCAGTCTCTTACAAAAATTCAGAAGCCCCCTCAGAGATAGAGAAAGCTAAAGAGATTGTAGAACTAATCATTACCTTTCTCCAATGCTTACCTCTGCTTAAATCTCTGAAGGCAGCCCTGTATAGGGAAGTTTTTAAAAATGTTTTATTATATTTTTATATATGTTGGAAGCCGCCTAGAGTGGCTGGGGGAACCCAGTCGGATGGGTGGAATATAAATAAAATTATTATTATTATTATTATTATTATTATTATTATTATTATTATTATTGATGTCCCTGTTTTCAACGGAGAAATGTTGGAGGGTATACTAACAGATCCTTCCAACAGCAGTCAGGTAGTTAGGGCTAGTGAAAACTGCATATGAATATTGTCTGTTTACAGTAAGTGGCACTTCTTAGTCTAACACTACTGAAGTGCTCTTTTTTGTTGGCTGCCATAACTATGCAAATTCCCAATAGGCAGTTTGCTGACAAACAGAACATAGGCACAAGCTACTCTATGCTGAAGAGGTGCATGGACTGCTCAAGTGAAAACACTTTTATCTGAGGCTAGCACTGGTGGATATGCATCCTTGGTTCCTTGTCACCTAACAAGCATTCCAGAAGCTCCAAAGTATTTGCCGCATATTAGCCTTAATATGGGACATGCTTTGCATTCATTTCCCGAGGGGATATTCCCAGTTACATCTCTGCAACCACAGAGGAAGCACAGAATGTGCCCTTTTGAAAAGCAATAAAATTACCCACAAAATGCTAAATGCCTGTGTTGTTTCTGTTTTGTATTTCTGTGAAAATGTTTACGTGGGTGGGTAATGAAGCTTAATACAATGCCACCATTTAACATTTGAAGCACTCCGGATTCAAGAAGCAATCCGGGCTGAGAACACAACTGCAGGAAAACATTAATGGTGGCTGTGCTTTTTATTGCTGTGCATAGGTCAGCAGCACTTTAGGGCTTAGTTCTCAGAGAGAGATGGTTCAATTTGTGCCTCGGCCAAACGCCTTCATACTGCAGGAGGATGCTCGCTTTATCAAATGCTTCCACAAGGAAAATGTCCAATTTTATACTGAGGAACATTAAATAATATGAGCATGCACACAATTTAAAAATGGAATAGCCCAGGTACAGGTTGACCAATTCAGTGAACTCAAAGGTAGTTGCCATCCCTAGCAACTCTCTCTCTCTCTCTCTCTCTCTCTCTCTCTCTCTCTCTCTCTCTCTCTTTCACCTTTAGCACCAATATTGTTCAATCCACATTGGTACCACTAACCTGACAACTTCTGCCTGATGCTCAGAAGCATTCTAATAGACCAACAGCTTATGTATGATGATGATCTTAAAACCATAAAACTCCACCCTCCACCCAGTACATTACAAACCAATTTAAAATAAAATATATGATTATAAGCATGCTGTTGTTAGACAGCAGTAGCTACCCCGCTCTCAATCAGTAGATTGACTTAACAGAAATATTGTTTAACAGAAAGTGGAGAAGATGGATGTTAGAATGGACTGAATGTCTTAAACAATCATTTTTCTTAATGTAACCAGCAGATGGAAAATCAGAAGTTTTCTTTTTGTATCTTACTCTAATTTGTATTTTTGTTTTATTTCTTTTTTATCTTTTCTTATTGTTACAATCTTACTGCCTTTCTGTCCTATGTAGTAAAGTCCAGAGATTGTATACTCAGGGGGGTGGTAGATGGTTGATGGAGGAGCCTGGGTGAGAGACAGGGAGGGTGAGAGTCTGGGAGGCGAAAGGAAAAATCCCAGGTAAGAGCTGAGAGAGGGTCTACTACCTTCTGTGGCTTGTAACGGCTAAAAATTATTTACTAAGAAAGGACTCTGTATTCTACTTATTTCTGTTTGTATGTTTGGTAGCTGCAATTTTATTGTATTATGAAAAACTTTTATAATACAATAACAATCTCATTTTTAAAAAAGGAGTCTCAGAGAACAGAAATCAATGGCCAAGGAAATTTCCATTTTCTTCTGGGACTCCCAGCGGAATAACGTTGGGTGGGCTTCCAAGGATCAAATATTTGCTGTAAGACTACTCCTTGAAACACTTTCCTGCCAAGTTCTACTATAGTAGGTGAATATTTATCTATTTTATAACGCTGAAGAAGTATCTGAAGAAGTGTGCATGCACACGAAAGCTCATACCAAGAACTAACTTAGTTGGTCTTTAAGGTGCTACTGGAAGGAAAAAAATTTTTTGTTTTGACTATGGCAGACCAACACGGCTACCTTTCTGTAACTGGAACTATGGAAGGCACCACATTGAGCCGCATGAAATGGAAGTCCATCAACCTCACCAAGAAACTTGCACAGGTACAGACTGATATCTTCTTTCTTACTAAATGCAAGAACCTGGACATTATACCCAAGGGTCTTAGAATTAAGAACCCTCTACAATCCACGTATCCCACTGAATATGCAAGAAAACTATGCAACACTTTCGTATCTGAAGAAGTGTGCATGCACACGAAAGCTCATACCAAGAACTAACTTAGTTGGTCTTTAAGGTGCTACTGGAAGGGGAAAAAAAATTTGTTTTAACTATGGCAGACCAACACGGCTACCTTTCTGTAACTGGATTTATAATGCTTGGAAATTGTATGCATGGAAGCCCAGGTAACTTACCTTTCAAATATCTTCCATAGGGAAGATGAGCTATGAAAAGTCATTAGAGAATGGGCCGCAACCTACTCACTGCTTGGTGGCTTTCTCTATATTCTCCAAAGCCTTCCGAATACATTCCTCCAGCCAATTTGAAGGTGGCTTTAGATATTTTGTTCCACAGAGAAAGTGGGGCGCTAGCAAGGAAGTATCCAGGGGCCTTGGTTGATCACCTTTGTGACCTAGCAATGCCATTGTCTCAGGCCAGCCAATCCTGGGGCTTTTCAGCTGTAACGTTCTGTGGCTCAGGTCAGGTGATGGTGGATGGGTGGGGGGCTTTATGGGAGCACAGCTGGATGATGATATTATTCCCATTAATGGTGTTTCAGACTGGGCTTGAGCAATGGTGCCAACCAGATAAGCAGGTGTTGTAAATCTGTCTGCTAGCATGGAGAGAGACCAGAGATAGAGCCATTCTCATAAATCAAAGCCTCTTGGATGAACCAAAGTTCAGCAACTTAGGAGAAGTCTTTAGCCCATTATTGGCAGATGTCACAGAAGGGGAGGGAGAATCTTCCAGAGAGGAAGTCTCCATGGTAGCCAAAGAGGAGGGCAACCAATCAGTGGGTCTGGCTGAACCAGAGGTGGAAGGGGACCTGGAAGGACTGACTTAGGTCCTGTTACTAAGGACATGTTGCCATTGGCACAGGTGTGAACAGTTCCAGCCAACCCACTGGAGCGATCCCTGGCAAGCTCATTCTTCTTGTCAATAACCATGTAACTGTTTGGACCTATCCTACCCTTTAAAAGTAGTGTTGGGACAACTTCTTAGCTATCATCTAGTCACGAACCTTAAGAGATCTGCTGCAGCCTTACAAATCTTGCATCCTGTACTTTGGACAGTGTAATGATTTGTTGAATAAAGACTTTAAAGTTCCCTCAAGCAGAGAGTCCAAAGACTGTGTCTGAGAGGGGGAGCCTGGATACTGTACTTTTAGAAGATCCAGCCTGACACAGTTATTCAGCTTGTTAGGAAGGACTGATCTGGGAAGGAGGATGGCCCCTCCTCCCGTCTTGTCTATTTACTTCAGGATAAGGCACCCTCAGGAGATATAGGAATGCTTCAGGAGAAGGAGAAGCCATCAGATCCATTAGTGTTCCTTATTTGCCAGTTTATTTACAGTGATACCTCACAAGACGAATGCCTCGCAAGACGGAAAACTCGCAAGACGAAAGGGTTTTTGGTTTTTTGAGCTGCTTCGCAAGCCGATTTTCCCTATGGGCTTGCTTCGCAAGACGGAAACGTCTTGCAAGTTTGTTTCCTTTTTCTTAACACCGTTAATACAGTTGCGACTTGACTTCGAGGAGCAACTCATAGCACGCGGTGTGGTAGCCTTTTTTGAGGTTTTTAAAGACTTTGGTGATTTTTGAAGCTTTTCCAAAACTTTTCCGACACCGTGCTTCGCAAGACGAAAAAAATCGCAAGACGACAAAACTCGCAGAACGAATTAATTTCGTCTTGCGAGGCACCACTGTACCAGTTTATTTACCAAGAAGTTATTCATGACAAGGAGATGGTAGTATTAAAAGGAAACTGATTTAATTAAATTCAGAGCCAATTCCTGGCATATGCTCTGCATGAAAATGCTAAAAGATGCATTCGAACAGCACACAGAGTTTCTGTGATGTTCCATTATCAGCATGAAGCTCACTGTTTTGAAAAACAAGAAGGCACCCACAAAACATGCCATATCTTTCACTCTGTCTCGCAGTTTTACATTATCTTCATAGCCATTTGGTGCTGCACCAAAGAAAAGAACCCTGAAAGGGTTTATTAATGGCATAATCTCAGCCAATGAGAGATCAAACAGTGGATATAATCACATCGTGAAATTCCATTTGGCTAAAATAAATAAAAAATCTGGAAAGTATAACAATTGCCGCTGAACAAATCACCATTTTAAGTCTCCCCAATATGCTTCAGAAACGCCCCCATCTACCTACCCCAGTCTAGCTCCGTACTACTGCCTTAAGATCAATGTTGTTTTAGTGAGGTCAGTCTAGCCGTTCCAGCCTTTGTAAATCTGCCTCGGATGCAACCTTAGATGCCAGCTCTGTATGCTAATCAGCACCATGGAAACAGACGTGCAACTTCTGAGTTAAGTACAATCGGCAAACACCAGATGAGCAGTGAATCAAGGGCTGAAGACAACGGCTGTCAACAGATTGCCAACAGGAATTTAATGCAATTTTTTGTTGCGTCACCTACATTAGTACTCCCCTGTGAACATGTGCAAGCGGTGGCTGGTTCAACAGGCACTATCGCTACATTACCCATTGATCTCCTGTGCCCTATGTTTTCTTTGCTATCTCGCCTATCTTCCTTAGCTGTCTTGCCTAGCCCCTTTCCCCAGCAACAGTACACAGTCTGTACCCTGCACAAGTTTTTCGCAGCACACATCCTTTTATGCATGTCACTGTCCCCTTGGTTCTGCCTCTGCTGTAGTTCCCCACCCGCTGCTTCATCTACACTAGGGGTGGGCAATATCTGGTTTTCAACATCGTGATACATCACCAGCTAGACATTGTGATGTGCAAATATATCACAGTATATGAATTAACGATGGAGCTGGTTTTCAACTTTGTGATACATCATCAGTTAAATATCGCGATATACAGATATATCACAATTTCTGAAATAAGGATGGAGTTATGTAGAGGCATTGGCTGGCTTCACAGCTTCCCCTGCATCTGGATTTTTGCAAAACACAAACACACACACACACACACACCAGGATTCACAATATATTGCCAGGTCAAAAAGTATGAAACCGTTATCACAATATGGACTTCAAATCGTTTTTAGATGATGCATATATTGATATATTGCCCAGCCCTAATCCACACAATTTCTAAACTTATGCCTATCTAGGGTTGCCATGTGTCCTCTTCTTCCAAGACACGTCCTATTTTTCAGCAGAAAATTTGAGACAAATTGCATTTATTTGCCTTGAATGGCTATCATAGCATCCTCTTTTTTTGCTCTTCAAATTATCGAAACCCTAAACTACCCTTCCTGTCTCTTATAGCAGCTCCAGGCATTCTCAAGCAGCACTAGGCAAGAAAAAGGAACTGAATTGCACTTCCTAAAAGTGCTTCTGAATGAATTTTCAGATGTGAGCTTGGGAGAGCAAGGGTAGAAATATCTACCCTAACACTGACCAACCAGCTGATGGGAGGTTGTACTCTAAAACATATGGAGGGCACCTGATTAGCAAAGGCTGGTATACAAATACTTGCGCATCCTCTGTTATTGTCTCTTCCTGACATGCCAAGTACCGTATTTTTCGCACCATAGGACACACTTTTTCCCCTCCAAAAATGAAGGGGAAATGTGTGTGCGTCCTATGGTGCGAATGCAGGCTTCGCACACCTCTCCGCAAGCAGCGGGAGCCCAGTGCTGGGCTCCCGCTGCTTGCGGAGAGTTGCCTGCAAGCTGAAGCCTGCGCGCGCTGAGATCAGCGCGTCCAGGCTTCGCGGACCTCTCCGGAAGCAGCGGGAGCGCTCCCGCTGCTTGCGGAGAGTTGCCTGCATGCTGAAGCCTGCGCGCGCTGAGCTCAGCGCATCCAGGCTTCGCGGACCTCTCCACAAGCAGCGGGAGCGCTCCCGCTGCTTGCGGACACTTGCCTGCATGCTGAAGCCTGCGCGCGCTGAGCTCAGCGCGTCCAGGCTTCGCGGACCTCTCAGCAAGCAGTGGGAGCGTTCCCACGGCTTGCAGAGAGCTGCCTGTTTGGGGGCTGGGGTCGGGGGAAGCTCGAGCTTCCCCCACCCCAGCCCCGCGCCTGGGGGGAAAAATAATTTTCCCCCCTTTATTTCCCCCCCAAAAAACTGGGTGCGCCCTATGGTCTGGTGCGCCCTATGGTGCGAAAAATACCCTCCAGGTTCAAATTTCTGCATTCCGGGGGATGAGGGAGCGCAGCATGAACTACATTTCTGAGATTGCTAGGTGCACCCATGACATTTGAGGATGTTTCAGTGTAGAAATAGTTAGCACAGCAGGTATTTCCTGTTACAAATGAACAACAGTTGTGACCGTGAAAGTTAATTTGCTTTGAAAGCAGTCTCATCCTTCAGAGTTTTCAAATGGGTGCGAAAATAGTTCTCTTTTATGCAAAGTGTGTGTCCCTGTCTTGCATGACACAACTATGAAAGCTGTTTTTACACAACTCCAATATATTCATCACGACAAATTCACAACAGCTAAAATCTTAAATGATGGCCAGCACTGATGCAATTAGTTTTGAAGCCCAGCTTTCTTTGTTTATTTTTGTTTTGATTTAAAGGTGTCAGTACAACAAATACAAGTTGAACAGTGATACAAAACAGAAACCCCCAGGTATAATTAAAAGACCATTTGTGTACAAGGCAGAATCTTAACTGTCTTGGAACACCTCCTTTAATTTTATTTGTGTGCTTTTTTAGGACTATGAAGGTGAGGTGGAACAATAAATAGAGAACTCTTATCATGGTTACCAGTAATTCAATTTAACTATGTCAAAACTCCTGGCAGGCATTATTCACTGCAGAAATGTAAAAATTTCATACAGCAGAATACCCTTGGGTCATAGATGGTTCTTTGCTCATCTTAGAACATGAAACAGCAATCTAATTGACCATTAAGGTCAAGATCTTGTTACTTCCAAGCAGCTAGCCGAATTTAGCAAACATTTTCTCTAATGATGTTATAGTGTTCATGTCCTGATCCTTCCATAGGGGTGATAAAGACAGTGTACCAGCTCCTCCGGAGTCACTGTGCAGAACTATTTTTGATGCTTTAAAGTTAAAAAAACATTCTAGGAAGAAACTCTGCTAAGCAATGCACATTCAACTGACTATGCAATGGAAATGAACAAAGGTTCTTCAGTAGGACGAAAGGCAATGGGAAGCCCATAGCATTGGGTTTCACCACACTGTAAATACCTCATGCAAATACTTAAACAAGTGACAAATTGTGGATTAAAGAGTTACCGGTGAGTTGTGGAGCTTTTATGAAACCTGCAAAGACAAACATCAAATTACTTTAAAATCTGGTATGTAAATTCCCTGCCTTATCCTCCTCTCAACATGCTATTCCTTCACAATTTAATGATTTCTGCTTTACTGATGACTGCAGCACCAATATCGCTGTGACACGTAACCACTGCTCAATGTGTATTTCTCTAATTTATCAGTGTACACATAACAAAAATAGTTTGAGCAAGCCTATCCAGGCATGTAGGTGCTGATGTGTTTAATATCTTTTACGGTTAATTTCAATCCAGGTTTCATCGTTGTGCCAACACTCTCTGCAGCAGCTAGTGGGAGCCTGGCTGAGCTGGTATAAGAGAATACAGGGATGTTTCCACTAAATCCATCCACACACACAAACACACCATGGAGATGTAAAGGACAGGGGAAGGGAGGAAAATTGAGAGCACAGGGTTCCCCCCCAAATATTACTGTTTCCCTCCCCCAATTTGGGTTGTTGTTGTTGTTTTAAAAAAGGTTTCCTCCCTTTTTCCGCTCCCTACCACCACCGTACTGCGTCCACATAAAGGTAAAAGTAAAGGGACCCCTGACCATTAGGTCCAGTCACGGAAGACTCTGGGGTTGTGGCGCTCATCTCACTATACTGGCCAAGGGAGCCGGCGTACAGCTTCCAGGTCATGTGGCCAGCATGACTAAGCCGCTTCTGGCGAACCAGAGCAGTGCATGGAAACGGTGTTTACCTTCCCGCCAGAGAGGTACCTATTTCTCTACTTGCACTTTGTGCTTTCGAACTGCTAGGTTGGCAGGAGCAGGGACCGAGCAACAGGAGCTCACCCCGTCGCGGGGATTTGAACCGTCGACCGTCTGATCGGCAAACCCTAGGCTCTGTGGTTTAACCCACAGCGCCACCCGCGTCCACATAGAGATTCTATTAAATATCAGTAATAAACCCACAATCTGGGTTAAGGTGAGTTTTGACTGTTGCCTCATTAAGGGCAGCCTAAATTAGACACAACTACTTTACAAGTCTGCCCTATTGAGGTAGTAACAGAAGGATCTTCTCCTCTACAAGACTTCCGAGAGTGCCTCCGACATGTGAGAAATTTGTGCAACTATCTCAGCCAAGTGACTATCATGTGATCAATATGCAATTCTAGCATTAATGTTCAATCTTAGACTTAATTGTCTGAACTAAATGTATCGGCACAGTGCAAGATGGACTTCTAAGTGCATCCACCTCAGCAATGAACAGCCTCTCTATTCGCATTAATTACAAAATACCAAATTGCATCTGTTTCCATTAAGAGGAAGAAATTAAACAGTGAATGATCCATGCTAAATGCTAAAGGACAGCTGCCGCCACTGTTAAGCAAAGATATGGAGCAGAAAGCACAAATACTTGCCATCGCTTATCAAAGTCATTAGATATATGACGTGAACTAATCACAAGTGACCTGAACTAAGTGCTTGGAAACATTGTAATTATTTGCAAATAAAATAATAATAATGGGTTTGATGTAAGCTGCACTGTGCTTTCTTTCCATCAAGTAAATTCAGCATTTAGATATCCTTAGTTCTAAGTCAGTTAAAGAAGCCTCAATGAAGTTGAAACTGAGCAAAATAAAGACAGATCAGGCTTAATGTTAAGAGAAGGTAGCAAGCCTTAAAGCAGCATATATTCACCAGAACCTAACTGCGTCATTTTCTATCTGATACCACTGCAGGGAGCCCAGAAATCCTGCAATACAGAAGGCATAATGACTATTGAGTCAGCATAATGACAAAGGATAATGCACTAAGTGCCACAAGCCACTGTAACCCAGATCTTTAATTTTTTAAAACAGGGAAGTAAAAAGTTGGATGCCACTGAGCACAACCAGGATCCTCTCAGGGCTGATATAAACATGGGACCAAACAAGATGGCCAACTGCAGTGTTACCACTTCAGGCTGCAAAAGGATGTATGTGGGTGAAACATATTAGGGAATCCTTCCCTTCATGGAAAGCTCCCTGCAACCAGAAATCTAGTACAGTAAGGAATAGGCTAGGGTACTAGTGTACTAGTTATCTTAATTAGGGTACCTGGTGTACTAGTTATCTTAATTTGTGAACCGTATTATTACATGAGGGACCAATCAAAAAGTGGCATTTCCCAAGCTGATGTTAGAAGAGTACATTCTACTCTTTCTCATAGCTGGATTCTACCACCTCACTGAGTACAGCAGGACACAGCAAGGCACAAGACTTAGTAGGAGCTGGGGAGAAGATAGCTACTCCTACATGAAAAATACCAGACTGAGCTTCAGGGAGAAACTTCCAAAAACTGCAGGTATAGGAAAATGGTTTTAAAGTCAAAGAAAAACTGTTTTATATATATGCATGCAGTTCCCTTACATAATTTTAAAAGTTGTTTACCCATCCAAGTCTAAAATCCTTCTGGCAACTCATCACAAAATGACTGATTTCAGCTTATTGTTTCCTTATTATTGTGGTGCTGAAGATAATGACGGTGTGTACTGGATTATGGAAGAGCATCCTTGCAGAGACAGAAACTCATCATGCATAGCTATGAGCAATGTGATGCAATTCCTCTCTCTGTCTTCAAGTGATTGTCTAAGCTTTTTAGAAAACGCTTAAGGAAGCAGACACTTCACTTACCTGCAGGCACACATTCCCCTCCCCTGCCAAAAACAAGAGCAACAACAATGTGTCTGTGTAGTCACACTAATAATCAACCACTGAATAAAGGAGGCAGAGGTTTGCACAAAGAATATGTCTCAGAATGCACTGCCCGAATAGAGGAAGACTCAGTGAATGACGTTCGGAATAAAATGTTTAGAAGGGGATGACGTCAATGCATGGCAGCTCTCTGTTGATCAGTGAAATGTTTTCGAGTGAAGTGGCTACAAGACACTGATATGGAAAGCCTGCAGCTGGGACCAGTTGCCCCAAACCTTGTTTCCGACAGATTTTGTTGGCTACAATTCCCATCATCCCTGCCCCAGGGCCATGCTGAGGGGAGCTGGAGTGCAACAACATCTGGAGGTCCACAGGTTCCCTACCCCTATATTAGAGGCTATGTCACATAGGACGCGGGTGACGCTGTGGGTTAAACCACAGAGCCTAGGACTTGCTGATCAGAAGGTCAGTGGTTCAAATCTCCATGACGAGGTGAGCTCCCGTTGCTCGGTCCCTGCTCCTGCCAACCTAGCAGTTCGAAAGCACGTCAAAGTGCAAGTAGATAAATAGGTACCACTCCGGCAGGAAGGTAAACGGCGTTTCCGTGCGCTGCTCTGGTTCGCCAGAAGCGGCTTAGTCATGCTGGCCACATGACCCGGAAGCTGTACACCAGCTCCCTCAGCTAATAAAGCAAGATGAGCGCTGCAACCCCAGAGTCGGCCACGACTAGACCTAATGGTCAGGGGTCCCTTTACCTTTATGTCACATAGGAAAAGTAACTGAGTATGGAATATATTTTTAAAGATTTTGAAGCCATTCAGTGTAAAGCTAATGAATGACAAATACTTTATAGATTGCTATGGCATAGTCTTCTAGCTAAGATGTTGGGAGTCCCTTTTGTAGATCATTACCACTCCCAACAAAAGCTTGGTCCATTTCAGACAAACATTTGTTCTCTCAGCTGAAGCACAAACTAATCTCTACCAGATTACAGCCATGCTGCATTCTCTAAGGGTCCATAACAAAAGCTGTACAATTCTTTGGGGAGGTATCCAAATGGCCTCATAGCCCATGTGGCTTTTGCAAGCCATTTAAAGCTTTGGATTACATTTTTTACAATCAGGATGAATCATCACATGTAGAGCACCAGCAGCTGTTGAGCACTACAAGCAACTAACTGCATTTAACTATATTTCAACAGATTGCAACAGCCCACTTCCTATCCACACCTGAAACCTGTTACCTTCTTCAAATATACTTATTCTATTTCAACGTTTACTGCCCTACTCTTCAAGACAGGTTCTCATAACAGCTTTCAACACAAAGCTATAAAAATCCAGTTAAGTTAAAATTAGCAACAATTGTAGCAAAAACAACAGCCGCCTAACGAGATGAAATCCAAGTTAAAATAAGACACACAAAAAATGATAACATTTACACTAGGAGTTGCTCCCTGCTGCTGAGATGCCAGCTCACTTTCACAAATTGCTGCTCATACAACCTTGCGTGAGTTCAGCACACTAACACTACACTGACTGTATGAGAAGGCAGCACTATGAAGAAGGATTGGCAGAAATAAGCTGGAAGTCAAATGTGAGGATTCAGCAAAGATGGACTTGCCTTGCACTAATTTAGAAAGTACACAAGTCTTCCCTACTAAATTTGGAAGAATTCAAATAGATCTTCAAAGCCAATTTGAGGGCGTGAGGAGGGTAAAGGGGCTCCAGAGGCAGATTCTTAGGATGGTGGCCCACCCTCAATCTCAGACGTGTGAGCCTTCTAAATCCAGTGCTGCTGTACCATCAGCTGGGGAATAGTACCACAATGCTAAACCTGAGCCTACTGACTATTGAACCTGACCCAAAGGTCTTATGGGGTGGAGCTCAGGAAAGATAGACTGCCTGGAGGGACTCTTAAGGTGTCTAAGTTCACCTCCAGCTATTGTGGGAGCAAGTTGCTCACTTGGAGCTTTCCAAGGTGCTGGAACCACTGACCTGCCTCACACATATCTGCACGGATGGGTCAGAACAGACAGGGTGGAGAGCCCTGGGGGCACAACTCCCCACACATACCCTCTGGATCTGCTCCTACAGCTTCTTCTGCCTGTTCCATAGGACCGAGTGGAGTGATGCTGATCCTTTTGGTCCTATGGGGGTAATACAAAGGGGGCTTCAGGGACAAAGTTCAAGAGTGGGGCACCCATCCCCTCTGGGGGATGAATGGAGTCTAAATGCCCCATTCTGAGAATGTGTCTTTATCCTTTCCCCATAGGACTGAGAGGGTTTCACAGGTGAGACAGCTGAAGGAGTGTTCAGATAAAAATCCAAGTTGGATGGAAGTTTAGGGGTTTTATTTGAGGTTGGGCTTCACAAAGAGAGGCTTTGACAGTGGTTCCTAAGCCTGGCTTGAGTGAAGTTCACTGGCATCCCTAAAATCTGAGGAGGTGCATTCACACACTGCCCTTCTCATGTGAATCCACTGGCATGGAAGCTCCATGAACATGCCAAAAAGACACTTCTGCCGCTGGACTCTAACCATGGTCCTGAACCAGCACCTTGATATTTATCCATGGGCCTCACTATATTTCATAATGTTTTCCAGAACTCTGAGCCTATTGATTTCCACCTCGTTTGGGCCATCATCTTCCCTTGGTGGTAAGCATCACTATGGATCAAGACAGCTGACTCTCAGGCTTTGCAGAAAAGAGCAAGATACACCACTTTCAGAAACCTTTCTCTCCCCCCCTTTTACAAATGTCACCCTGAGACTTCTGTGCAATACAGAAGCTCACATTAAGCATTTGAACAACCACTTAGTCCTAGCAGCAACTACTACAACTTACTCCTGTTAAGCACACAAAAATAATAATAAATAATAATTTTTTTATTTATACCCCACCCTTCCCGGTTCAGAAACCTGGGCACAGGGCGGCTAACAACAAATTTAAAATACTTAATTGTAATACAACATAAAAGCAGCAAAAAATACAGTATAAAAGCATGAATAACAATAAAATTCAAAGTTCAAAAATCAATGAGGGAAATCCATCCAATAAACATTAGACAGTCACCAGGGCTAGCTGGCTGAATTAGACCTACTTGGGACAGTGAGGAGGCCAGGGGAGAATTAGCTGTGGGGTCCCAGAGCGGGTAAACTTCATAAAAAGGGGGGGGGGAAGAGAAGGGAAATAAAATATCAGGCTGAGTTCAAATTAAAGGCCAGGCGGAATAACTCTCCTTTGGGCACAGTTCTGAAAAAGTGAACACACACACACACACACATATCCACATTGCTACATTTCCTCCCTACCCAACCCCACCTTCTTGCTTTCTTCAGTCATTTTAATCTGGCAAGGAAGCCTGAAGAATATATTCAATTATTTTTAATGGTCAGTTTTTTGTAGTCGAATAGACAATAAGCCACAAGATTACACCACACATTTCTGAGTTGCCCAGACGGAAAAGGACTTCATCAGCTGTGTTTGCAATTACTAGCAATGACTCCCATCTCCCCAACAAGAAGCCTGAGTTAAAACTCCCATAAAATCCACTCAGATTCAATTTGGGCAGAGTGATGCCAGCTTAGCTATTTGTATAATTAAGACATTGTATTGCAAAACAGAAACTAGTTCGGTTTCGAACTCTCCGGCTGAGAGTCAAACACTTGCTCGTGCACATATCAAGTGGGGAGAGGGGTTTAATTTATTTAGTTATTTTAACAAAAAGGGGGGGCATGCAGCTGATTTCCATGTCCTTAACTCCCTGAGCTCCATCTTGTAAGAACATAAGGCAAGTCCACTGGACCATCTTGTCCAACATCCAGCCAGATGCCTGCAGGAAGCCTGCAAGTTAGATACGAGCACAACAGCACTGTGCACCCAAAATTTCCAGCAGCTGCTATTCAGAAGAATAATGCCTCCCACAGCAGAGCTAGAACATAGCCACCCCGCAAACCCTTTCCCCCCTCTGTCCAGCTCCAATGCCAAAAGCAAACTGGAACCAGGGTGATGACAGCTGGCTGCAGTGCATCTCAGTATGGTAAGATAGGGATGGGTTCAGCTCCTCTCACTCACACAGCCACTGTGTTGCAAATATCATTTGGATTGAACAAACAGATATGACTGCCCCATCCACACGCATCATTTGCCCCTAACAGCCAGTGCTATTTAGAGATAATGGTGTTGGACTTGGACCAGGGGGCTCAGATACATGGATCTCCATAAAACTTAAGGCTGGCATTGTGTTCATCACTCACTCTTTCTACCTCTCAGAGATGGCATGTAGATATAACCCGGTAGCTCAATGTATGCCTGCTCCAAGCTCCTTGGAGGAAAAGCACAATGCAAAATGTGAACATGAACTCTAGCCAAAAAAAAAGTCCGCCGTGAGAATGTTCTTGCTTGAACAGATTTTACCGCATTTATTTATGAGGCTCTTACTCAAATTAAGCAGTGGAGCTTTCTTTAGCTTCAGCACATTTAAGGAGAACCCTGCAAAAAATGCTGAAACATCAGTTTGATCAAGCAAAAACCAACTGTATTTCATGTCAAAGAAAGGCAGGCCATTTGGCCTGAGAAATAGCTTCCAAAGTTCCATTTCTGAGACTGGATCTCTCAGGATACTATATTTTAAATACTCACATTCATAGCAGCTCCTTCCGCCCCACCAATATTCACTACCGATTCACAAATTGGAGTTCAATCCAGATGGCTTTTTTATTTTAAAATGAAGAGTAGAACGCATGAACTGCCAGTTTATATATTGAGAAAAACATCGTTTCTGTTAGGACTATTGGTAGTCAATTATATGTAAGGAAGGGTGATAATAGGATTTATATAGCAACTGGGAATGCTGTTTGATGCATTTTTCCTCAAGCCAGCTTAAATCTAAAAATAATGATAATAATTACCTGCAATCACTTCATACTTAAGAATGTTGTGAACGTTTGAGACAGCTGTCAGGCATGCATAGATGTCAACATAATAGGATTTTTGGTTGTGGGGGTCTTGCAGGGGCAGAGAAACCATGCATATGGGGTGAAAACATCCCTACCCCACATGAACAACACTGTGCAAATGCAGCTTGAAACCCAGTGGGAGAAATGACCTTACCACTAATGTGAACACAACCCCCACACACAGAAAAAGAAGAAGAAGAAGAAGATTGCTCTAAGATCAACAAGCAATTTCATGGTGGACGTGAGACTGCAGTCGGAGCCTTCATAATTCATAGCTCAGCCTCTTAGTCAGATCAAGAAATATTCTCTTTGTTACAGTTGTCCAATCACACTTTATAAAAAAGATTGCCAAGTTACTTTTCCATGAATTTTGTTTTCTTCACAAATTGTGACTTGGGGCTAAATAGCAACAGTGGCTATTTTAGGCATTTGCTAACTTTTGGGGGAAATGCATAGTTAACTAGTAGTTTGACAAGGTACTGAAAGGATAAAATGAAACAGTTACATTGATTCACTGATAATTTGCATGCCAGAGTATTTGTTGTTTAATTTTGGGGTGCTTAATTTTCAGGCTGAGCTGTGGTCCTTTTAAAAGGAGGTCTTCAACACTTAATGGAGGAAGACAAATTTTGCTGAGGTTTGTGAGCAGGGACTTGTGTATTGTTTTAGAAAAATCTCTATCAAACTGAATTTATTAAGGAAGTTGAGCAAAAAGAAAGAAAGAAACTTGGCACAGAAAATCTCTAATGGTTTTGTATATGGAGATACCTAACTGCTCTTCATTTTATATTAGATCTGGTCCCTGATATATCTATCTGCAACTAATCTTAGAAGAATACAGAGAGTATGAATTCAAAATGTGGCTAGCCAGAAGGTACTCAGTTTCACTTTCTATAAAATGGAGACATCTCCCTGAAATAGGAAACAGTTTGCACATCCACCGAGTGCTCATATCCTAGGTCAGGCACTAAATAACTTAGCTAGTTTGTGCATAATAACTGTAGGGGTGGGGTATCTGTGCAGGGGGGGGCACTGCAATATTTTTTGTTTAAAATTAGTGCCAAGTCCAAAAGACCACATGAGCCTGCAGTGTCCATGCATTCACTATGTGATCCTGGAATGTACTAGCTCAAATAGAAAAGCTTTTCAAGTAATAAAACAAGAAAAACAAAAGGATGCAAAACAGCAGCAGGAGACCAAGCAAAGGTACAGGTGCAATGAAAAAGAAGTATTACACAAGTGAAAATGTGGAAGATATGGATTATTTGCTTTTAATGAACCATTTAAAGACTAAACTGTGAAGTCGAAAACTAAATGTGATGAAAAACTGGTTGAGAAACAATCCGAATACACAATGCCTTCAGCTACATATGCAAAATTCAGAGGAAAAACTCCAGCCATCTGCTTTGTAATAATAATAAAAAAAAGCAGTTGCCTTTTATTCATGTAGCCTTTTTTCTGAAAGCTCGTAGTCAGGACTTGTCGCTCACACTAACTCAAGCTTCCCAAAGATTGCTCAACAGTTTGGCAAAATAATCAAGTTCAAGCCCTTTTGTGTCCACCACTGTGTTGTTCTCTCACAACATCCCAGCATTAGAGATATTACTCAGCTGACAAATAGAACCCTATTCTAATATTTATCACGATTATTGTGAACATTACTCAGCTTAGGCTATGGCACTGCAGTATATATTCATCCGGAAAACCAAAGGTTGTTAAACCACAGCTTAAGATGAGTACCCTATGGAGAGAAGCAGTGAGGGATGCCAGATCTCCTGAGGCTCATAATCTGAGATTAATGGCACAGCCACATCATATGGCCAAAGCGCATTTAGAATCATAGAATTGTAGAGTTGGAAGGGACCACAAGGATCATCTAGTTCAACTCCCTAGATTGCAGGAATCTTTAGCCCAACATGGTGCTCAAACCCACAACCCTGAGATTAAGAGTTTCGTGCTCTACCGACTGAGCTATGCACAGTTAAGACACATGGCTTCCCCAAGGAAACCTGAGAAATGTAGTTTACCCTTCACATCCAGCAGCCTTAACAAACTACATTTCCCAGGATTCTTGGGGAGTGATGGCAGCAAGTAAGGAGTAGGGCCTAGACTGGGAAAGATGGCAAAACTTGTTTCGGGGAAACGAAGGTACCTTGGACAGGACGCGGGTGGCACTGTGGTCTAAACCACAGAGCCTAGGACTTGCCGATCAGAAGGTCGGCAGTTCAAATCCCCACAACAGGGTGAGCTCCCGTTGCTCGGTCCCTGCTCCTGCCAACCTAGCAGTTCGAAAGCACGTCAAAGTGCAAGTAGATAAATAGGTATTGCTCTGGCGGGAAGGTAAACGGCGTTTCCATGCGCTGCTCTGGTTCACCAGAAGCAGCTTAGTCATGCTGGCCACATGACCTGGAAGCCGTACGCCGGCTCCCTCGTCCAATAAAGTGAGATGAGCGCCGTAACCCCAGAGTCGGCCACGACTGGACCTAATGGTCAGGGGTTCCTTTACCTTTACCTTTATTCATGAACAACACACAAAGTAACATAAATTGAGAAAACTCACACAAATATTGTTTGCTGCACCTTTTCCTCCTTAGAAATAAAAGATGGAAAAGATTCCAAATGAAGTATAGCCGTGAGGTATAACTCCAGCCTAATTATGCAACCATGTTTCCTATCCTCCATGAATTTATAATCTTAGATTCTTAGATGAGTGTCAATGTATTTCTTTGTTATGCTGTTAGACTGCAGGATGTGCATTACTAGGACACCTACATAAATATTAAATTGGGACACTAATCTTATTTCTGCTGCAGCGCGTTTCCTGAAGTGACAGGATCAGGTAGTATGTGTGTGTTTTAAAGAGAAAACCTACTTTCAGTACCAGAGAAAATCTTTGGAACATTAAATCAGATTTGTCACCAGCTGACATTACCAAAGAAAATAAGTTACAATTGCAAACCTGTTGTTCAAGTGTTGTGTATCCTAACGCTCCAAGGAAGGTGGCAAGCATGCATTTTGTCCATTTCAACGATGCAGAATCAGCCGAAAGACCACTCAATGAAAGACCAAGTGTTCTCTCTACAGTATTGGTCTGCGTAATTAATGGCAGCCAAATACAGGGGATCGGTTACTGTGACAGCTAAAAACTAGTCCGTCTAATTGCCAAATTGTCACTTTGCCCAGTTAGAGGCTAGCTGTTTGTTTACCATAAATTGCCTAAGCCACAAAGCCTGTTCCTAACAGATGAAGTCATGCTAAGCCCAGAGGGAGTTATCCGCTACGTTTGCACATGTACAGTGTGTTCCTTACTACTACTGTTAAACTTCTGAACAAAGGAAAATCGAATCTTCAACAAAAGGCATTTGTACCATCTAGATGCTGCCCAATTTCTGTTTTCAAGACCACTGCAAGTCCTGGCCCTCCTCTAGTTCAGCCAAAGACACTGTTACCAAAGTGAAAAGCTTCTACAGTATCTGTATTACTCCTGATTTCTTTTAGCAAGGAAATGGTGAGATTTCCAGAAACCTACATTTTGTATATGTTTGGTGTCATTGCCCACACAATAAAGTGGGTTAAACAAATTCAGCCCCGCCCCACAAATATTACAAAAAACAAACAAACAAACAAACCCCAAAGCCCAATCCTGTTAACAGAATACCCATTCAACATCTTGTTCGGTATTTCTTCTCTTTCAACTCTCCATTAGTAACACTGTACGACAGGCTAGCATTCCATCTCCTTGGTCTATTCTTCAGAATGGAACTGTCAAGCTAAAATGTGAATGTTGTGTGAATTGGTTTCCTTAAGGGTAACAAGTTTGTAAGCACTCTGCCCAACTGCCCAATTTTTTATTTTTTTCAATGGAAGCCCTACACGCTAAATTCCTACTGTGGCAATTAATTGAACTGGCTGCAGTACTTGCCAATTCTCCAGATACAGTAGTATAATGTGCACTACACTGATGAGGTCATAGCTCCACTAATTAACAAGGACTTTGCAATGAATGATGGTTGTCTTCAGAGTGAAATGATATGCTCTGCGTCTGGACATTATTTAGCACCAGCGACCCAAATGATGGTTTACTAAATGATCACCTATCCAGGCAGAAGTGCCCAGCTAGCCCTAAGTCATCTAATAAGTTCAGGGCTCAGGTGTGGTGACCACAGTATGGGAGCATAACATGAGGAGAAGATAGAGGAGGACTGCCCGTATAAATATGTGCACCAACCTGGTCTCCATGTATACAAATGTAGCTTACTTTCCAAGTGGCTTAGAGGCTCACAATTTTTTTCTGCTTGCGAGCTTGACACATATCTGATGCAACAACTGATTCATCGTATGGCTTCAGCATTATCACAGCATGAAACACAGCAAGTTCTGTTTACCTGTATGATAGTATTTTCTATTTCTGGCTACAGGTGGCAACAGGTGTACTTGAAGGCAGATTTTCAAACTGAATAAAGCCAATTCACATATGCTGGCTTCAGGCATTAGGCCTGTTGGAAGACCAACTCTGCAACACAGGTATGTCTGCAAAGGTGACATGAAGGCTGGCAACACTAACCCACCCACCCCCATGTGGGGTCTGCATGATCTATGGAGGCTAAAGCACAGAGCATGTACACTTTTGCTGCACCTTTCAATATATATTTTTTTCAGGTTATCTGCATCTTCCCTACCCAACTACCCCAATCATCAAGGTGGACGTATGCATTGCTAAACAGAAGCCCCTACCAACCCCGCTCCCCAGTTTCCAATGTGCAGGAGGACCTGTGTACATCAGTAAAACACTACACAAAAAGAAGCTTGATGAAATGGTGCCAAGAATCATACCCAGGAAACTTCTTTTCTTTTTGGGAAGTGTTTTTATCTACCTGCACATTTTCAACAGTAAAATTAGAGAGGGCAGGGGAGGAGATACAGTGGTACCTCAGGTTACAGATGCTTCAGGTTACATACGCTTCAGGTTACAGACTCTGCTAATCCAGAAATAGTACCTCGGGTTAAGAACTTTGCTTCAGGATGAGAACAGAAATTGTGCGGTGGTGGCGCAGCAGCAGCGGGAGGCCCCATTAGCTAAAGTGGTGCTTCAAGTTAAGAACAGTTTCAGGTTAAGAACGAACCTCCGGAACGAAATAAGTACTTAACCCAAGGTGCCACTGTAAACATAATCTGCAAATGAAGCTGTGGAAAACTACACTTGCTTCAGTTTCAGAATTTATTTTAAAAATTCTCCCAAAATTCAGGGCAGGATTAGTGGGATGCAGGGCAGAGTGAATCAGTGGAGCAAGAAAGGAGTAAACGAGATGGGGGAATGGGCAGGGGAGTGAATTCTCCAATCCTTAACTCCAGATCAAATCCTACATAAATTAAGTGCTACGTCCTAACTCCTGCTTGCTATAAACTCTCTGCTACCAACTACATTGCTGCAATGAAGTTCATTTTTTCCAATGCTGTCCTTTGAGTTGAACAAGTGCCCTCAGAAGGCTCTTTGAAAAACACAATATTCCTGAATTAGGTTGTGACCTTGTTGTTTAGATAGATAAATGAGCTTCAGACAAAGGGCAGCAAGCAGAGCTATTCGTCACATCCCTGCCAAAGGATGTCAGTTTGGCACGATTCCAACAGTTTCTCTTATTTTCTGCAACGTATTACCTTGGGTCCTTCTCCCCGACTGTCCCCTACTTTTATCTGATTAATTAAGAGCAGCCAAAAGCAACACCACAGATACTTTCCATTACATCTTATCTCTATTGCAATCTGTGTGATGACTCAGTCTTTGCAATGCTAACCACAGGGAGAATCAGTTAGTCCCTCTCCCCTCCTCCCACCAATGTGTGCTTCGGTTTGTTTGATGTATGCAGGTCCTGTGGACATAAGAGAACGCTGACACTCTCCGTGGCAAGCAAGGTCCCTCAAGGGCACACATAAGGAACAGCATGTGACAATGGGCCCATTATGTTCCCTTATGAAGGAATTGCTCCATTCAGAGCAAACTACTGAAATTGTTCCAACTTGTTGGGAAGCTGTTCTTTCGGCCCAACAGGACAGCCACTGCAGAGCCAGAAAGTAAGTCATTTATCACATGGCACTGGCAGCCTAACTACAGCACTGCAGAACTACCTCCATGCTTCTCCCTATTGCTATGCTTTTTATATGACACAAATAGGAAACCACTGCCTGGGGTTAACCAATTGTTAATCCAAAAACTCCATTCTATTGTGGGGCTTTTGAAATCCCCCCCCCCGTCAAAATCTTGTGCTTTTGGCTTGCCTTCCTTCCTCTCGGCAGCTCCAAGAACTAAGGGCTGCTTCCTACATGAATCATAAAGTGTATTTTTGTCACATCAAGTACATGCGGCGGGAGGCTATAGCCAATCCTGGCTTTTTGGCACGTGCTCTTGTTTGCTAGATGTTGCAGGAAACATGTGTGCCAGCTGCACACAAAACATTGTGTGTAGAATTGTAACATGTCCAGCAAATCCCAAATGTGAGAAATGTAGCTTGAAACCCTGTAATGACAGCCAAACAGCAACAGCCAAACATATTGATAAAACCTTCAACATGCACAAAACTATCACCATAAATCAAATCAACCACCCTATTTTTTTTACATACAGAAGATTTTGGTTCCAAGCATTTTTCCTTCAAAGGCCTCTTGGTCTGTTATGACAACTGAAAACATGAAGGCATTTTATACACTGCAAGCACCTTTAAAATACAACATTTGCAATAATTAGCATGCAACAAAATGAAGTGCCGATCTGAATGATTATTTTTTCAAAGCTTCATTAACTCAACCATTTTGGATAGGAAATGCAACTTGTCAAAAGAAACCACAGGGTTCCAAATGAATAAATCATTCAACATTTTAATCACCAAGTAACATTCTGGGGGCTATCTGTTGACCTTGATCTCCAGTAGAATATCCACTGAAACTTTATTGCAGTCATTAAAAATAATTCATTTAATTAAAATAGCTAATTTATCAGATGAGACCATTGTGCAAGCCTTGAAAGGCTTGAATGTGCTTTAAGAGAGGAATTACCCACAAGCTCATGAAGTGAAAGTTTTTCAGAACAGTTTCTACCAATAAATCATAAACAAGCGCAAAACCAAGCACTGTGAGCAACTCATTGACTTGCAAGAACTTGAGCTGAACTGTCATAATCACATTGTGTATGTTTTTTCACAATGTGGCCTTTTTTGCAATCACTGCACTTGGTTGTTGCATAATATTTTTATTTATTTAGAGTAATTTGAAAAATTAATCAGCAAATTCAAACTAGAATGGGAACAAGCTACGGAGGATGCCTTCACCCTAATATTGTTCCCCTTTGTTACATACAAAGCACAACAGGACAATGACCTATCCCCCCCCCAATACCATATGAAGAAGAAGAAGAAGAAGAAGAAGAAGAAGAAGAAGAAGAAGAGGAGGAGGAGTTTGGATTTGATATCCCGCCTTTCACTCCCTTTAAGGAGTCTCAAAGCGGCTAACATTCTCCTTTCCCTTCCTCCCCCACAACAAACACTCTGTGAGGTGAGTGGGGCTGAGAGACTTCAGAGAAGTGTGACTGGCCCAAGGTCACCTAGCAGCTGCATGTGCAGGAGCGGAGACACGAACCCGGTTCCCCAGATTACGAGACTACCACTCTTAACCGCTACACCACACTAACATAACACAACAACCTAGCCTGCCCCACTCACACAACTAAGCCACACCGCAATCAACTGAACACAGCCAACCAAGCTCGGGAACCCCTAACCTCTCGCAACATCAATAAAAATAAATAAATACACAAAGGACCTACCCATATGATGCTGACACAAACCCTAAGAATAAGTAATAGAATGAAAGAACAATATCCCCATCTCTCTCCCTCCTTCCCCCCAACTGCAAGATGTCTATGACAATAGTGTCTCTCACCAAACGTAAATGAACTGTGAAAAAGACTATGAATCGAAAATGGAGACAAATTGAATAGATGTACCACTATCTGTTTTCTTTGTAAAGCGTGTTCTCCAATAAATGAGAGCACGTGTTGCGGTGTGGGCCACCGGGCCAGGCCTCTTGTTGCCAGGCAGGTTAATAGTTGTTGCCTGGCATTGTGATTGGATAACCGGGTTGCTGGGGCAAATTGTATGTTGCAAATTGGGTGGGTGGGACCATAGTCTTTAAATATTGGTGCACTCTGGTTTCTCTTTCTCTTTGCAGAGTGCATCGGATCATCCGCCCGCCCGCCCTCTTTTCCGGTTGACCTTGCTTTGCCTGTCATGGGGTCGTCTGCCTTGGCGCAGGGGCCTAGTAGGAATTTTGCCATTTGGTGATTGGCTGTGCCATTTGGTTTTTGCCTACTACTACTACTACTACTACTCAGCAATTCGTCACAACTTGTAAGGTTGCGGTTAGGCATTGGTTATAATATGCTGGTGCTGGAGGGGTCAGGATATGCTGTGCCTGCCCCTCCTATTGTGCTGAAGGGAATTCTGTTAAAGGAATCCTGGGGCTTGCCACGATTTCGTCCAATCCCTGTCATGGGACCAGGGCCGCCCAATCCCTGTCATGGGAATCCTTGTCATAGGACCAGGGCCGGCGTGGGGTGAGCGGCGTGGGTCCGACGCTTACCTCAAATGACCCCCAAGTTTGACTTTCCCTTCTACTGGCTACCGATCGGACCTCGGGATGTCAGGCGGGGGGACAGATAGTCATAACCAATGTCTAAACAACCACTCACTGATTTTGTATTTTAATAAAGTTGTGGCCAAAATAGTGCCCAAAAACCAAAACTAAATTACGTGTTATGTGTGAAGTTATTTGAGGGGTGGCCTGGGGACCTACACACGCAACACAAAAAAACCTTAATAAAAAATGTTTTTTAAAAAAGTGTACACTGCCCTTCATCCAAGATCACAGGGTAGTTTACAATATAAAAACACAATATAAAAACACAGGGCTGCAGGCAGTCCTTTTTAGGGAAGTATTTAATGTTTGGTGTTTTATTGTGTTTTTAATATTCTGCTGGGAGCCACCCAGAGTGGCTGGAGAAACCCAGCCAGATGGGCGGGGTATAAATAATAAGTTGTTGTTGTTGTTGTTGTATAGTGAGGACTTCCATATATTATATAATGAAAGCCACTTAAGCTAAATGAGATACAAAAACACTTACCTCCATTGCCACCTACCTCATCAGTCCATTTTAAACAAGGGGGGGAAAGAGCTCGGGTGGTTTGATGTATTTTTAAAAGTTATTTAGCACTTATGCTACCCACTCAATTTTAAACTTAGAATGTGGAGTTGCTTGCCACCTTCTGCATTCTAACCTTTAGGAATTTCAGTAGAAAATAAACCTCAAGTTCACTACAGATATCCTCAGAATTATGACTGCAACTTGCCTCCTCCTGGGTGGAAGGCTGCCCAAGGCTGCAAACTATGGATCAATGTCCAATATCACAACCCAAAGAATAAACCCATTTTCATGGCATACATGCAGAATCCACCAAATGTAACTTGGTTTCAAAGTATAAATTTCATACATCATACAGAACACTCATTAACATTTTAAACCTCAATTATCTTTTGCAGATGATTTGATTTATAGATATAATTGTAAAATGTTGAGAAATACAATAGCACAATTTTAAGAAGGGAAGGCAATGTTTTCTTTCTCTGCCCCCTCCCAAATTCATATGCATTCTTTCCTAGATTATTACAGTCAAAATGACGCTGCAATTTAAATGCCACCGGCACTGTGGAAGGTCTAGGTTTAAACACCATATTGACATTTGTTGCAACTGAGCATCACCAGCTTGAGTTGCCTGTGGCTCTCAGTGGAGAGGAAAGCCATGCTAGTTTCATTCATAAAGGCAAGCTATGTGTTTGCTTTGACTATGAAAACTCATTTACATTTCTGAATCTTCAGATGTGATGCAGAGAAAGCACATCTGTGGTGTGTGGCTGGCAGGGCTGTAGACCCCTGAAGAGTTCCAAGCAGAGAAGCTTCTTGTTCTGTCTTCTGTCAATTAAACAGAATTAATTCAAGCTTCCTGCCCTCTCTATATCCAAGACGATTTATGCATGAATTCCAAGAGCAGCACACAGGACAATAATAGACAGGGAAGCAAAGTCAAAATCACAACTTCTCTCGGCGATGGCAGCAGAGCTTCCTAAAGCACAGGTTTTTATGTGTTGCCTTTGAAAGCAATTGTCAAAAGGATGCTCAATTGTTAGTTCCATTTATTTTAAGAGCAAACTATAATTGACTTAAGGTGGGAAGTTTGACAGGAGTGACAATGAACTATTCTTTTACATATGCATTCAGGTTGCAGGAGAGGCTTTTTTCTGATGCAGAAGGCCAGTACGTACTACCCTAAAGTGCCTAGCTGCTTTCCCCACTACTTCCAAAAATAGTTAATCTGCTCTAAAGAACTCACAAAAGCCACCCTCCTTATGTTAACACCTTTCATGTTTGTCAGAAGCTGGCATAGGAAAGATTGCACAAAAGAAAAGCTAATCCCAGATGGATATAGGACCAATGAAAAAACATCAAACGAGCTGTATGTTTTCAGACCAAGAAATAGAAAGTACTGTAGAGCACAGGTGGTCAAGTAAGAGGAAGATACTTGACCAGTTCAGATGTAGCAGCAAACCGTTCCTTCTTCTTCTAGCTCACGTGTGCTATTTTCATTTTAAAAATAACCACATTTTCCTTTAACGTTTGAATGTCATTCTAGCTGTGACAGTCGACACAGGGCAACTTTTTGCATTACATTTTAAAGTTTACCCTTAAAACTACTCACCAGGATCCTTAAAATCGTAAAATTCAAAGTGTACACCTGGTGGAAAATTCAAATGGACCTTTGTGAAATGTGTTGAATGGCCCTATAGTAAATTCTAAACCCGTGGGGCAGAAGCTAGGCTGCCTGCAAAAACCTTTGTAGAACTAAGGCTTCACACATAATAGGGCTCGAATTAGCTAAACTATCTAGAACATGGGTAGGCACACTAAGGCCTGGGGGCCGGATCCGTCCCAATCGCCTTCTAAATCCGGCCCACAGACAGTCCAGGAATCAGCGTGTTTTTACATGAATAAAATGTGTCCTTTTATTTAAAATGCATCTCTGGGTTATTTGTGGGGCCTGCCTGGTGTTGTTACATGAGCATAATGTGTGTTTTTATTTAAAATGCATCTTTGGGTTATTTGTGGGGCATAGGAATTTGTTCATTTTTTCAAAATATAGTCCGGCCCCCCACAAGGTCTGAGGGACAGTGGACCAGCCCCCTGATGAAAAAGTTTGCTGACCCCTGGTCTAGAAAAACAACTACTGCAAACTATTAGTATTAGCAACGGTATTAATATTTAACATCTATACAGTACATATGAGTGTTCAAAGATAACGTGTTATATTGTTGTTATCCTTACAAACATTATAATCTCTGTGCTGCAAAGAGGGCAGGGGACAGAGAGGAGGCTGAGACAGAATGAAAATACCTTGCTAAGGGCCACTTTAGTGATAAGAAGCCCCAACATGACTGACACATAGCTTAGGTTCTTGACCAGTATGGTCCCCCAGATCTCCACACAGTGTCAGCCAGAAGGTGTTGGTGGAAGGTAGGAGTCGGGAGGCTGTTTTGCTTAAGAGACGGTGCACACTTTATTCAGTATACATAAATATAACACAGCATGTGACTACTCAGTTCAGATCATTAGTGCTTCAGCATAAATATTTTTGTTTGCTTTTAAATTATAGGGGCTTTTTTTTCATCCAGTCTGGGAAATACATTTGCTTACATTTGCAAACGAAAAATGATTTCCTCAGTGACCTATCAGGCAAAGACGGTTGAGCACAATGGCTTTGCACAGACACTAATGGCCCTAACAGGATATTGTGGTGAATAAGCAATTGCTGGACTTTCAGGGACCAAGTGAGAGAAATATGTTGCATGTATGAGGCATTTTCGGAAATCTGGTGCTAAGAAAGTTCTTTTGGCTGTCATGAACGGAAACCAGTTAAGCTGCCTGGACATTAATTTGCCCCGTCCCCCAGGTGGATGTACTAATCAGTGCTTCAACTTGCTCAAAACATTAAAACAATGAACTGAAGCCAGTTGTGACATTTACACATCATTCACAGGATTTCTACCTTCAAGTAAGAGTAGGACCATGTGTGAGAGAGAGACCATGCAAGAGAGAGACTCAATTGTTAGCAAAATCCCCATAGCTCAAGTTGGGCATCAGTTCCTTACAAACCACTTAAACTGGAAACTCCAAATGTGGTACAGTAGTTAAAAATATCACTGCCGTCCTCATAAGAAATTTGGAGAGGGAATGTGCTAGTCTCTGTTGGAGCAAAGATATGCATGATGGTGTTAGCCATGGCTGTGCATGTGTGTACAGTTCATAAGCTCATACAAAAATGAATGCTGACAACCATTTAGTCCAGGCACTTTGACCCAGGTGTCTTTAATTCCTGATTTTGCTTCCAATACCAGAGATAACCCAATTGTCTTTTAACTATCTGTATTGTAATAGGAAGCAGTGTACATAAACTCATCTTCATTACAAGTTCCCAAAAGAGATATGCAAAAAGCAAGTAGAACTTCTTGATAAATGTGGTGGGTGGAGGACTTAAACAGCAGTCAGGGTTTAAAGCAGTAAAGAAATAGTTGTCCTGGAAGCTGCTGCTAGCACAGTAAAAGGCATTTATTAACACCAAAAAAAACCCCAACCCTACAGTTTCAAGACTGATCACAGTAATTTGTGCAGATGTCACCACCTGCTAAAGCCAATCTAGGAAAAGCCAACTGGTGGAGATATACCCTTAGGCTCGGAGCGAAGAATCCTAACTTCTTCTAAGCTTCCATGTTGCCATAGTAAGCTTTTTGAGAAGAAGTAAACAGCATCTGCTGAAGGCCCAGAGACAGAGAGAAAGTGGATCTTTAAAACAAAAGATGTCAGGGAGCCGACAGGGATAACAGGTCATTCACAGAACAGAGAAAGACAGTGACATGCTGGCTAGCTTACAGTTAGTTTCTTTATTAAGGAAACAGAACAGAGAACACACAGAGACTTCTGAGGGTTGCTCCTGTCAAGAAGAAGCAGTTGCCCGGACTGGCTTGTAACTCCCCTCCCCTTCACTCTCCAACACTCTGTGTCAGGCCCTTCCCTCTGTCTATGGCAAGCCCCAAGAGACCCCTTCTGTTTCTGCTTGGCTCTCTGTTCAGTAATATGCAACAGATGCTTTGCTGGGGCTGGGGGCTTGTAGGCTGTCAGCAAAGAAACTATAGGATGGCTTTGTGGTGAAACTGCCAAGACTGATCCCTGTGGGCTGGGGAACTTGCCTGTTTCCTTCTCTTCAAACTCCTCCAAGCTCCCAGCCTCCAGCATTTCCCAGTTTTTCCTTTCCTATGGCCCGTTTCCCACCACCAAGATCCAGGATCCAAATACTCTCCCTCTGTGCTTTCCCTGGGGGGCTCTTGGTCAGGCAGCTTCCACCACTCCTCGTCATCCAGCCAGTCCCTGACAAAATAACTCGAATTCTCCCTCCTCCACTTACCAGTATCCCATGAATTTACTTCCTCTTGCCATAATAAACAGAGCACCTAGCCTAACTTGGATGGTTCAGTAGGCACTCTGTTCCTTAATCCTAAATCCACCCATCCTGTTCTGGACAGTGTGCATGCACCCATCATTTTGCTCTGGATGGGGGACCTTTATGGTTCTGTTAAAAACAAGAGCAACATGGATCCTACATGCCTGATGTCTACCCACTCTGCCCTACAGTATACTCAGGCAGGGTGCAGCAAGTTCTTCTGAACACATTTACATGGCTCCCTAAACTCTGGAAATTCTCAAAGCTCAGTAGCATGTAAATAACAGGATGTGGTGGGGGGGGCGGGGGGGGAATTAGAGGCTTCTGTCATTAATTGAGAGACGTTGCTCCACAAAGGAAATTGCGTACCCATATATAATCAAAACAGACTGCTGAAAAATAGGATTGTTTAAGCCTTAGTAATATGGAGCTGGTCTACTTAAGCTGACAAACTTTATAAGAATCCAGCCAATTTCCTTCACACTGCTAAAAGCTTGAGCCCACAACAGAAAATGCTTCCATCTGTTATGCCCCCGCTGTTGTACATTCTCCCCTGAGCCATCGAGAACCAGAACCAAACTTTTTATATTATTGATCTAACTTCTGGAGTATGTTCCACTAAACATTCAAAACTCTTCCAATAACAAACGACAGCTGATTACCTGCTATTTCCCTTGCCACACAACAAATGCCTAACACGAACCACTCTTTCACCACACAGGATAAATTCATAAATCATTTGTATGCCGTGTTTGAAGCTTCTAAATCTCCTTCACCCCATGTTCACATGGTCGAATCAGCTAATCCCTTCAAACATGCAACAACAATCAAGTCTGAAGCAACCCTTGGTTGTTTTAGTGGTGCTCGGCTGGTATCCTTTCTTTTCAATGAGCAATCCATCCAAGTATTTTTCATTTCCTTCACATCTTTCTAATACCCAATGGCAGCTGAGCAAATGTTTCTTACAGGCTTAACTGAACAGCTGCAGGGACAGTGAAATACCAAAGCTGCAGGTCTCAAAATACCAAGCTGGAAATTGAGAGCCCATATAAACATCTTCTGGCACTGGAGTTTTCTGCAAAAGCAGTTTCACAGTTCCGAACGTAAATATCCCCATGCTACATGGTGATTCCCATGATATTTGACCAATCAATGGTTTCTTATATAACCTCTTACATATTTGCTTACCAAATTTAATATAGGAAGCGTGTGCAAATTCATTGGTTTTATAAACCAGTCATTACAGGTTTGTTCTTATGTTATTCCTAGATAGCTTGTTTATCCTCCTGCTGCTTGTTTTTCCTAGACAGGAAAAAAGTGGAGGATCCATGTTGCCAACAGCAGACCGTCTTTCTCTAGCAAGACTTACTGGCAATGCCTTTACTAATCTTTTTTTTTTTTATCCATAGAGTGTTTACAACATTGGATTAGATCTCTCGTTCAGACGAAGAGTTCAGAAGCCAAATGGAATAAAGGAAGTAGACTTTGCAAGGTTTCAGTTGACCGTAGCCATATGGTCCATAGACAAGATTCCTCACTGCTGTTCCTGCATTTTTGGTTTTTCAAATCACTTGAAATCGTTTCCACATGACAGCTGCTCCAAGCAGTGCACTTAATGTGCAACAACTTGGCACCTAATTGCCACCCATTGATGTTACAGATTCCATGCTAGCACATGGTGAGGGACATAGAGAGAGCCTGTTCATTGTGACCTCCTCTACAAAAGCTGAGTGACACAGTCATCACTGAAGCAGCTTTCATATGAAGTTTCTCTGCTGTTTCTGAGTCCAAGTCCCGCCCCCTTAACTTCTCCTGTCTTTTTTTATTATTTTACAGAGAAGAATTGCAGACAATCTCAGAAATCCACACCGCTTTTTGTGTAGCATTTCCAAAGAACTTCAGGACCCTTAATTCGCTTTTCCTAGCATGCTTGTTTTGAATATAATTTATTTTCTCCTTCTCAGCCCCTATGCCAGGGGAGGCCACCATGGCCTCCCAGCATCTTTGTGAAAGATGTTCCACTTCAGTCTATGGGGGAAAGCCTGTTCTAGCTTCACCCCTCACAGTCCTATCATATAGGCTTTGAGGAAGGTCTTACAGAGAATATATAAAGGAACTTGGCCCAAGCTTACCTTAACTGGGAGCATCCCTAACCTGGGTTAGATTTGCTCAGGGACTGCAAAGTTCCTTTGATCCAAAGCTCAGGTGCTTCCTAGAGCTGTGGCCTGTAGCCTGCTTCAGGGTCTGCACAGTTAGAAAAGAATAGCTCGTGGGGGCTATCACACACTTCATTTCATGTTCAGGAGTTGGATGAGAAACAGAGAAAAATGTCAGAAGATGAGTAAAACTAAGGTGCTCTTTTTTCAAGAGGGCTATAAAAATGTACACAATAGTGCCTGCCCCCCCCAATGGAAATAACAGAAATTTATGAAAATGTACATTGAATTCTCACATTACATTGCACTACACAAACAACAAGTAACCATACCAATGATGTTTCTTAGATGGACTCTTGCAAAATTCCATGAGAATGAATGAAGAAACTGGGCTTTGTGATACTGTAAGAATTTAATATTTTATAAAGTTCCAGGCCTTGCTGTGTTTTCTAATAAGACAAGGATGACATAATGCTAAACACTGTTTTGGCTCAATAGGGTCCTCTTCAGCTATTCAGGGAAGCAGGAACCCAACACTTGGGGATGAGCCTGAGGATGAGCCCCTTAGCCTGTCGCCCTCTGCGAGTTGCAGGGAGACAATCTCAAGTAATGAACCTGTTTCTTACTCACATAGGCTTGTTATATTATGGGAAATCTAGGTTAAGCAGGAAGTAGAAATAGGGTCCCCATGTCAGAAGGTCAACCTCCAACTAGCAGAGGGAGACAGGGATGGGCTGGGGCGCTATAATTCCCACCCCCATGATCTCTCCTTCCTTCACAGGATGATTTAACCGGCCTCCTGAATGCCCAAAGTACTCTAAAATGCACGGACGCCTTCTCTGTGCAACTAAAATGATGCCCATAAAACAAAGTTTTAGTATCAGCAGGCTTTTTCAAGTTCATGCAGCTACTGTAAAGCAAATGATGTCTCCGGCTGCCCTTACTGGAGTTTTACTATAGTATGTGGAGTTATGGCCTTTATGATACTATATATAAAACCTGTTAGCCAGCATTCTTATGCACATTAAATATGTTTTACGGCATTAAGTAATTTGAGTTAGGCTTTAAAGTCAGAGGGAGTTAAAAATAGCAGCCATTCGCTAGTGCGTGTCTGGATTTGCTCTTTTATTTATACTCATACCATTATTTCCATTTATATGGCCAGTTCTCTGAAGATGACTGTTTGCAATTAAGTTTTGTTAGTGTATACCAGATGGCTTGGTACTATGGACGTTGAAGCCGAGTGAACCAGATACACCAGCCTTTCCCAACCTGGTGCCGTGTGAATGCGTTCGGCCTGCACTCTCATTAACCCCAGGTTGCAAGGCCACGGATGATGACCACTATGGTTCCAAACCATCAGTATATACTGCTGTGGCAATATCAGAACCATTCGTATCTGCATACAGAGCACTGCATAAGAAATGTGACAGAAAAGAACTGAATTAGCAGAATATTGGTCCCTGGTTTCTCCTAAATCTGCATAACTATTGCCAAGAGCTGAGGTTGCCAGAAAACAGTTAAATAAGTGACAATTTACCAAAAGGATCAAGTGGCCTAGAGGCCTAAGCTGAGGCAATGAACCCATGTATATGTAGAGATCTGCTTCCAATGCTTTGATCTTTCTATTTTGACAAAGAAGCGTTTTGTAGAATGAATATTAAAATCGATTTGTTGTGGGAGGAAAACTGTATACAACTAGAAACAAGAGATCCTCACATTTTAAAGCTCTTGTGTGTTTGTTTAGTTTTTTGGCAATGGGTGTGTAGGCATGAACAATATAGGAATTCCAAAACATATGTCATGTGGTTTGGCTTAATTTCCAAATATGAGATATGGAATAAATCTTGTATGATTTTCAGACTGGAACCTTATTACATAAAAGCTATTCTTCCATCCATGGGTGTGCAGAAAATAATTAATGCTTTTTGTGAAATAATAATAATAATAATAATAATAATAATAATAATAATAATTTATTTATACCCCATCCATCTGACTGGGTTTCCCCAGCCACTCTGAGCAGCTCCCAACAGAATATTAAGAACATGATAAAACATCAAACATTCAAAACTTCCCTAAACAGGGTTGCCTTCAGATGTCTTCTAAAAATCAGATAGTTGTTTATTTCTTGGACATTTGATGGGAGGACGTCCCGCAGAGCAGGCAAGACCACTGAGAAAGCCCTTTGCATGGTTCCCTGTAACCTCATTTTCACAGTGAGGTAACTGCCAGAAGGCCCTTGGAGCTGGACCTCAGTGTCCAGGCTGAACGATGGGGGTGGAAATGCTCCTTTGGGTATACTGGGCCGAGGCAGTTTAGGGCTTTAAAGGTCAGCACCAACACTTTGAATTGTGCTTAGAAAAATACGGGGAGCCAATGTAGGTCTTTCAGGACCGGTGTTATATGGTCTCAGCGGCTACTCCCAGTCACCAGTCTAGCTGCCTCATTCTGGATTAATTGCAGTTTCCAGGTCAGCTTCAAAGGTACCCCCACGTAGAGCACATTACAATAGTCCAAGCGGGACTAGAGCATGCACCACTCTGGCGAGACAGGTAGGGTCTCAGCCTGTGTACCAGATGGAGCTGGAAGACAGCTGCCCTGTACACAGAATTGACCTGTGCCTCCATGGACAGCTGTGAGTCCAAAATGACTCCCAGGCTGCGCACCTGGTCCTTCAGGGGCACAGCTACCCCATTCAGGACCAGGCAGTCCTCCACACCTGCCTGCCCCCTGTCCCCCCAAAACAGTACTTCTGTCTTGTCAGGATTCAACCTCAATCGGTTAGCCACCATCCATCCTCCAGCCACCTCCAGACACTCACATAGGACATTCACAGCCTTCACTGGTTCTGATTTAAAAGAGATGTAGAGCTGGGTATCATCCGCATACTGATGAACACCCAGCCCATAGAACTCTGCATGTGTGTAACTGCAGAGTTCCCGAAATGAGTGCTGTACACCATTGCAGGATATCTTATATTCCAACAATCCATTTGCAGGCAGTTGGCTCAGATTAGCTCACAGCACTGCAAAGCTGGAAGGCATCTTTCAAATATCAGAATATTTCAGCATGAAAGAGCAAAGACAACTACCCAATCATTTGTTAGCGAGTTAGGCAGTATTGGGGTTAAAACGTTGGCTCTTCACTCCCAGAGGGGGAAATGCACTGTCTCACCTTAAATGACTCACTGATTCAGACAGTAATGCTGCAAATTAATGTCTGCAGTCTCTAGAGGAAAATTAAACGTGTCATGGAGGCAACAGTCTTGCTACTTAGATGCACAGCTGGCCCGTGGTGTTAAAAAAGGGCATCTCACCCAGCTTGCAGCGTCAGGCAATTTAAGGAGATTTGCCATTCCCACTTTCCCATACTATAGGAGTTGTCAATTACTGAAACATACAGATAGCGTTCTTCTGATGGAAAGAAATTGCTGCTCCGCAACTGGTGCTAAAATACTATTTTGTTGGTTTTCCTCACAAGTCAATACTGAGAAAAAGATATATAGTGGTACCTCGGGTTAAGAACTTAATTCGTTCTGGAGGTCTGTTCTTAACCTGAAACTGTTCTTAACCTGAAGCACCACTTTAGCTAAGGGGGCCTCCCGCTGCCGCCGCACGATTTCTGTTCTCATCCTGAAGCAAAGTTCTTAACCCGAGGTACTATTTCTGGGTTAGCAGAGTCTGTAACCTGAAGCATCTGTAACCTGAGGTACCACTGTACCACACTTAGAATGAAATTTAATGTTAAGGCTGAACCAAAACCTGCCCTCTCCATTTTGCCATCTGATTTGCACGGAGTGTAAGTTTGAGTCATTTCAAGCATTTGAGGGGCTGGAGAGGCAAAAGCCATGAGAAACCTATTTGTTTCTGCCAACTGTTTCTGGCAGTTCTTCCTAGTAGTTGCTATTTTCCCCATTAGTTCCCCAACTATGACATTACATCATGATGTAGCATAGTGGCAAGGGACTTCTGGAGTGTTTTGTTTTTTTTATTAAAAAAAAAGGCAGATGGTAGCAGTGGCTGAGAATGCCACTGAGAGCTGGACAGCTGCAAAACACATGGTGACCAAAAAAAAAAAAAAAACCCTCAAACAAAACCACGAGCTAAGGAGATTTTGGGAAACCTCCGCCTCTTAACCACCACAATTTTGTCTTTAAGTTGTTGTAACTGGAGAATTTTTCACACAGCCCTGTAATTCCGAAGTGCCAGATAAAATTGCAGTGGCCTAAAATTCTCTGAGTTGCCATCTCTGCCCTAGGCATAGCTAATGAAATAAATTTTACTGACTCTCTGCAGTTCCCTTCACGTGAGCACTCGCTCTTACCAAAGCCATCTCTGGTCTCCTCCTCTCCACCACACATTTCTAATTTGGAGCAATTGGAATCTGACAGATAATTACTTGCCCAACTGTACTTGGTGTTGTTTTTCTTCTTTTTAGTATCACCCACTTCTGCTACTTCTTGCTACTTGCTTCTCAACTTCTGGGAAACCAAACAGACGCAAGGAGGATCTGGACACTGTAAAAAGCCACCATTGTTCCAAAGGATGAGGTGTCCAACTTTCCAGTTAATGAAGAGACTGAGGGAAATCTCTACTTCCAACTCTGATAACAGCAAGGAGGAGCGAAATGTCACAATATTACACTTACATCCTTGCAGGTGGCAGGACACAGTCATCATTCCTTCTGTTTCTGAAATTCAGAAGTGATTATGGCTCCTACTGTAGACAAAGTCACCCATGCACAATAAGGAGGTTATCGGCCAGTTTGATGGAATTATTATTCTTATTCAGTGCTTTTTTTCAGGGGGGCGCAGGGGTACACATACCTCTAAACATTTTGTGAATCTTTGTACTTTTGTCCATTTACTGTATTTATTTTTCCCAAATTGAACTATAAAATGGTGGTTTTCTTGAGTCAAAATGAGAGTACCCCTAACATATTTTTTTAAGAAAAAAAGCACTGTTCTTATTCATTAAATTTTGGGAGCACTTTACTTTGCCCACAGCAATCCAAAGAGATTTATAACCAACCAAGCAAACAGACAATAAACTCCACATAGATACATTCAATACATTAACAGAGGAATGTTTTTGCCTGGTATTTAAAAATATATAATAATGGAGCCAGGTGAGCCTCCCTAGGGAGAGCATTCCACAAATGGGGAGTCACCGCAGAAAATTCTCGTTCTTGTGTTGCCACCCTCTGGACCTCTTGGAGAGGGGTCACACAATGAAGGGCCTTAGATGATTGTCTAAGAGTCTGGGTTGGTTCATATGGGGAGAGGCGGTCATTGGAGTATTGCAGTCCTGAGCTGTGTAAGGCTTTATGGATCAAAACCAGCTCTTTGAATTGGGAATGGAAACTAATTAGTAGCCACTACAGTTGGAGGGACGCGGGTGGCTCTGTGGGTTAAACCACAGAGCCTAGGACTTGCTGATCAGAAGGTCGGCGGTTCGAATCCCCACGATGGGGTGAGCTCCTGTTGCTCGGTCCCTGCTCCTGCCAACCTAGCAGTTCGAAAGCACGTCAAAGTGCAAGTAGATAAATAGGTACCACTCCGGCGGGAAGGTAAACGGCGTTTCCGTGTGCTACTCTGGTTCTCCTGAAGCGGCTTAGTCATGCTGGCCACATGACCCGGAAGCTGTACGCCGGCTTCCTCGGCCAATAAAGCGAGATGAGCGCCACAACCCCAGAGTCGGCCACAACTGGACCTAATGGTCAGGGGTCCCTTTACATTTACCTTTACAGTTGGGGCAGGATTGGTGTTATATGCTTAAACCATCTTGCCCCAGTGAACAACCTGGCTGCTAAATTCTGCACCAGCTGAAGTTTCCAAACCATCTTCAGAAGCAGTCCTATGTACAATGTGTTGCAGTAATCTAACCGACAGGAAGCCCAAGGTTGGAAAAATACAAAACCAACTTGTTAAAAGCTCAGGAGAGAAGGGCTAAAAACAGCCCAATGAGGACAGAGTGTGCTCAGTGGCAACAGAGTGCTGACTGATCAGGGGGAGCAAGAGAGTGAAATTGAGTATCCTGGATGAGGGTGTTGCTAACCAGCTGGAATACCAAACAAGAGCACCACACGCTGCAACTTTTTGTTACAGGTCTCACATGTTTGAACTGCTTGAGAGTTGGTTAGGAAAGAGAAGTGAGTCAGAGCAAGCTGAGAGAGACAGGGAATACAGAAAAAAAAATTTAAGTTGTTTATAGCCGCAGGATTTAGAGCTATCATTAATATGTTATTGGGATTATTGCTTAATAACATAACATCTGTTTATTGTTCAGTGGTCCAGCATTTGTTTACAAGTCCTGACAACTGTCTCTACTTCTTCCATGTGGTTTAATATTTCTAGCTGAACCTTTTGTGCAGAGCTTGACAACTGCAAGATGCTGAAGAGGAAGAAATTGTTGATGTCAGCTGTTCTGCAGGGAACCACTTTCCAGAAAGACTCATTGTTACAGAGCACAGTTAATGCTCAATAGTCCTGTAGCACCCTCAGTTTTATTCCTAAATCTCCAGCCCATGCGTATAAATATTTGCTTTTTAGCCTACTTGTTTGACAGGCCATAAACCAGGCACTTCTTAGATGACACCACAACTCACGGCTGATCATGAAAAGTATAAGGAGGCCAAGAACTATCCTATTGTTCATGTAATTACAGAGGCTGTAAGATACACAGCCAATTTTGAGTGCAGACATAATACACAACCTCCTGTCAAGGACTGTAAGCTTGCTGTAAGTCCATTTATGCTATACCAGGCCCTAAAACAGCACAGGGGTAATTAAGGACAACAAATGTACCTAGAAATAAGCATTTTACATTACACATCACAAGAAATGTATATACACAGAGGCCAGGATCTGACTGGTGAGAATTCCAAAGCTTTTCAAGAGACTGGAATCCCTCACTGTTGGCCTCCTTTCTCCACCCATACTTTGTTTATCTTTGCTAAGTCTTTTCTTTAGTGTCTATTTGTCCCAAAACAATAAGCTGCTAAAGGGAAAATGAGATCAACCATAATAAACCATGGATGGATGGAGAAATGTATCTTGATTCCACTCCAGCTTTCTCTGCCCATCTCTGGGGAAGCTTCAGAGTTTTCATCAGATGAAGATGGACTTACCTATGGCTGTTTTAAATGTAATGTGCTACCAGGCTCCCAGCTCAGGATTAGGAACTGGGGTGCTCAAAAGAACTTGGCTGGTGCGTCAATACATAACCTCACCCCACCCCTCCAAAAAAGGCTTGCCAACTTGTTACAACTACCAGATTGATGTTGTTTTGTGCTGCCTCCATGTGGCAGTCATGATATGCAGACCTGCCCCACTCCCCAATCTCTGTATAAAGATAAGAATGCTGGACCTGGATCTGTCACATAGGTGGCCACAAGACAGTTTAGGAGTGTGGAGAAAATATGTTTCAACCATAAGCTTCCTTAATCAACTTAACAGTCTCAAGGTCAGAGGAAAATGAATTGAATGACTGGTCTGCGTCTAAGTACTCATCTCTGAAACAACCTCTGTATAATATATGTGTTGTGTCAGAAACCTTTCACTTTAAATTTAAATGTATTGCCCTAAGTGTACATCATTGTCCTAATCCATCAGCTCTGCACATTCCTGAAATCACATAATTACCAATTCTTGTAGTACCCTAAAAAAAAGAGAGCAAATTGTCTTAACATTTTTCAGGATGATGCCGTGGTTCTAAACAAACAGTTAAAATTGTTAGTAGCTTAAGTGTATTTGATTCCTTCATCTTCTTTTAACAATTCACTGTTTAATGTAGGCATGCAAGGCTGGGCCATATAATATACAGACTGCTCTCTCCTCTGCTTTATGTCCAGTGAGAGTGTGTGCTGCTGTGTCCTAACACTCAGATTAATATTTCTGCATTAGAAGAGAGATCAAGTGAGGCAGCCCCTCTTGTGCAAATTTGCTTGGATGAAAAGGAAGGTGAGCCTCAGTGGATCATGCTTCCTCTGGCTACTACTCCCAATAATGCTTCTTCTGACATTGTCCTTGGATACCAGTTACTGCTCACCATCAACTCCACAATCACATCAGGGCTAGAGGCAGCAAAAAACATACCAGCCTCACCAGAGAATACATTTCAGAAGCAAGACCATTATCCCTTGTCTCCTCCAAGGAGGAAGGTCCAAGAACACACACTTCTGCTCACATACGGAAGATCGCTCCAGGTGACCTGCTCTCTAGCTGGGCCTCTGCTAGATAACCATAGTTTTGGTCTAGACCACATTGCGCTGTCCCAGGTACTGAAGTTGGGTCACCTCTGCACACTCCTCACTATTACCGGCCTGCCAAGCTCTGCAGCTCATCACCAACCTGGACTATAGATACAACCACAACCTAGACACTGGGCAGCAACTCTACTGTACACTTCAGTCAAATAGGAGCCACATAGACACACTCCCTGCCAACTACCACCCTGCCATTCTGTCATATTTCTTTTCCCGTTGTTTTTGTTGTTGTTGTTGGTATCCATCAGTCTCAGAAGGCAATGGAAGAGTGCACCTTCAGGAGTGAAGTGAAACTGTTGGAATGCTACAGTGCTACTGAGATGAGAGGGACATGCTTTATTGCTGCTGGGGCAGATGAAGGCATCCGGTTGTGCTGAAGCAGGTGTACCGGTGGTAATTCCTCCTCTGGTCACTGCTGTGGATACATCACCTGACTGGTTGTCTCTAGGCACTGTGGTTGTCTGCAAGAGTCTCAAACAACAATGTGCTCCCCCAAGCCTACATTCCCGGCATTTTTGCTCTCCTGTCTTTTCCCATGGCTCCTATAGTGCTATGCTTTGCTTCCTGAGCAAGAAAATCCAGGGGATGCACTATATCAGTTATAAATTCATGGTTGTTGTTTTTTGTCCTAATCAGCAGCTAATTTTATGATTGGTATGATCTCCTGGTCTAACAGAGAGAAAAATATACTCCCTTTCTGCCAAAATAAAGGGGGAAGAATAAAAAGCAAGGTGGAAGACTCAAAAGAGGAATTTCCGACCTTTCGTTAAAATGGAAATAACTCTTATGAGCATGATCTAAAGCATCCTTCAAATAGCATGGGAGTTGTAGTTTTCTCCACCAGGCACTAGATCCATGAGACTGAGGAAACTGCAAATCCTATGGTTCCTAGCTAGAAGGCATGCTTCTAGCTCTCCAAGGCATGTTTAGTATCCTTTCCTATTAAGAAGGGGATGGAAATACCTATTCTTAACAAATCCTTCCCACCACTGTTTACCTCTAGCTGTCCCCATACATAAATGTTTGTCTGCATGGGAATTGGTGTATGAAAGCTTTTCTAACACTAAATAAGTGCCTATGGCGTGCTTATCAAAACTAAACAAAATACCTAAGTAACTTGTGTATTGTGTGCAGGGTAAGGTAAAGGTAAAGGGACCCCTGACCATTAGGTCCAGTCGTGGCTGACTCTGGGGTTGCGGTGCTCATCTCGCTTTATTGGCCAAGGGAGCCAGCGTACAGCTTCCGGGTCATGTGGCCAGCATGACTAAGCTGCTTCTGGCGAACCAGAGCAATGCACAGAAATGCAGTTTACCTTCCCACCAGAGCGGTACCTATTTATCTACTTGCACTTTGACGTGCTTTTGAACTGCTAGGTTGGCAGGAGCAGGGACCAAGCAACGGGAGCTCACCCCGTCGCGGGGATTCAAACTGCCAACCTTCTGATTGGCAAATCCTAGGCTCTGTGGTTTAGACCACAGCGCCACGCGCATCCCAATATTTTAATTAGTAGACAATTATTGAAAAACTTGGTGTTTGGATTAGCAATGCATTGATTACTGTGTGCAAATTGCCCAAGACTGCAGAATACCAGATACACAATAAGCCCACGCTGGTCCATAAATGGCAGGGAGTGAACTCTCCAAAAGACACAGCTGGGCAATATCTGTATTAGAGTCAATCCAATAGGGCACAAGCCTTTTGAGTTCTTCATCTCTTTATCAAGCTAGATGTCACACAAAGAAGGGGATGGTGGGAGATGTAGAAAAACTTCAAAAATTAAAACTGGATGTTGGTGTTGAAGTCTTGAGGTCTGAAAACCACCTGAGCCTTATTTTCCAGCTCAATCACGGAGACAATCCAGAGGAACGCTGTTAGATGCCCCTCATGCTACAGAGGGTCAACTGGCTACAGTTAGAATTTGGGGCATTTAGTGTCATTGGTCCTATGCTGCAGAATACTCTTCTATCTGAGATTCAGCATGTATTCTCACCATTGTCTTTCAGGTATCTCCTGAATACCTTTTTATGCAGATGGATCTATACAGCTCTTTAAACCTCATTGAACAGCCAGTCATTTTCATGGTTGTTTTCTAGATTGCTTTTTTGATTTGTATTCTCCTTTTGTATGTTTATGTTGCAAACTGCCCTGTGATCTTCTGATGAAGGGTGGTATACAAATTTACTAAATAATAAATAAATAAGCTTTGCAGCTTGTCTGAAGAAAATTCATGGCTATCGTTTGTAAAAGAAAAATTAAACTGGCATTTAAAATGCCACTTTGTTTCAAACATTATAAATGTCACTGCAAAAGCCAACTCTCTACTGACATTTACTCTGCTATTGGACAGCCTGAAAGGAGCATGACATGGAGGAACAGTTTCAATATATTCAGGGGTCAATGGTTGAAAGGTATTATTCATTAATGCACTGGGTCACTGGGAAGATTGGTGTCAAGTATAAGACTAAAATTGCAGTCTTGGTGATGGATCTGCCCTCTTCTAAATAAAAGTACACATCACATCAGACTCTTAGTGATTAAGTTACAGATCTCAACCTCATCATGTACTGTCTGTCACATGTTATAGAGAATAGCTTGCTTGAAGGTAATAGGATAATGTGCCAAACATCAACATTCCTAGCCTGAAATTCTAGACAAAAACATTTGACACACCTTCAGCTAGCATGAGATTGTTTTATACATACACAAGACTGGAATGTGCAAATGAATGCATAACTCCATTAAGTCCAAGACCTGCTAGCCACATGAAATCTCCACAAATTTCCTCTTGCAATAATTCAGCCATGTGTTGGCTAATCTATGGGGATTTCCCATCAGGCATCAAGGCTTCCTTTGGACACTGGGGAAAAAAATGCCCCCTCCCACACAATGCAACCCTGTTTTATCCAACTCATTTATTCCTGCCTCCTATTACTAAGCCATACCACTCCACCTGCCACCACACTGCTGTTTCATAGAAAGCAACATCTTCAAGGGTCAGAGGCTAGGAATCAACAGGGGAAGGCCATCACCTTCATACCCTGCTTGTGAGTTTCACAGAGGCATTTGAATTCCAGATATTATTTGAAATACAATTAATAGTCTAGATCAGTGGTTTTCAACCAGTGTGCAGTGGCACCTTGGGGTTCCTTGAATGATGCTCAGGGGTGCCATGGGCAACACTGGTCTCTGTCCCTCTTTCCTTCCCTCCCTCCCTGATGCCCTCTCATGTCTTTGCCTCCCAAAGGCTTGCATGGCTGTTTGTTGCAGCAGCCCTGGCTACACACTGCCCAGGTGAATGGTGTCTCTGGGACTGGCCGGGGGTGCTTCCCAGGCACATGTGGGGCAGTGTAAGGAGGCATCTCTTTTTGGTGCAGGGTGGGCAGCGCAGAGACCAGGGGTGGCAGCAGTGGCTTTCCAGAGGACTCCCAAGGAGAGAGGAGAGCAGAGAAGAGGAGGCTGAGGGAACACTCCACAAGGGAAGGTGTTCAAAAAGCAGTGAGGGGCTGCTGGCTCTGTAGGCAAGGGGTGACATAACCAGGCTCCTGAGCCCCATAGGGGTGTCGCGGAAAGAATGTAGTTGGTCAAGGGAGTCGTGGACCCAAAAAGGTTGACAACCTCTGGGCTAAATTACTATCACTCTAAGCCATCAATGCTTCACGGTCCATAAAAAAATGTTCCCGATTATATATGTAACATCTCAAATGACAAGTTCAGAATGCATGTATAATTACAGAATAAATGAGCTCATTTCACAATATTTGTGAAATCTATGTTAAAAGCACAATTTAGGCTGTAATTGGTTGGTGCAGAGGTTATGTTTCCTTGGGGCACAATAACAGGGCCGTAAGAGCCTTGCTGGATACAGATTTGAGTGCCATCTAGTAATCCAGGATCGTGCTTCCCACAGTGGTGAAACAGTTACCTCCAGGAAGTCCACAAAGAGTACATGGGAATAATAGCCCTTCCCGAACATTTGCTTATCAGGAAATAGGTATACAGAGGTAAAGGTAAAGGGACCCCTGACCATTTGGTCCAGCCGTGACCGACTCTGGGGTTGCAGCGCTCATCTCGCTTTATTGGCTGAGGGAGCCGGCATACAGCTTCCGGGTCATGTGTCCAGCATCACTAAGCCACTTCTGGCGAACCAGAGCAGCGCACGGAAACGCCGTTTACCTTCCCACCGGAGCGGTACCTATTTATCTACTTGCACTTTGACGTGCATTCGAACTGCTTAGGTGGGCAGGAGCAGGGACCGAGCAACGGGAGCTCACCCCGTCACGGGGATTCGAACCGCCGACCTTCTGATCGGCAAGTCCTAGCCTCTGTGGTTTAACCTACAGCGCCACCCAGTCCCTGTATACAAAGGTACACTGCCTCTAAACCAGGAGGTCTTACTTTATTATCTTCATAGTTCTCTTACCTTTATAAAGCCACCCCAGCCAGTGACCATCATTACATCTTGTGTCTGTGCTATATTTCATAATGTGTCGTGCAAATAACTACTTTCTTTTGTGTTTCTTGAACCTGGGTTATGCTTCAATGGAAGACACCCTCCCCCACCACACACACAAGCCCTGAAACCTCAAACTTAAGCATGTTTATGCCCAGGCTTTTCTTTTTAAGGTGTGCATAACCTTCACTTTAAGTAGTTTGCCAAGCACAATATTATACTTCATCTAAACATGCCAAGGTTGACATTTTCATCGTTGGCATTTTTTCAAGTGCTAATACAATGACTCTGGTCTGTACAGTTTTCTAAAGAGAATCTCAAAACGTAATTTGAATTTGAATAATGGGACATGTTTTGGGACAGAATCCACCTCTTGCACAAAATGCTATTACCTTTGCAATGATGCTAACTTTGGTGTGAGTAGTCTAACAAAATAGCTGCTCATATTGTCCTGCTTCATGTCCAACACATGCAGACAAACGTTCTTATGTGCAGATAAGATATCTTTATTCAGACAAATATCAGCACAGGCGTGGCAGCAGACACAGAGTTCAGGAGCCACAATCCAGAGGTTCAGGAATCAGGCAAGACATTCAGGACTGGACAGAAACAATGAAGATGTCCCAACAGTTTCAACACCCTGCCCACAAAGGCTTTAAATATAAAGCATGATGCACTCACTTAGCAAGAATGCCACTGCCTCCTGAGTTGTTTCAACCCCCTCAGCTACTCCAGATGCTCCCCAGCCTCCTCCAAGGCTCTCTACTGCCAGGAAGCCATGGGGAGGAGCCAGAAATGCTACTCCTCCTTCTGAAGTGGCTGAAGTTGAAGCTGTGGAGCTTAGGACACATATTCACATTTTCCCCTTACATGGCTAATGCAGTTAATCATGTCAAAGTATTTAGAAACCAAGAGGCTATAAAAGCAGCAATATAGGGTGAATTATTTCTGGCCACAGACTAATTAATTAAGGGGGAAATCATTTTCAGTATGGCACTATTACCCTATGGAAGTCAATTGCTTTAGTCCACCTCCTGCCCAGTCCCAACATCAGAATAGGAGGCCACAGAAGGGCCAATACCCCTTTCTGTCCTAAGGTAAAGATAAATGGACCCCTGACCGTTAGGTCCAGTCGTGGACGACTCTGGGGTTGCGGCGCTCATCTTGCTTTATTGGCCGAGGGAGCCAGGTCATGTGGCCAGCATGACTAAGCCGCTTCTGGCGAACCAGAGCAGCACACGGAAACGCCATTTACCTTCCCACCAGAGTGGTACCTATTTATCTACTTGCACTTTGACGTGTTTTCGAACTGCTAGGTTGGCAGCAGCTGGGACCGAGCAATGGGAGCTCACCCCGTCACGGGGATTCGAACCACCGACCTTCTGATCAGCAAGCCCTAGGCTCTGTGGTTTAACCCACAGTGCCACCCGCGTCCTACACATCCTTTAATTATACTCATTTGGCACAGTTGTTCCAAGTTTCTCATAAGCGTGCTTACAAAGTGCTCCCCAGCTAAATTTCTTCCCAGATTTGGGAGTTCTGAATTATGAAAACAAATTTTCACTGTAAGTAATTTTTCAAACAATAAGGAAGTATTTGCATCAAGCTGAGCCCTGAGATCACACAGAAAGCTAGAGAAAAGCAAACCATTAAAATGGCAGGAAAAAATATCTGTGAAAACAGGGTGGAGGGGCTGTATATCTGTTTATTTCAAAATATTATTCTACTGTCTGCTAGAGCACTCATTTGCTGACGCAGAAAGGCAATAATAAAAATAATAATACAGGAACTACATTTGATTCTTAATCAAGCAGGCAGTGCCTTTCAAATTGCTATTTATTATAATAAATAATTATAATCAATAATTATTGATCAACTGATTGGGCTGCCATTCCAGCATGGAACAATGTGGCAAAATAAAAATAAAATAATTCAAAGGAAGAAATATTCAGAAAGCCAAGTTTAAGACACATCAGCAAAACCTTCTATCAATGTTCTAAAATGTGCCATATGTGCCATTCTGGGTTTTTCTCAGAAGATACGTAAATGGAGTAAAATTCAGGGCATAATGAAACTACAGAAAAAAACAACAGTGCAGAACTAAGGGGGGTTGCCCTACCCCTGCTTTATGACTGGTGGGTGGGTGGCTTGCTTTAAGAATGCAGTATTAGGATAGATGCAGCTATATATGTTTTTATGCTATGCTCAATAATACTGTCAGTGCTGTGGGTGCTGCATTATTGAGAAACAAGATTTATTCCTCATAATCTTTTAACAAAAATAAAAGAATACCTCCACACTTTTAGCACATAATCATATTTGATTTTTTTTTTTAAAGCAGGAATAGTATAACACAAAACAGGTGGAAATGTAGTCTGGAAATGTGGAAGGAGATTAAGGTGGTTTTCTTCTTGATATTCTACAACTAAATATTCTAATAGTACAGAAGAAAGCAAAAGCACAATGATTGCAAGCTTTCCAAGAGTTATGTGCTCTGATTCCAGATACACTTCACAAGATTTATTTTCCTGGATGAATTGTGCATAAAGACACCTCCTTTTCATCAGCAAGTGGTCACAGCTGTACCCATAATTGATGCAAATCTAAGAGATCAAGAATTCAGCCTGGAAGCCTGACCACACAGCTGCTAACATCGCAAGAACTGGCATTCTGGAAAAGTGATTTGCAAACCACTCTCTTATAGGCATAGGACATACCTGGATCCTGTCAACAAGCCTTACCATACACTGAGAACAATTAGCTAGCAAACCAACTAAGGCTGTCTCTTTAAGTCACAGGCCACAGAGCAAACTCCCCTAGGGGGGGGGGTGTCTCAGGGATGCTGCTGACCCCCTGCAGAAAGCAGAGCTTGAAATCAGTGCAAATCAACTGATTGGCAGTAATTTCAAAACCCCTGGGTTTGAATTTTCCTTTGTAGAGTGGCTTGCTGCACTACAAAGGAAAAATGGGTCACCTGATATTAGAGTGATGCCAGGCTTTCTGTCAAAATGGCCCACCAAGAGTGATGTAGACAATATTGAGCTTAGTATAAGGTAGCTTCCTATACTCCTATATTTAGTTAACTGCAAAAAAATATATATATCTTGGTTCATGATTAGTGAGAAGAGAGCTAAATCAAGGCCAAGGGTTCAGATTATATGCTAAATCAAACCTTATCTTAGCACAGTGTACCACAAGCACAAAAAAGTCGTCTCATAGTTGGTGCAATCTTCAGGGCAGTGGTAAAGGGACCCCTGACCATTAGGTCCAGTCGTGGCCAACTCTGGGGTTGCGGCGCTCATCTCGCTTTATTGGCCGAGGGAGCCGGCGTGCAGCTTCCGAGTCATGTGGCCAGCATCACTAAGCCGCTTCTGGCGAACCAGAGCAGCGCCCAGAAACACCGTTTACCTTCCCACCGGAGCGGTACCTATTTATCTACTTGCACTTTGACGTGCTTTCGAACTGCTAGGTTGGCAGGAGCAGGGACCGAGCAACGGGAGCTCACCCCGTCGCGGGGATTCGAACCGCCGACCTTCTGATCGGCAAGTCCTAGGCTCTGTGGTTTAACCCACAGCACCACCCATACTGAGTGACAAAAGAAGAGGTTACAATGCTTACCTCTTCTGCCCCCTTTGCATTGCACATACATTCAACCCCACTCAATCTTGCCTCCAAGAAGATTCTGGCAGAATTCCAGCAAACAGCCCAAAGCAGCGTCATGAAAGAAAAACTATATGGTTGCTGGTGGGATGAGCACAAACAAAGCATTGAAAACAAGCTGGCACTGCAGAGGACAGCAGACAGAATAAGGGACCTATGCTTTGTAATGCCTATTGATTGCTGGAAGGTCTGCTTAAGACTGCATTTCATTTTAATCTTGAACAATGCAGTTGGCACACAACCAAGATTCTCTCCATAACCATGTTGGCTAGCAAAACAGGTTTTTCCTTTAAAAAAAATAAACATCCAAGATTCCCAGGACATTACAATCAGGACAAGAAGTTGAATTTCAATGCTGGCAAAGCCATACTTGCGTGCCTAATATGAGGGACACAGTGCTGAAAATAGCTTGAGGGTGGTTAACCCAATCCAAGCATCAAGCTGAATTTGGCATCAAATGAAACCATGAACAGTTTCAGCATACACAATACAGAAGGGCCCAGTCAACGATATGAGCAACAGGCTAGATACGCAAACCATACCTTTAGTTTCACAGTAAACAGGGAACAAATACAAATAGTCAACCCAAAGGCCAACAGGAAAAAATGTCTCCCTTACACAATATTGACATCAACTAGGACTCTATTTTAAAACAAAAACTACTGGCTGAACTCATTAAATTCTAATTCCATATACAGGTCAAATTCCAATATTACCTCCAACTTCACTAAACTGAGCTAAATGGAGACATTCACTGCAGTGGCGTAGCGTGGGTTGTCAGCACCCGGGGCAAGGCAAGTAATTTGCGCCCCCTAACCCGTGGATTTGCGCCCCCTAACCCTACAGATCTATGCCTATGAATGATGGTCCTTCTCTCTCTCTCTCTCTCTTTCTCATATTCCAATTGATTCCCATTTCCGCCGATCGATCCCCGAAGCTCTTACCCAGCGAAATTTGTGCGTAATTACGCTTCGCCATCCCTAATCCTGCCGCTTCCACCGGGAAATATGACGGTGCGTTTCTCCTCTCCAAACTTTCCCCGGCCCTTTGCTGGCTGGCGCAGTCCTTTTGGCTACGAGCTCCCCTCCTTCTCTGCCCGCTTCCGACCCCACCTCCCCGTCCAGCCTCCCTACCTCCTGAAAAAAGGCGCCGGCACCGAGCAGGACACCCCCCGCGGCCATCGGAGAGAGGCGGGGCTGAGGGAGGCGAGCCAATGGGCGAGGCGGGGCGGGGTAGGTGGCCACGGGGGCAGGCGCTTGCCCGAGGGTGGGCAAGGTAGGAGCAGGCGGAGGCTGGCCGGCCGCTCTGACAATAGGGGTGGGCCGAGGGCACGACGTGGCTGGGCCCTCTGGACTCGCGCCCCCCCCCAGATGTTGCGCCCGGTGCGGCTGGCACCCCTGGCACCCCCCACGCTACGCCACTGATTCACTGCAACTGTATTTTACTTGCTGAGGATAATTTTAGAAGCCACCTTTTGACTCAAGAGCAAATCATCAAAGATGGCTGCCTAATTTGTTTCAAACTAGTGTGTTTCACTATGTGACTGGTGGATTAAGAAACGGCGAACCAGGGGCTTTTTTTGAGCAGGAACTGAGTTCCCTTACTTTTCTTAAATTAAATAATTAATTTTTTTGTCGGTGGGGGCCATGGAACAGATATGCACCCAATGCCTGATTCAAAAATCCACCTATATCTGTAATCAATAAAGCTGCAGCCATTTCTAATCCAGATAATTGTCTGCTTGGGTTTTTTAATCACATTTTACTCTTAGTCACCGCCGGGGGGGGGGCGTGGCAGCACTGTAACTGGCCGGGCAATAAACAAACAAACTTCATGGTGAGTTCCCCCACCTTTTTTCCAGGGGGGGAAAGCGTTGGACAGAACCTAAAATTGAAACTCACTGCATCACTCTCAAGCAATTCCTTGAAAGGTAAAAAAACTTAATTTGCAATTTGCCAAAGACACAGTCACTAAATGAACTTTTTGCTGAACACACAGCTCCATTTCTGTTGACCCTCAAAGCCACATAGATCAAGACACTAAGTGATCTGAAACAGCAAAGAATGCCTTTCTGCATTCAAGGAGAAACAGTTTATTTACTATATACATATACCGTAGTGCCAAATTCAGCAATTGTTCCATCTCGTGATGACATTAGCTTCCAGCTACTCTATCAGGCCGAGCTAATGTTTAAACTAAGCAGCCGCACACTTTATATGTGTGTGCACAGTGTAGCTGTCAAACATTACCCACCACTAAATTATGCTTCACTCTTCACCTGCAGAAACCAGAAGTAGTAGATACCTTATGAGAGGGAAGCACTGGTGATACAGCTAATGATTACTCATGCCCGGCTGATTTATGGATGTAATAAAGTTAAACGATACAGTGCAAACCTCATATTCATTCACTATCACAGCCAACACCTGCTTACATGGGTCTGTGTATGCCAGTTCACAGCTATACAAGCTGTCACTATAGGGCAACAGCAGCATCTGTCACAGGTCATTTTTTTCACAATGGCTTTCCCCCTTATATGGAATGTGCCATGCATTTTAGGAGGCTAAATGCCATTTGGAAATTGGAATTTGGGAGGGCTTGTTCTTCACACTCTGTGTGGCATCCCCAGGCTATTATCTACCAACCCAGAAAGCACAAAGTTGCATAGGTAGCTTCCATAGATGCACGATGCTCCCAATATTGGTCAGTTTTAATCATGCATTATTTTGGCTTCATATTTATTTCAGTGCTAAGTGCTGGGCATTAGGCTGCTTTAGTTGTGCTGGCATCTCAACATACAAATGAGCAACTATTCCCTCTGGGGAAGCTTCAATTTTAACACTGTCGGTAGCCACTCCCCTCTGAAGATGACCACATTCTGAACGTTCAAAAGTGTAAAGCCATTCCACAGAAAGTGCCATGAGAAGTGAAAGACACAGCGAAACTATGGCATTACTATCCCATGATGACAGTACAGGACAATACAGATTGTTATCATTATATTTTCTACAACATCTGCTCTGTCATGGACTGGATGGGCATATACGCACCAGCTGGGGAACTGCCAAGGGACGAAGTTCAGCGTCTGGGGATTGGTAGTGGGATGACAAAGAGTGGTCAGAGGAGAAGAAGGGAGAAACCTGGGAGGATGATGTATCAGAAGCTGAAGAGATAACAGAATTTAGTGAGTAGGGAGAGAAGCCCAGAATCAGAGGCTGAACCAGAAGATGAGGCCAAGAGGCAGAGATTAGTCTGGCTGGTGAAGCCAGAGTGTCTCCCCCTCCTACTGTTACAAGTTCCCCTGCCCCCTGGTCTCCCAGGACCAGAAGAAGTGTGAAGAGGAAGGAGCAAAGACCGGCAGGTTGATGGAGTCTCAGATTGCTTGGAGGAGGAGATTTAGGCAGCTGCAGAAAAGCATGGACCTTCACCCTCCACAACTGCCTCACAGGGTAAGGTTACCAGATTTTTTTCAATGAATCCAGGGACACTTTTCAACTTCCTGCTAAACAGATGGATTTTGTCTGGGGACTGATTTGTAAATCTGGGAACTGTCCCCAGGAAACGGGGACATCTGGTAACCTTATCATAGGGCTAAGACTTATGAGTTGTTGTGCTCATTAGACATGGCACTCCTGAACAGTTCATGTTTCTTCTGATGAAGAGTTAACTTATTCCATGTGATTTATTCCTGACGCCTGCTCCTGACTTGCTCTTAGGCTACACATTAGTTCTTCTCAGGAACATATACACACAGCAAACAAACAATTCATTCTTAAAGGAAGAAGGTGATACACACACATATACAGCAAGCAAGAACTCAAGAGTGTAATGGACACACAAAATGTGGCTGAACTAAATTGCTATATAAAATGACAATTGACTCCAGCTTCCTACAAGAGATCCAGTTCCACAAAACTACAGTGCCCCAAGGAGTAGCCTCTCACACAGAAGACAGGCAGAGTGGGAAAGACCTAGTGTGGGTTCATTCATAACATTTCAATCCCGGTTGTCAATCCAGAAGGATCACCAGCGCTCACATAATACATATAACATTGGGTCTGCTTCTACCCATTCCAATGGCATGTCCTCCTTTCCCTACAGACTCTATTCTATGGCTCAAGGGTAGAAAGAGAAAGAGCCAGGGACATGAACTGTGGCTCAGATGAGCTGCTGAGCAGAGGCAGTGACTCTTCAGCTGCCTGTATGCTCCATTGCCTGGCACTTCATATTCCCTTTCCCCAAGGACTGCATGGCTTTTTATTGCGCTATTAGCCAAACCACAGCTGCTTCCACTAGTCCTGTCAAGCTGGTGTACTTATGAAATTGACTACAGCAGTCAACAGAAACATGTAGTCAACTGGATTTTGCTCCCATTGGCACTTTTCTTCTTTTTTGCATGGATAAAGGTAAAGGTAAAGAGACCCCTGACTATTAGGTCCAGTCGTAACCGACTCTTTTCCATCTTTTATTTCTAAGGAGGAAAAGGTGCAGCAAACAATATTTGTGTGAGTTTTCTCAATTTATGTTACTTTGTGTGTTGTTCATGAATAAAGGTAAATGTAAAGGTAAAGGTACCCCTGACCATTAGGTACAGTCATGGCCGACTCTGGGGTTGCAGTGCTCATCTCACTTTATTGGCCGAGGGACCCGGCGTACAGCTTCCAGGTCATGTGGCCAGCATGACTAAGCCACTTCTGGTGAACCAGAGCAGCGCACGGAAACGCTGTTTACCTTCCCACCGGAGTGGTACCTATTTATCTACTTGCACTTTTGACAGGCTTTCGAACTGCTAGGTTGGCAGGAGCAGGGACCAAGCAACGGGAGATCACTCCGTCTTGGGGATTTGAACCGCCGACCTTCTGATCGGCAAGTCCTAGGCTCTGTGGTTTAACCCACAGCGCCACCCGCATCCCTTTTTTGCATGGATACTTAAGCCTATACATATATATCCTTTCATGTACAACATAACACTGTATCCTAGAACATGTCCATGCCAGTTACCAACACATCTCCCCACCCCACCCCACCCCACACATTGTCCATGATGTTGTTCATCATTGGCAAGAGTCAACAAATGTTGCAGCTGTCACACCCAAATTTGCCTGCGCCTACTGCAGCAGTCCTGCTAAGCCTTTGGGCTGGGGGGTCTTGTTTTTTCTAGAATGCAGATTAGAACTGCTGTGGAAGTCAGTGCGCTTACCACTAGCAGCAATTCCCCCATAAGTACCAATTCCATGTTTCTAAAAATGCATTTGTTTGCACACCACCTTGGCATAACTGGGCAAAATATTACGTAGCTAAGCAGACTTGAAAGGCAACTCTCTGTATCTCATACCCATAGTTCTGTTTGAATCTAATCTGCTTTGCCTAGCTTTATACAAATACTGCGAAATGAAAGGCAGCCTGAGAGTGATACAAGTATCTGGAGTTCCAAGATTTCCTGATGCCTGAATAGTCAGCAGACCTTTTGGATACTGGGTACCTAGAGCAAACAGGGGACGGTTGTGCCTTCATGTCTTGCCTGTGAGCTGCTGAGAGCATCCCACAGTAAACTGCTAGAGACAGAAAACTGGACTAGAATGGTGTTGGTCGGCTCCAGCAAGACCATTCTTATATGTTCCACCTTTTCCTTTTGATAGGTGTTTCCAGCTAAGTCCTGAACATGTGAGTTCTCCAAGTATGCTTTGCTGAACTCTGAGAACATTAAGATGCCAATTTGAAGCCACCCTCTGGCATTCAGTCAAGTATTCCGTTCCATGCATGTGTGCAAACCTATTCAGTTTGCCTCTCCATTGTGTTTGCTGTCTTCAAGCAATCTGAGGAACGCAATAGCTGTTTTTAAAGCTGAGCAACACTTCCTTACCTAGGGACTAACTGGTTTTTATCCTCAGTTATACTATCCTCAGTAAGACCATGCTAACCCCAAATTTCTTTTCATAAAAAAAAGCTCTCTGATTTCACACCTTGCATTCTGTTTTGTTACAAAGGAGGACCCACCTGGTAAAAGTTCCATTTTATGGTAATTTGTTTCTTTTGTATTCTTAATAGTAGCACACAACCCATTACACAGAATTTAGTCTTGCCTCACATGGAAAATCATGGCAATTATTATTATTTTCTTACAAAGCAAGAAATTACAAGGTTATTTGCGTTTTCTATTAAAGCTGTTCCTTAAAAGCACTGAGTTTAGTCAAGGCTTTGTGGAACAACTCATATGCTTCGAGTGAACTCATTGTTATTTTTTAAAAAATAAGTGCTTGAAGTAGAATAGAACTCCACACTTATCTACATTTCGTTATTTGCTTCTGCATTCTAATGGAAAGCCTTTCTTGTATCAACTTGTGCAAGTGCAATTTTCTTGTAACTGTTAATTTCATTCTCTAAAAACTTCCCCATCATCATGACCCAATGTATTTAGCACACCACGCAGTCAAGCTGCACTGGGCTTCATTCTTTTGCCCTAACATTTAATTACACAAGTCCAAGTGCACAGAGCTTTCTCTCTCTGAGGCAATCTGAACTTTGTTGAGGGAGTTTCCTTTCTTACCACATGCCACTATTCTAGTCACTTGCAAACCTAACCTAACACTTGTCATCAAAAGCCACCGGTCCAAAATATAGCTTGCTGAAACGGACCAAGCCCTCATACAAATGCAGCGTTGAGCTAGGACACAATACCACAATTGTTACTTATGAAGAAAGTACTTATGCTAACATACTACTTAACTGAAAGCTTGCAAGTTATGTCATAAAATTATTCAGATATTTTAATGATCCACATCCATGGTCCTAGGCAATTCTCTGCCATCATTCTACTTGACATGGTTTAATGCCAGCTAGATTTCTGAGCAGCTAAGCACCATTTTTCTGTCACTCTGAGACAAATACAAGGGGTTTGTCTACATCAGGGATAGGCAAACTCCAGCCCTCCAGATGGTTGGGACTACAATTCCCACCATCCCTGAACACTGGTCCGTAGTCCCAAACATCTGGAGGGCCAAAGTTTGCATATGCCTGGCCTACATGCTGTCCTTACAATGTGAACACCAGAAAGGTGTCCACACACACACACACACACGCTCCTGTTCATAGCGCTTGGGCATACACCATTTACAATCAGGCAAGTTGAAGAGTTTAACAGTTTTCTCTTCAAATTTAGCTTGTCGTTACCAGCAGCAACTTGCTTTAATATGGGAGAAGTCAAACCAACATGGTTTATAATAATAATAATTTATTATTTATACCCAGCCCATCTGGCTGGGTCTCCCCAGCCACTCTTGGTTTAGTACACAAGATACAGGTATAGTGACTCACTCCCATTAATTCATCACAGGGATATGCAGAGTCTCTCACAAACTGATTATTTAATCAACAAATCCAACAAGACCTTTAAAACTTTGGATCACATAACATGTCACAGGCACGGTGGGTAAACATCTGTTTACTACATTGATATCTATAGCATGCAAGAGTCATTACTCACTCCCTTCCTTAGTAATTCAAGAGATGGCTAGAGGCATAGGCATGTCTTGGTGCCTCCTAAGTTAAATTCGCCTCAGTTCATCAGGGGAGGAGTACATTTTGCTTCTGCCAAGACAGACAGAGAGTGAAACCACAGGAAACTATTGAGCTGTGAACTGTTTGACAAGACAGGACGTATAGCATCTGTTATTGACCTCTACTGTCACCTCCTTGTGCATGTGTGAAGTGGAGTCAACTGCTACACAAAGGGTAAAGTTGGGTCTAATATGTATCTTTGCTTAGCACACATCTGGCTAGTGTACAACTTTCCTACAGCCTCTGAGGAGGTCAGCAATTGGGGGCATGGGGAAATCCCACTTATTTTAGGATCAGCTCTAGGCAGGGGAGAAAGAAGATTCTTTACTCAAGCAAAGAGTCAAGTAGAAGTTGTCATGGATCTAGAGGCTGGCACTCCAAGAAAAGGAAGTCCCTCCTCTCTTGCCATTGCTTCACTAAATATTTGCCTCTTTTGAATTCCCTGTTCTGGTTCCAAAACTGACTTGGCTCTCTGTTCCCTATGCAACAGCTACATTCTTGCCTCTGTTCCCTTTCTGTTAAGCACTCCTGTTTGCTTCCCCCACTTTCACATCATCCTAGAAACTGCACTGTTTGACAATGCTTTTATTGGTAAGATCATAAAGGCTGGTGGTGCTTACTTCCTTAACAGATGTAACACAGGATTCAAGCCTGCCTGAGGTCATGCCAGACTGCCAGCATGATTTTGTGGAGGACCTACTCCCTAACCTCACCTGTTGAAACAGGCTATGATTGTTGTTGTTTAGTCGTGTCCGACTGTTCGTGACCCCATGGACCAGAGCACGCCAGGGACTCCTGTCTTCCACTGCCTCCCGCAGTTTGGTCAAACTCATGCTGGTAGCTTCGAGAACACTTGTCCTCTGTCGTCCCCTTCTCCTTGTGCCCCCCATCTTTCCCAACATCAGGGTCTTTTCCAGGGAGTCTTCTCTTCTCATGAGGTGGCCAAAGTATTGGAGCCTCAGCTTCCCGATCTGTCCTTCCAGTGAGCACTCGGGGCTGATTTCCTTCAGAATGGAGAGGTTTGATCTTCTTGCAGTCCAGGGGACTCTCAAGAGTCTCCTCCAGCACCATAATTCAAAAGCCTAAATTCATCGGTGATCAGCCTTCTTTATGGTCCAGCTCTCACTTCCATACATCACTACTGGGAAAACCATAGCTTTAACAGGCTATGATTGCCTACTACGTAATCCACTAGAAACCTTGACTGCAGCTCTGGGGAAATGGGAAGCTGGAAGAGAGATCTGTTACTCATCACCTGTGATGCCGTAAGTACTGTCCAGTTAGTGCTCGAGAAACTATGTACACAATGTCTATCACCACACTGCAGAGACATCCCTCCCAAGAACAGTTTAAAGTGATACAGAAACCCACATAAAAATGCTTTACCAGAGTCAAAGACACGACAAAAGGAAAAGATTTACTGTATTGTAGATGTCATGGGCAGTTTGCAGTACTACCTCCAGGTCTCTGACAAGTCAGCTATTTGCCAAATGTTATTGACTGGTTGGACGTGGAGGAATGGTGGGAGGAACCAGCTGGGGAACCCCCAGAGAAAGAAAGCTCTTGGATTGGTGGTGGGACAACCATGAGTGGTCAGAGGGAGAAGACTGGGAGGAGACCATGTTGGAAGCTGAATAGACAACAGAGCTTAGTGATCTGGGAGATTCTGTGGCAGAGAGAAGACCAGAAAAAGAGGCAGAAGCTGAAGCAGGGGAGGAAGGAGGCCAGGAGGCAGAGATGAGTCAGGCTGGTGAAGAGTCATGAATGTCTCCCCCTCCTGCTGCAACAAGCTCCTCTCCCCCCTGGTCTCCCAGAACCAGAAGAGGCATGAAAAGGGTGGAGGAGAGGTTGGCTTTATGCAGGTGCAATCTCCAATTGCTTGGGGAAATCCCTAGAGAGGAAAGAACTTGACGGCTGTGGGGAGGCATGGACTTTCAGTCTTGGCAACTGACCATGGAGCTGATGGACTCATTAGACCTGACACTGCCAAGTCAGTGCAGATCGTGTTCTTGCTAGTAAAGAGTTAACTTCAACTTGATTATGTGATTTACCGTCAGCTCACTCCTGACACCAAAGAATGGTGAACACCTATTTCAACCAATGTCAGCTCTGACAACTGAATGGGAAACAATGCCGCCACAGTTCCGTGTATTAATTTAGGCTGGTGAAAGAGGAGCTCTTAGTACAGTATGTGAGATGAGAAGTCTTTGGTTTGAGTTCCACCTTGGACATAAACTAAAGCAGTTCCCTTTGGCAGACCTCTCTCAGCCTTACTGCATTATTTGCAATATGACGATAATACTAGACGACCTTACAGGGTGAGCTGAAGGATTTCAGAAATACTGGTTGTGATGCACAATCAACTTTCTCAAGGATATGCTACACTTAAAAGGATATAGATCTGGATGCTTGTACCAGACTTGCTGTTTGCACAGATTTTATGTTTTTGCCTTCTATGATTTACAACAGTTTATGTGCAGAGAGAAGGAAAAGCTTTATTTGACTGGTGATCACGGCCAGTGGCGGAGCATATGCCCGCGCTGCCCAGGGCGGGCGCGTTCCCAAGGGGTGCAGGGGCGCGCTCCCGAGGGGCATGGAGGGTGCCCTCCCAGGCACGGGATAGCTGCGTGCGAACCCACCGATCCTATTTCCTTCCTCTCCCCTTCCCGCTTGCCTGTCTCCTTCCTGTCCTCTCCCTTGCCTGCCGGCCTCCTCCAGCCGGGAGCACGGGGCAACGGCGCACAGCCCGCCTGTGACTCCTGTGCCTACTGCCAGCCATCAAGGGAAGGGAGGAGTTGCTGTGCAGCACTCCCGGCTGGAGGAGGCTGGATTGTGGCATGAATTTAAGGCACAACATTCCTTTTGGGTTCTATGAACAATCAGCAGACTTTTGCTGTGTTCTAGGCATTAAACCCGCATTGTGATGGTGTATCATCCAGGTTTTCCATCCGTAAGTTGCTTACTGGGAAGCCTACAGCTGCTTATTGTGAACACAGGCTCATTACGGCACATTTTTAGAACCTGAGTCATATGGATGTTCCTGGGTGACTGGTTATAAATAAAATGTAACCTATACTGTCAAGTCCCTGTAGCCACTACTGGGTCATGACAGTTTTTGCATGAGCAAAGAGCCATAAGCAGACTCTGATTCCAGATATTAATTACTGAGATACATTATCCTGGTTTTCAGCTAACAGATACAGAGTTACGAACCCAAAATGCAGATGGGCTCAGGACAAGCATTTGTGCACTGTATAAATTCCTTCCATTGTAAATTCCGAACATCACCCCAGTCCAAAACACACTCTACTTCAGAAACCCACAGATCTCATCCTGTACACCTTAAGGCAAGGGTGGGGAGCCTGTGGCCCAACATTAGCTGCTGGACTACAACTCCCATCATTCCTGATCACTGGTCATGCTGGCTTGGGCTAATGGGAGTTGCATCCCAAAACATCTGGAGGATATCAAGCTTGGAAAGGCAATTCCAGATGACCCCACTAAGATACACTATTACATGGCTTGTACTAAAAGGGTATCTTCAATGGATTCATTGAGCTGTAGCGAAAACTTGCTTGGCCAAAGATCAGAGTGGCTTGTTCAAGTTCTAGCTCATCCACTTCATACTGAGGAATGCAGACCTCTGCACAAGCCATGCCTCAGGGGCAGGGAGGTAATGGATATCAAAGTTTGATTTAAAGACCAGCATCAAAACCTGCTTGTTCAGGAAGTATGCATGAACGTTCCTTGACAACTTTCAGAAAAAATATGTGCCAGTTCAGTTCTCCATGCTACTCCCATCTCAGAAAATTATTAGACAGATTAGACAGCACCAAGAATTACAAGGACACTGGCATGCTGTTCTAAATATTAAATATGGCTGCTGTAGCATATGAGCAATTATTTTACTATCCATTTAAACCTGCCTGTTCATTTCTTTTGTTAGAAATTATTACAAGCTTCTATGCTCATTAAAATGTAACATGTAAGCCTTGTGTGGTGTTTTGCGTATGCGCTAGTGATGCACGTGTTGCTGCTCTTTGATACTGCAACTTAAGATGGGCAAACTGGTCTATTCCCAGCCCATGTCAATTTCACAAGCATTAACTCATAAATATGTTCCTTTTCATTTGCTGCATCAATGTGCTTTCTTTATTAATCCAAACAATTTTTCGCATTTAAATACCGATCTAAATATTCATTTCTGAAGCTATTTTTTTATTTAAAAAAACACCATTTTGATATGTTTTGCAAAGGCAAGATCCATGTCAGAATATGTGGGAACTGAAAAGCCCACTGAATAACTTAATTTCCAATCCACACATTAGTTCAAGAGCTGCTGATCAGACTCATAGCTCCATAAATGGCTTTATCTGTAAGCAAAATCTGAAATTCAAAGAAAATAGTTATGCAGGCAATACACAATTTCCACTGTCTGCCCTGTATTTTTGCTTGATCTTTCCTTTTCTCATTATTCCAGCACACTGTGAGTTCTTTCTGGTCATTTCAAGAGCCCTTGGTCCCAAATGAGACAAAACTGTGTAAGAAATAGCCCAAAGCACTTAAACCACAGGGATGGGGGGAAATCAACCCTCAAAAAACCTACTCCAGGATTTTAACAACATCAACAATAACAAGTGCAAGAAATATTGCACAGAACTTTTAGCCCAAGGTCAATCAGGCTGCCGACTACATAAATCCACAGAGGGGAAAACTAATTCTTACTGTGGAATACAAATCACTTTTCTGAGCACGTTTTTCAGCTCACCCAGTAGCCCATCAGAAGGAAAGGCCATTTTAAAGATTTCCTTTAATATCAGAGTGCAGCAACAACTAAAACGAGAATCTGCTTAGCAAAATAGCATCTGCCTTTTTATTCGGAGCCTATTAAAACATGCATTTGTTTATTAATATAGCACCCCTCCTTCTATCACCTTTAATTCACCAAGCCAACCTGTCAGGAGCAAGCTCTCTTACCTGTGATGGAACAAATGCCCACAAACATATTCTCCACTAACAATGAGCCTGAGCTGAAAGAGGCTAGGAGGTAACATGTGTGTGGCAGTTGATGCGCCCAGTTTCCTGGTACGCCCCTCACATGGGCACAGTGAGGTTAGTGAAGCTGGAAATCAGACTCCATATTCTTTGGACCATCATCAAGTTAAAAAAGCAGCTAGGTAAAGGTAAAGGGACCCCTGACCATTAGGTTCAGTCGTGACCGACTCTGGGGTTGCAGCGCTCATCTAGCTTTATTGGCCGAGGGAGCCGGCATACAGCTTCCGGGTCATGTGGCCAGCATGACTAAACCGCTTCTGGCGAACCAGAGCAGCGCAAGGAAACGCCGTTTACCTTCCCACCAGAGTGGTACCTTTTTATCTACTTGCACTTTGACATGCTTTCACACTGCTAGGTTGGCAGGAGCAGGGACCGAGCAACGGGAGCTCACCCCATCGCAGGGATTCGAACCGCCGACCTTGTGATTGGCAAGCCCTAGAGTCTGTGGTTTAACCCACAGCGCCACCAGCGTCCCCTAAGAAAGCAGCTACATGTGTATTATTGTTTATTCTTTGATAATCAAACTATCCTGTTGATAAGCATCTTATTTATTTATTGCATTTACTGTATATCCACCCTGCGAGGTAGGTGAGGCTGAGAGGCAGTGACAGGCCCAAGGTCACCAAGTGAGCTCGATGGCTGAATGGGGATCTGAACCCTGGTCTCTCCGGTCCTAATCTGACACTAACCACTGCTCCACACTAGCTTTTCTTTTTTTTAACCAAAATTTTTTATTGGTTTTCACATTTATCACATAAAAAAGAAAAAGAAAAAAAGAAAAACATTACAATACACAAAATACAAAAACACACACACATAAGAACAAATTTTTACTTCCAAATCCTAATTTCATTACATTAATAACTGACTTCCGCGAATCCCCTCTAACTGAATTTCATTATATCACCTATTTAGCAGTTCTCCAAATTCATTTTTCTAATAATATTAACTTCTTTCATTTACTAACTTCTTCTCCTTTATTACTATTCTAATCCTTAATATTTATTAATAACATATTAATATTCCGCCCCTAAGCCTAATTGTTACTTCCAAGAAATTTCTCTTTATTCCACACTAGCTTTTCTTAATGCCATCTTCTTAAGACTGTTTAGGAACACCATCCTGTGGATGCTATAGAACTTGTACATCCATTTGTCCAAGTATTACATGACCCTTGTTTGCCTAGAGTGTTTACCTTTGCTTATCAAGGCTTGGGGCCAAGACCAGATCTTCTGATATTTCTATTTTCACTTTAGGTGTAGTGAATTCTGTACTGACATTCAGGGAGGAGGGCTTCACTCTTTTGCCCTGCACCATTTTCCTGATAAGCCACTCCTGGAAGCTACTAGTAGTCACAGAGCAGGGAGTGGATTGATAACAGGAACTTCAAATAGTAATTCAGAAGAGACGAAACTTAACTGGAGGTAGGGGGGAGAATTCACATATGCGGTGCCCCTTCTCCAAATCAGAGCCATTCCCTATTATTGCCTTTAGGTAAAAGAAACATAAAGGTAAAGGTAAAGGGACCCCTGCCCATTAGGTCCAGTCGTGACCGACTCTGGGGTCGCGGCGCTCATCTCTCTTTATTGGTCGAGGGAGCCGGCGTACAGCTTCCGGGTCATGTGGTCAGCATGACTAAGCCGCTTCTGGCGAACCAGAGCAGCACACGGAAACACTGTTTACCTTCCTGCCGGAGCGGTACCTATTTATCTACTTGCACTTTGACGTGCTTTCGAACTGCTAGGTTGGCAGGAGCTGCGACCGAGCAACGGGAGCTCACTCTGTCGCGGGGATTCGAACCGCTGACCTTCTGATCAGCAAGTCCTAGGCTCTGTGGTTTAACCCACAGCGCCACCCGCGTCCCTAAAAGAAACAAAGGAAGAGCCATTTGCAGATTTGTATTCTTTCATACTTTGTAATTCTCCCAATCTTCATGTATTTTAGCTCTTCTTTTGAACAAGAAGGCAATTATGAGATAGGATCATTAACTGCAATAAGAAATCCATCGCTTTCAGACATGAAGGTGCATATTGTTGCATGCTAAGATCTTCCGATTCTCCACACATGCTAAATACTAGCACTGGAAACTCAGAAATGATAGCCATTGGGTCTTTGGCAACACTTGTCAAGTTTGTACCGTCGTCTTCAGTTTGCAAGGTTTTGTCATTCTTTTGTCACACTTACTTAGCTTTAGGGAGACACCAAACTGAAGGCTTAAAAGTTAAGTCTGCATCTCCAGAACATTTCATCCCCTTTTGATAAAACCTCAGCCTTTGTTTGCCCAGCTGTGAAATTGTTTTATTTTAGGCAAGGGGAGAAAACAGATAATGTTCCTTAACTCAGATTTGCCTACCCCTCCTCCAGGTACATACTGCTAGCTTAGAACCAACTATGGATGAATATTTTTGGCAAGCTGCCTACATCTTCTAACCACTCCTCTGCAGTAAGCAACATTATAAGCAAGCTCTGGCATTAGCACAAGTTCTTCCTACAAGTTTTTTTTTTTTTTGCAACTAATCTTTCAATAGCTGTCAGCATTGATCGTAAACAAACACTCAAGTTTCTAAGCAAAGCTTTCAGGCAGCTGATCTATTTTTGTTTTTCTAAACAAAGCCTTTCAGGATACATTTCGGCAAATGTTTCTAAAACCATCATTATCAGCTGAAGAGAAATATCCTTCCTTGACCCTTATAGATTGGGTTTTAATCACACAGTGATAGTCCAATTCAAATTATCTTGAACGAATGCTCTTTTAAAAAGCTATAGGTATTTAAGCATTTGTCAGGAATATAGCAACATTACTATAAATATATAGCCTCCTAGAGTATGGGTAGGCAAACTAAGGCCTGGGGGCCAGATCCAGCCCAATCGCTTTCTAAATCCAGCCCGCAGATGATCCAGGAATCAGTGGGTTTTTACATGAATAGAATGTGTGCTTTTATTTAAAATGCATCTCTGGGTTATTTGTAGGGCATAGGAATTTGTTCATATTTTTTTCCAAAATATAGTCTGGCCCCCCACAAGGTCTGAGGGACAGTGGACCGGCCCCCTGCTGATAAAGTTTGCTGACCCCTGTCCTAGAGCATCGTTTCAATATACGTACTAGTGGTTGTTGTTTTTTACAGGAACAAGGAAACACAAAATGAATGTCCTAGTACCAGACTATATAAATAGTTGAAGACTTTCATATAAATGTTCATCATCAATGCTCTTCCTTTCTCACTGTTTGCAATCTTCAAAAGTCAATAAGACTTTTTTTCCAGGTTCCTATCAAGTAGAACTGATAAGTATTTAGAAAACATGGCCACACTCTGCGGAAATGGTCCAGAGTTCTCTCAGTTTCTTATTTTTCCAAATTTAAACACAGCCCCCCACATTTCCACATCAGCTTGTGAATTTGTTTTTTAAAAAGTCCTCATGAAAATTTATCAATGCTGTAGTGCAAAATTTTCCTAAGATATACATTTTTGTATGCATTTTTTCCTAAAAGACACTGTTCTGCAATGCAATTTTCACGAAGAAGATGCATTTTTGTATGTTTCTTTCACGGGCATGTGTTCTTATGTACACTTTACCTTAGTATTTGCATTTTTGTACACATTACTGTATTGCAATATTCAGGGAAGGATGACTTTTGAAGAATTGCTGTGCTTTGGTTTGCAAAATTTTCAGGAAGTGTGATTTAGGTAGTGTATTAAGTGTGAATCTTTAAATGTGGACTGGTTTAAATTCACATACACACCCATCCCTAGTTCTCATCCTTTAAAAAAAAAAGACATCAGGGTTACAAATATGTCAGAAAAGGTATTTGGTCAGAAAAAGAAGCCACCACAAAGAGGGAGCTGAAGTACTTCAATGTATATCTACCTTATTTTGGTCTGTCCAATACAAGAAAAATCCATGTGGGTCTGTTCGGACAAAAACTGACGTCACACTGGTGGAATCCTGGCAAAGAAAGAAAGGACACAGTATTAACACATTGCAAAGCTCTTCTTGCATGCCTAAATATACCACCCTAGCTAGCAAAAGGAAGTATTCATAAATTGCCATTCATTTTATGTGCATGCCTTTCTCATTTATACAGGAGTTTGGGTAACTCATTAGACAAAGTTGGTGGAACAGAAAGGTGCCCTTAAAGTACTCAAGGAAAACAGAACACTTTACTGGCCTTGCCCTACGCAATGCTGAAGATAACACTTGCCAGTATTTATTTTAAGTCTTACTGTAGATACTCCCAGTGCCAACCAAAACACAGTTGCTTAATTCCACCGCTACCACCCCTTCAAAACGTGAGCAGGCCTTGCAAAACACACACATTATTCTAACTCCTCTCAATTGCTGGACAAGATCAAAGTAACCCAACACCTCAGAGGCTGAGCACATTGCAAAGCCAGGCATTTTAAGTCTGCTTCCCTCCAGGGGATGCTGTCTCATATCTGTGATGTCCGACTTGCTCCATCTATTTTAGAGTTTTTCTGAGAATATTTCCACACTACTAGGAGCCTCTCTGTCATTACCTCTCTGTCCCAGCCTCCCTTGAAGTATACAACATGCTACTTAAATATTTTCAGATGTTTCCTTCATACACATTGGCAGAATTTAGGCCACAACTTTATTGATTACAGAAAGTGAGTGGTTGCATAGGCTCTGGTTTGACTAGCTCCCTGCCACACAGGTAGCACTGACCCAGGGTTCCAGCATAGATCAGCCAAGGGTGAACACCTGGATAAGCGGAAAGCCGGGAACAGGCTAGCTCCACCACCCAAATGTCCCCCTGGACTCAGGCACGGGCACAACCCCCTCTCAGGGGTTGACCAAACCACTGAGTCCCTGGATTCCTTTAACGGAATACCCTTCACATAGGGATGGTGAGAGCGTTCTCCCATCCCTATCACCTGAACCAGAGCCTATCCGCAACCTTACAAGTTGTGACGATTTGCTATGTGGCAGGCGAAACCCAAATGGCAACAGCCGATCAGCCAAGTGGGGAAAATTCCTGCCATGCCCCTGTCCCAACGATGGACGAACATATGACGGCATAGCAAGGTCAAGCACAAAGCCCTAAAAGTAGGGAGAGGTGGGCAGGTGTTCCGACGCACGGGCCAAAAGAGGAAGCTCTGGGTCATGTACATGGGTATAAATAGGTCCCTTGAACCATTTGAACTGCGTCCCATTGGCCAGATTGCACCAAGCTATGAGGGACCTACCAATCTGGTGTTGTGGCTGACCAATCGTACCCACCCACAACACAGAGTGTCGGTTTTCCAGGTCTCACCGCAATACGTGCCCTCTTTAAGGGAGGAGCCGATTTGTCTATAAAATCAAAATAAATGTGTACCAGCAGTGTGTACTGCAACAGAGCATTTTTGCGCATAGTTAGGTACAGAAGATTCAATGCTGGGGCAAATTAGTGCAACTGATGAAGAAAACACTGAATTCAGAAGACTAAATTTGTAAAAAAGCTAATCCTTAAAAGCTCTCGGTCCCATGGAGGTAAGTTCTTTTTGCTTGCCATCTTTACAGAAAGTTCCATTGCCCAGTGAGCCTAAGAAGCACAGAGACATCCTCCATTACTCTCCAGCACATGTTGTCAGAAAACAAATAAACAGAAAACAAGAATTCACCCACGGGCAAAAGAATCTCTTGGAGAACTTGAGTCCAACCCCTTTAATAGGAAAAGGCTGTCAAGAGTGGTTGAAAAGTCACCACCCACCTCTTCATCAGTCAATATCCTAGTAGTAGAACAAACTACAGGAGGTGGAAGTTTGTGAAAAGCACATCAGGGGAAGCTCACTCTAAAATAAGATTTCAGTTCTTCATTGATTCGAATTTGTCACCCTGAGAATTGGACTATTTGTTAGTCCAGGGAGGAAAGAACTTCTAATTTACACCTCACTGGGAAGTCTGATCAATCCTCATCCTCCCACCAGTATTTAAGAGCGATTGGGAAAAGGACAGAAATTGGGAAGATCAAAGTGCTCTATTCTAGGAACGAGACGTGGAAATACACAGAATAATTGAAAAGACTGCTTTGCTAGCTATCTCCCCAAATGGGAGTTCTGCCCTTTTAAAATGGAAATGGCAAACCCTGGCAATCGTAGCCAATAGGTCATTGCACTGCTCTTCCTGCTTTCAGAAGTATCAGCTTTCTCATCCTGTAGAAGTCAGCCAGGACCATCACAATACATTTTACTGCCCAAGGCAAAAGGCAAAATGTCACCTGACCTCCTCATGCCCCATACAGAAGCCACCTGGGTTGGCTCAACAGCAATCTTGTGAGGCAGGTGCTGCTGAGAGGCTGTGGCTGGCTCAATATTACCTAGTGAGCTTCATGGCTGAGTGGGGATTTGAACCCAGATCTCCCAGGTCCTGGTCCAACATTCTTAAGAACTGTCTCTCCCCGTGTGTATCAACCCAGAAGCTGCAATGATCATCTGAGGCCCTTCTTCGTGTGCCTCCTCCATGAGAAGTCTGGAGGGTGGCAACACAGGAAGAGGCCTTTTCTGTGGTGGCTCCCCATTTGTGGAATGCTTTCCTCAGGGTGTCTCGCCTGGCGCTTTATTTTTAAGTGAGGTTACATCTCTTTAGCCACCAGGCAAAAACATGCCTCTACTCACAGAGCTTAGGCCCATTAAACCACTGGTGGCCTTTTAAACCATATATGGAGGGGAATTGTTTCTGTTTGTTACTATGCTATGTATGTTTGTGCTTATATATTGTAAGCCGTCCTGTGGTCCTCAGATGAAGGGTGGTACAGTGGACGCTCGGGTTGTGAACGCAATCCTTGCGGGAGGCACGTTCGCAACATGCAGCGCCCGCAACTCGTCTGCACACGCGCGGGTTGTGATTCGGTGTTCCTGCACATGCACGAGCGCCAAAACCCGGAAGTAACCCGTTCCAGTACTTCCGGGTTTTGGCGCGTCCGTAACCCAAAAACGCGCAACCTGAAGTGTCTGTAACCCGAGGTATGACTGTATAGAAATTTAATAAACAAACAAAAGCTGCGCCACACTGGCACACTTCCTGAGGGGCAGCAAGCAGCACTGAGGTGCTAAAGGACAGAGCTGTGTGTGCCCACTAGACTGCTCTATACCCCTAACCTAACCCTAAGTAAGCCTGCCACAGCTGGACAGGATCTTGGTGTCCCATTGCTAGTGTTCAAGTGGCAGATTTAACTGCCAATCAGGTTTGCTTCTGTGTATGGACTGAAAGGCGGTGGGACATCTCAGGCAGCCCAATGTCTTGGGCCAGTCCTGGGTCACTGCCTCCTTTTTCAGTGGGACAGCCAGGCCCAGCCAGGGGTGATGGTTGGGGTTTATTATTATTAATTATGGAGGGGGAGGGAGGAACAAGAGGTATGCCGAAAGAAGGGGTTTCCCCAGCTCTCTCACACTAATGACTGGATAATTTGCATGAACGTGTTTGCCTAAGTATCTATTTTCAAGCCTCCGGTTTCTAAGAAGCTGCAGCCTGAACCATTTATATTGCAAAAGACAGAGGATGAAGGCAGATGGCAATTGGGTTTGCCAGGTCCCGCAGAGTGCTGTTTGTACATGGTCTGCTTCATGTAAGCACTCCAAGTACAACCTGACAAGCTAAGCAACAGGGAATTGGCATTCATGACATATGCAGTTTCCCAGCGCCTCTCACTCTGCGGTTTTGGACAACTGGCTCCTCCCAAGCACTGCTGGCGTCTGTTTATTCCAAGCAGAACATGTTGCAACAAATGCAAGGACTTTCCTCGAGGCTTAAAGTTCCCTGCATCCCCCTCCTCCACATGCAAAACACTTTTCACGTGCACTAATCCGGGTTGGAGAGGTGATGCATGAATCATCCCTAACGTTGCAGCTAAATTATTAAATTATTTCCTTGACATCCAAGTTGTCCTAGATTTCTTCTTCTGGTCTCAGCTTTGTTAGTTATTTAGTTAACAAAACGTATTTCACCTTTTGCAAACATTTCTGTCATGGTGTGAAACAGTAGCACTGCTAAGCAGCCTGAGTGAATGAAGTAACGTTGATGGCAGGAAGGTGCTTCAAGTAACGTACCCCAGTATACTTCCTCTGGCCAGCTTCTTCTGCTTCTGGTTGCTGCTCTGAGAGTGGCCTCTTCCCCAGTCTCAGGTGTCAACATTCCTTCTTGTGGTTGCTTAGCAACAGTGACTCACTGCCCTTAGCAATGGTGCGGCCTACTGAGCCCCAAAGCAGTAGTATTGTTATTATTCTTCAATTTGATTTATACACCGCTCTTTATTTTGTTCTGTGAGCCGCCCTGAGACCTCCGGGTCTAGGGAGGTATAAAAATTAAATAAATAATAATAATATCGAAAGCTCTCAGGGCAGTGCCTAACGTTAAAAACATATTTTACAGAGCATAATCGTAAAATCATAAAGCAAAGCTTAGTAGTAGTAGTAATTACTGTATTTTTTGCTCTATAAGACTCACTTTTTCCCTCCTAAAAAGTAAGGGGAAATGTGTGTGCATCTTATGGAGCGAATGCAGGCTGCGCAGCTATCACAGAAGCCAGAACAACAAGAGGGATTGCAGCTTTCATTGCGCAGTGATCCCTCTTGCTGTTCTGGCTTCTAAGATTCAGAATATTTTTTTTCTTGTTTTCCTCCTCCAAAAACCAGGAATACCTGGTTTGACTTTTTTTTTCCTTTTTCCTTTTTTTCTTTTAAAGCAAAGGGTCTGGGAGCTCTGCTCACCTTAGCCCCCTCATATTCCTACCCCTTCTACCCAACTGTTAGTATCCATTATCCTGAGATAATGCACCAGTCTTGTGGTCTGGTGCATCTTATAGAGCAAAAAATACAGTAATAATAATAATAATAATAATAATAATAATAATAATAATAATAATAAATCATTATAAAAGCCCCCACCTCACACACACCTTTAAGAAGCCATAGATTATTTAACAGCTGAAGGCCTAGGTTAAAGAGGAATGCTTTTGCCTAGAGCCTAAATACATGTCAGGATGGCTCTCAAGTGACAAGTCACTACAGCTCCAAGGAAGTCTCTCTGGGGAGCGCATTTCACAAATGGGGAGCCACCACAGAAAAGGCTATGCCCATATTTTATGCTCTAGCTTTCATCAGGAATACCTGGTTTGACTTTTTTTTTCCTTTTTCCTTTTTTTCTTTTAAAGCAAAGGGTCTGGGAGCTCTGCTCACCTTAGCCCCCTCATATTCCTACCCCTTCTACCCAACTGTTAGTATCCATTATCCTGAGATGCCTGGGCTCCTAAACCCACATTTGCTTGATTAAAACCAGTGCTGGTTTGTTTTTTTTCTAGAAAAAGAGCTGCTGGAATTCACCATGAACACCCTTCTTGCTCACTTATAACAACAATGGCGCCCACCTGAGAGGAGCCGGAACTGAGTTCCAGCAAGTTCTGCCCAAAAACAAGCCCTGATTAAAACACACACAGGTGTGGCTCTTCTAGAGGCAGCTTAGCGGATGAAAGATTGGTCCACATCTCCCCATCGTCCCCTGAAATTGCTGTTTTCTCCTCAGCGTGGCTTACTCATTTCAGAGCCCTATATTTTTGGGGGTGGAGTGGGGGAAGCATTTTAATATGGCCTCATTTGTCGGAGACAGCGGGTGGGGAAGAGCTGGACAAACCCTCCGTTCTCCCCTGCAAATGTCCTCAACCTCACAGTTCTATTAAAAAGGAATTACCAAGCTGAGAAGCTCAACGTCCTGCCTTCAGTATTACCAGAATACATGGGGCATGGAGAGCCACCCTCTGAGCACACTGACTTCTAGGCCAATTCGTTTACTACTTGTAAGCATGCTTTTGAACTGCTAGGTTGGCAGGAGCTGGGACAGAGCCATGGGAGCTCCATTCGTCATGGGGATTCGAACCGCCGACCTTCCGATTGGCAAGCCCATGAGGCTGAGTGGTTTAGACTACAGCGCCACCCGCGTCCCTGTACATACAGAACACAAGTTAGCAGAATGCAAGTTTGGCTTTAAGCAAGATCATCAAGGCACTTGATGGAACTTGATTAAGAAGGAGAGGAAAACCAACCCTATGGCTCTACCTTCAGAGCAGCGAGTTTTCACTATCCAATAGGTGTGAGGGAGTGGGGAGACATTATCGCAAGTAGCAATCCCGTTATTAAGTATTTGTGCAAATTCCACTTACAGAACTAATTGAATTGGCCTCCTGGGTGAGCACTGGGAGTTGTAACATGTCCACAGGGATGTTCTCATGTGCTAATCAATGGAACAAGGTGTTAACACAACAACAATATGTTACTATAATGTGGTGCTTCGGCGTCCCAGGAGGTCAACTATTAGCAGGAAGTTTTTACTTTAAAAATGTGTTTGGCCAACTGCAGTTGAAAAGGTATTGTGTGAGAGTCTACAAAGCATGAATTTTCATTTGTGAACACCCTGGTCTGCTTAATATATGAGAAAAAATGCCCGGTTCTCACTAAAAGTGGCATAGTTCCAGGTGGACTGCACCACTTCACAGCGTAGGTGGGGCGGCCTTTTAGAAATGCCCCTAGTGGAAAAGAAACTCTCCTCTCTTTTAAGATCTAGCACGTGAGGAAGAAAGGCCCTGGCATTCTCCCCTGATGTGCTAGTTTGGCCGAGGGAAGTTTCTTTTGCATGGAGAAGCATTCCATCATGTCAGACTCACTCCCACTTGCCGTCTAAAGCAGTACCACCCAGACGCTTCCTCCGGGAATCTTGGCCACAGCACTGCTTGTTGGAAACTGGCAGACAATTTACTATAAATTCTAGTATACTGGTATATAACGTATCCATGCTTAAGGAAATCAGCCCTGAGTGCTCACTGGAAGGACAGATCGTGAAGCTGAGGCTCCAGTACTTTGGCCACCTCATGAGAAGAGAAGACTCCCTGGAAAAGACCCTGATGTTGGGAAAGATGGAGGGCACAAAGAGAAGGGGATGACAGAGGACGAGATGGCTGGATAGTGTTCTCGAAGCTACCAGCATGAGTCTGACCAAACTGCAGGAGGCAGTGGAAGACAGGAGTGCCTGGCATGCTCTGGTCCATGGGGTCACGAAGAGTCGGACACGACTAAACGACTAAACAACAACAACAGTATATTAGGATAGTTCTAAGCATGTATGGTTATATACAGTGGTACCTTGGGTTAAGTACTTAATTCGTTCCGGAGGTCCATTCTTAACCTGAAACTGTTCTTAACCTGAAGCACCACTTTAGCTAATGGGGCCTCCTGCTGCTGCCACGCCGCTGGAGCACGATTTCTGTTCTCATCCTGAAGCAAAGTTCTTAACCCGAGGTACTATTTCTGGGTTAGCAGAGTCTGTAACCTGAAGCGTATGTAACCTGAAGCGTATGTAACCGAAGGTACCACTGTACATGCAATCACACTTTTACAATGCAAGCGCTACATGAATATGGAAATGTGAGAATTCCAACCCTTAAGTGACAGGAAGTTACCTTCCAGAATCATCTACAGTGGTACCTTGGTCCTCAAATTTAATCCGTTCCGGAAGTCCGTTCCAAAGCCAAAGCGTTCCAAAACCAAGATGGGCTTTCCCATAGAAAGTAATGCAAAATGGATTAATCTGTTCCAGACTTTTAAAAAGAACCGCTAAAACAGCAATTTTACGTACTATCTAACAAGACCATTGATCCATAAAATGAAAGCAATAAACAATGTCACTGCAGTCAATAAACAATAAACTGCAGTCACACAATCAATCAATCAGTAGCTGAACTGGGTTCCACACAGTCACAAAAACAAAACAAAAAGCCGCAAACAAAAATGCAAAATAAATAGCAAAAACAGACAGACCTCAGTGTAACACTCAAAACAGAAGTATGGTACTCAAAACAGAAGTGTAACACTCAAAACAGAAGTGTAACACTCAAATCGTCAGTGTAACTCTCAAAGCGGAAGTGTGGCACTCAAATCGGAAGCATAACACTCAAAACGGAGCACATTTAGCTTCCAAAAAAAAAAAAAAAAGTTCGCAAACCGGAACACTTACTTCCAGATTTGCAGCATTTGGGTTCCAAGTTGTTTGAGTTCCAGGGTGTTTGAGAACCAAGGTACCACTGTATTCAACTTTTCAAATCAACTCAACAGCTTCAGCCTAAATGTCTTTTGGCTGAACCTATGCTGTTCATCCTCAGGTACTTGAGGATCACAATGACCCAGTCACCTCTAAAACGGAACTAATATCTAATCCTTAACGCCCATTAACTTACATCTGCACTGTTGGATTCTTTGTTGGCACAGTAGATATTGTTGCTACAGTATTAAATTTTGCGCTCTCTATTAAAGTGCACTAAGGAACTGACGGGACTTATTACTGAAGGCATTTAGGGGGGGGAATCTCGGTCTTATTTCAACCACAGTCAAATTTTTCAGCTCTTCGTTTGTTATATTTTAAACATGAAAGCAGCTTATTGGAAGGGGGTGGTAAAGAGGCAACTATTTCCTGGCACAAATCCACCTCATCGATCTTTGTTCCTGAATTTACAGCCGATATAATTTGTGCTATCTTCATGCATCTACCAAAACGTTGCAAAACACACACATATTTAGAGGCAAGTCGCTGTAGCCTTCAGTGTTCTTCCTCCAATTCCAAAAACATTTCCAGGAATGCTAAAGACCACAAGCATACGATCTCTATTTGACTTTTGCTGCTTTTCTCTATTTTGTGATTACCGATTATTTTCTTATTATTTTATAATGCTGTGAGCCATCATGTGAACCCTTTTGGTGATGGGGCATGGCCAAAAATACAGCAAGTAAATAAATTTAAAGCGGGTGCAATGCAGTCACAGGTGGGAGAGCGTAGTCAGCGTCTCACTTCCTAGAAACAATGCACAAAGTCACACTGGAATTTTTGTATTGGCCACAAATCCCATTTATTACACTTCTGTTCCATCTTTTGTCCAAGAAGCTTGAGGTGGCATACAGTGGTACCTCGGGTTACATACGCTTCAGGTTACATACGCTTCAGGTTAAGAACTTTGCTTCAGGATAAGAACAGAAATCGGGCTCTGGCGGCGCGGCGGCAGCAGGAGGCCTCGTTGGCTAAAGTGGTGCTTCAGGTTAAGAACAGTTTCAGGTTAAGTATGGTCCTCCGGAATGAATTAAGTGCTTAACCTGAGGTACCACTGTACATGGTTCTCCTCTATTTTATCCCCACAACACCCCTGTGAGGTAGATTAAGCTGAGAGACAGTAACTGACTCAAGATCACCCAGCGACTTTAAGCATATAAGAAGAGCACTGCTGGATCAGGTCCAGGTTCCTGTTCTCACAATAGCCAACCAGGTGCCTACAGGATCTGAGAAGACCTGAGCTTCATGACTAAATGGGGATTTGAACCTTGTTCTTCCAGATCCAAGTCCAACATTTTAACTCCAACATCAGAAGATGACTTCTTTCCAGACGCCAACCTTTCCTCATTAGCAAGGTGGTGGTGGTTTCAAGCACACCTCTTATGGCTGCATTTAGATAAGAGTTCAGCTCTCATTTCACCAGCTACAGTTTCATTAAAAAGTCCATTACAAAGCACACCAAGACAGACGCTTCTCAAATTCCTGCTGTCACCTAACCAAAATTACAACTGACCCTTGAAATACATATGTCTGGAGATTAAAGAGCATTGAGGAAGCAGCAATTCAAAACCTGTGCGCCCAAAGTACAGTGAAAAGAGATGGCAAGAAGAGTCAATGTCTCTATTCCCTAAAGCCCCCAGTCCCAAAGTACAGGTGTGCTTAACTCCACACAGATGATTTACATATTTGCAGAAAGCAACTGCTTACCTAAGGAAAGAATGAATTTTAAGTGATATGCATTTTTGACAGATATAATCAAAACACACTCAAACTCATGCAACACCACCTGGGGCAAGCATTTGACCTACAAATTCTCATCTCCCTTGATGATGCTTGACTAGCCTGGGACATATCATTTACTAATGCTGCATTTTATCCCTCATTGGGCAGTTTCCACTTGAGAAGCCAATGCCACGTAGCAAATCCAAATTGTAATAAGATGGTTGTTTAAGAGAACTCCCAGTGGGACTTCAAACATCCTTAAAAGTCACCTAGTGCACTTCCGAAAGAACTTTGGTTTTTTCTCAAGAGTAGCAGGCCAACCAATTACATAAGACTCTGGACACAAACACACCCACTAGAGCTGGGCGATATACTGGTAAATTGTCTTAAACTGGTATAGCATTCAGATCGCGATACCAGTTTCAGACATTTTGAGCTGGGAATACATTGTGGTGGCTGCAGATCTGCGATGTATTCCCAGCGCAGATTGCCTGCAAATGGCAAAGGTGCAGGCAGGCAAAGTGTGGTAGCCTGGGAATCGGATTCAGAGACTGAACCTGAGGAATCCCAGCCTGCGCAGGAGTCCCCGCCTCCAGGGCTGGCTGAACCGGGGCAGGGGCTTGAACCTGAAGGGCCCTCACCTGTGCCAGATCCTCAGGAGCAGACACCAGCTGAATCCACTCTGGCTCCGGAGGTCTGTCAGGGGAAGGTGAGGTTGCCTCTGGGTCCAGTAACCCTCCAGCCTCTCCTGAGCTGCAGAGGCTCAGGGCAGAGAAGCGGAGGGAACTAAGTTCTCGCAGGAGGAATGCTCGCCTCCAGGCCAGGAGAGGCGGGTCACCTGTGGACTGGGGCTGCCCTATGCCTCAGAGGAGATAAAGGCCAGCCCACCCAGTCCCAGGTTGTGGGAGCAACATTGTTGGTTACCTGCTCCTGCCGGCACCCTGTCCTGCTTTCTGCCAGAGTTCCTGACCACGCCTGCTTCAGCCTCGGACCAGACACGGACCATGCCGCACGGTAACTCCCCCGGGACCAGCACACAAAGTCTGAGAAGCCTCTACTGAGTTACATTGCCCAGGCCAGAGGTGTAGCATGGGGGGTGCCAGGGGTGCCCTGGCCCCACGCGCAATTTTGAAAGGGGGCACAAACAGGCGCCCCCACAGCAGGATCCTTCATCGGATCCTGGCTCTGCGCTGCATCTTAGCTGCGGTGCTTGTGCCTAGCACAGTTCTGCTCCCAGGTCAGGCCTGACCACATGGAGGAGAGCAGGAGAAGAGTGGGCAGCAGCTTCCCTGCCCCTCTCCTACCCTGTGGCATGCAGGAGGGCACCCTCTGCGCCCCTGGCATGGGCAGTACGGGGATATGCTCCACTGCTGCCCAGCCCAACTGAGCTGGAAAGCTTTTGGGGCTTTCCCAGTAGTGATGTATGGAAGTGAGAGCTGGACCATAAAGAAGGCTGATCGCCAAAGAATTGATGCTTTTGAATTATGGTGCTGGAGGAGACTCTTGAGAGTCCCATGGACTGCAAGAAGATCAAACCTATTCATTCTGAAGGAAATCAGTCCTGAGTGCTCACTGGAAGGACAGATCATGAAGCTGAGGCTCCAATACTGTGGCCACCTCATGAGAAGAGAAGACTCCCTGGAAAAGACCCTGATGTTGGGAAAGATGGAGGGCACAAGGAGAAGGGGACGGCAGAGGACGAGATGGTTGGACAGTGTTGTCGAAGCTATCAGCATGAGTTTGACCAAACTGCAGGAAGCAGTGGAAGACAGGAGTGCCTGGCGTGCTCTGGTCCATGGGGTCACGAAGAGTCGGACACGACTAAACAACAACAACAGAAGGGCTGGACGATGTATCTTGGCTGCTGCTGCTTTCCCTAAGGTGCGGAGGAAGAAGCAACTGAGATACATTCCAGACATCGTTATAGATCAGAATATTGCAGTATTTAGCTGCTGATATATCACAATGTTGAAAACCAGCCCCAACACCTGCCCATTGTTGTGAGGACTTTTGTCACTTGTTGGGCCTATGCTGTCATTTTCAGTAATACAGGAGAAATAGAAGTGGCTACAGGATAAGACCTGGGTCCATCTAAGCAGATCCACCAGCACAGAGTAGCCCCCACTTTAAGCCACAAATTTGCTGGGCCCTCTGCCCTTGTTATGGTTGCCCTGATCTAATGAGGAACAGTGCCACAAGTGCACAGTACTTTTTGTAAAGAATCTACTTCTCTACTGGAAAATCTCCCATTGGAACTCAAGTTCAAGGGCACCGCCCAGAACCACATGCTAGCTTCTACCAGATGACTGTTAATGAGAGAGGCATGAACTGGGAAAACAGCTCATGTCCATATTGACAACTGACACCAGCTCAGCTCAAAACCAAGTCTTTTTTAAGGTTAAGAATCAGTGGCCTCATCTGTTAAAGTCTCACTTAACACACCACTCTTGAGATGTAAGGGTTAGAAAGCTAACAGAGGGCATCCTCAACATTGCATTGACACGATTAGGGAAGAGAGAGAAGGAAAGCAAAGTGAGAAACTCTTTTTAATATATAAAGCAGTTGTTTATTGAATTTATATCCCAAAGGAGCCCAAAGATACAGAATGAAATAATGCAATATGCTTTGAATCCTTGGTGGAGATATAAAATGAATGAGTCTTCTAGAAGTATTTTGATGCTGGAAAAATATTAAATTGTCAGAAATTCTCAACCTCAGTTAACAAACCTTTTGTACTTGAAGAGTAGACTGAATTGTAAGAAGCTGTGTACATACATACAGAAGTGTGTGAATATATATGTATGATACACTATGTACTACTATGAACATTATTAGCAATCCTATTCATATGCTTATTGTTATTAAAAAAGACATGAATATGGAAACTATACTAGAAATTGTGAAAGCGGTATCAAGGCACTCAGTTTCCATTCTGTCGAACCAGAGCAAATGTAGGAAATGCTCAAGCTGAACAGGATGAGGGAACAAATGTATCATTAGTTTGCATTGTGGGAAGTATGGGTACAGCTTCCATGTTGAAAACATTGAAATCAGCTGTCAGGACTTGTAAGTGCCACAACTAAATGTGCTTGGGGAGTTGAGAGGGGGGTATTTCATTAACAACACCCCCTGATATTTTCCATTTCCAAGCCTGGAACACTGAGGATATTCAATACCCTCTCAACTCCAGGTGAGTAAAGCTTTGGTCTGTCCAAATCATTATGTAAAACCACAGCTTTTTAAAAGCTGCATAGGGAAGGAATTTTCCTCAGATCAAATTATCTATTGACCTACATTTAATCTGCTGCATTTGCTTTCTACCAGTGGTTCAACTTGCTTGCTTATGCCACCAGGAGCCCTAACCTTCTGCATTCCTTGTGGCATCTCTGACCAGGTTTCCAGGAGTGGCTCTGAGGTCACTCTATTGCCCTGCATCAATCTGCAGGATGGCTAGTGAACTGAATTTATTTTTATTTATTTTCATTTGCCCTGTCCAAATCTACTTTACTCTTCCTCATCAAGAAAAGAACTCTCAAGGCAGCTTGTCCTATTGACCACCAGGATTTTGCAATGATCTGCTGCTGCAGGCAGGCAGCTGCCCTTTGAAAAGATGACAGAAACAAAAGCTCACAGGGTGTGTATTAAACAAACAAAACCAAAGGAGCCTGCAGGAAAATGTTGCAGCACAGGCTGCTCCTGTTCAGAGTTCTAACCACTTATACCCTCTCTTCTAGGATCTCCCACTCCATTTCCAATCCACTGGTTAAAATAACAAAAACACTCAGCATTCTGTGGTTTTTGAGCATGCTCAGTCTGAAGTGGTGAACAGACTGGGGGGGGGGGGACAGTCCCTCATTAGAGTTTCTCTCCTAACAATTTTTTTTGTATTCCTTGGGGTTTCTCAGAGTTTGCCTACGGAACCATCCATACACATGTTTAGGCTGAATCAGGAGTCAGACTTGGAGAACGAGTTTGCTGTTCTCATATAGCAGGCATAGGCAAACTCGGCCCTCCAGATGTTTTGGGACTAAACTGCCATCATCCCTAGCTAACAGGACCAGTGGTCAGGAATGATGGGAGTTGTAGTCCCAAAACATCTGGAGGGCCGAGTTTGCCTATGCCTGTCATATAAGGTAAAGGGACCCCTGACCATTAGGTCCAGTCATGGCCGACTCTGGGGTTGCGGCGCTCATCTCGCTTTATTGGCCGAGGGAGCCGGCATACAGCTTCCGGGTCATGTGGCCAGCATGACTAAGCCGCTTCTGGTGAACCAGAGCAGCGCACGGAAACGCCGTTTACCTTCCCGCCGGAAAAGTACCTATTTATCTACTTGCACTTTGACGTGCTTTCGAACTGCTAGGTTGGCAGGAGCCAGAGACCAAGCAACGGGAGCTCACTCCGTCGCGGGGATTCGAACCGCCGACCTTCTGATAGGCAAGTCCTAGGCTCTGTGGTTTAACCCATAGCGCCATAGGATGCTAATAATAGGAGCTCTGCTGGTAAAAGAGATGATGCAAAACTATCACAGACCTAATATAGTTTACATTGCAACTGAAAACAAGCTTCCCTTTCTTCCCTTTAAATGCACTGCATTGCCGAGCTTATTGTAGGTGTTTTGAGTAGAGGCAGGTTTATTTAAGGCTGTCAGGCATTTGAGGAGTATAGAAACCCTTTTCTGCCACACTAGCATCTTTTAAAAGGAGATGAAAGTGTTTCATCTTTCCCTTAACCCTGATGTAACAGGGTGACTCCCTACTGTAGTGGCTCAGTAGCAACGGAAATGCACTCCACACCTGGCAAGAGGCACTTTTATCCATTCTGACTTCACTTTTTCAAGCTTTAAGCTCTGGCTCTGAGCACAGATTCTGAGGCGGGCACTGGCATCAATGCTATTGGCCCTTCTGCTAGTTTTCTGACCAGCACAAAGTCACAATCGCTTGCAGAGAACACCGGGCTCAGTCAGTTCATGCAGCATTTCAGTTTGTGTCAATCAAAATTTTAAAGAAGCAAGGGCTACGTCAGAACTTTAAATTACAACAAAAGAGCAGGATGGGCCCATTTTATACGGTTGGGGTGAGGGATCAGAATGTGTTCAACTGGCCCAAACCAGGAATCCTCGATGTTAAAGTTTAAAACGTTCCCCTCTTGCCTCTGCCTCAAACTTCTGCAAAATCCTCTTCTGAAGTACTGGGTGCAAACCTTCTGTTACTGTTCAACTTCCCAATTAACTTTGACTTCTTTGCCGGGCCTGGGCCTCCAACCAAAGAACGATGCACGGAACAGCCCAACAGTAACCTCTTTCTATCCAAGGTTTTGTTTTGATTTTTTACATTCTGCCCAGCATACTCCTTCAGAAGGGCACTTAAAAAAAAGATGTATCTGGGATGAAATACACTTTGTCCTACAAGATTTGCACTACATGCTAATTTCACAGCACCAATGGTAGCATTTACTTCTCGATTTTACCTCCATGGAAACCTTACTAGACATCAATGTTAGAAACCCAAGACATACCTAGGCGCCAAATGGCTCCTTAAACCAAGTTTACAGTTTAAGGAAATGGAATGTCTAGTTGCCATTTGGGGGCAAGATGGTTCTAAAGTCTTATTTTTCAAACGATTGATTGATTGTGATTGATTATCAGTTAAACATGTGGCCAATTGAGATGACAACCTTAAGCTAAGCTAAGAACTTTGAGAACTTAAGGAAGAAAAGTCACTTTATCCAGGGACAGTCCATGAATGGTAGTGTAACTGGGCCCTGCCAAGAAGGGATCCTTGCAGGCCCATAGTGCCATCGGCCAGTTCCCTACCTCTGACCTCAGGGCAGCTTACAGGCAAAAGGTCCCAGGTTCGGTTTTTGACATCTCCATATTTTTTACAACTAACTCATTCATTTTTCCTGTTAACCCTGTCACCATCTTTGCATTTTCGTCAATTTTCATTCCCATCCTATCCAGTTTTTGGTCCGTAGTCCTAGCATTTTCATTCATCTCTTTCTACATTTCTAAGATGCCTCTTTTCAATCCCAAAATTAATTCTTTCATATCCATATTTATATCTGAATCAACAGTTGAGTTTCTTCTGCTAGGATTGGTAACAGAACTTGATGTCACTGTATTTGCAGATTTCTTATTTATATTGGACATATCAAACATAGCTTTTTAAGTTCAGTGATTGTTTTAGCAAATTAAATTGATAAACCAATTACATGGTTCAGTTTCACCTCTTACTATCCTAGTGGTAATAATCTAGCAATCACAGACCTAATCATATTACCTTTTACCCTTAGATATCTAAGGATTGTTTAAGATTTTAACCACTGAAAAGGCAATGACCTAGCATCTTCAGTGGAAGGGGTAGCAGGGCTGGAAAAATCTCAGAGCAACACTGACAGTGAGAGTAGAATTGGGCTGGATGGATCAACGCTCCAATTAATCTGGAGGGACCATGGCTCAGCAGTCAGGCACACGCAGAAGGTCTCAAGTTCAGACCCTTGGCTTCTTGGGCCTGCAAGACAGAGCTGTTCCGCCAGGCCTTTGGTCAGGGCCCTGTCTGACCTGTTGTTCCTTTTACACAACCCGGCATATAACTCTTCTCACCGGCTCATACAAAAAGCTGAGTCTGGTGAGGACTTAAGGTTCCCAACCCCTATAGTTATACAGTGGTACCTCAGGTTAAGAACTTAATTCGTTCTGGAGGTCCGTTCTTAACTTGAGGTACCACTTTAGCTAATGGGGCCTCCTGCTGCTGCTGCGCCACCGGAGCACAATTTCTGTTCTCATCCTGAAGCAAAGTTCTTAACGCGAGGTACTATTTCTGGGTTAGCGGAGTCTGTCACCTGAAGCGTCCGTAACCTGAAGCGTCTGTAACCCGAGGTACCACTGTAGTTATAATTTGCAGGTAACCATCTGATCTTATTTTGATTTTAAGCCAATTTTAAGCTGTATTTCAGTCGATTGCTGATTTTTATGTCTTAATGTATTATATATTTTGATGTTGGCCACCCTGAGCCCGGTTCTGGCTGGGGAGGGTGGGATATAAATAAAAAATTATTATTATTATTATTATTATTATTATTATTATTATTATTCTCAAATGCAGAATTTTAGGGAGCAGGTGCTGAAAAGGACCTTTGCCCAAAACTTTAGCAAGCTGCTGCTTCTGCTGCTAACTAGAGTGGACAATACATTGGGTTAGAGATGAATCAGTGGTCCAGCTCAGCATATAGCAGCTGTATAGGTTCATAAGAAAAGCAAGGCATATTCGAGATATTCAGATCCCTTGAAACTGAAAATTTAACACATGTTCTTTCTGCACAGCACTGCTATTCATGGCGGTATTTAATTCCGAACAGGCAAGCTGCACTCTGAGCTACATCGCCTTTTCATGCCATTTTCAGGAAACCGGCAAGGAACATTTCTCATGTCACATAATGGCTTTTCGTGTCGCCTTCTCTCCACCAGAACGGTGCTGTAATAATATGTGGGAGACTGTGCCCTCTTGTTAACAGATGGCGCGAGCAGCTAGCTACATACAACCAGCTCCTATGCACTGCCACTTCAGCTCTTTTCCCTGGTGGGACACAGCTCCACATGGAGACGGGAAGAGAGTGAAAGCAACTCTGGCTGTGGAGGAAAAGCACAGGGGCATCTTTAAGTTGTTGTTGTTGTTTAGTCATTTAGTCGTGTCTGACTCTTTGTGACCCCATGGACCAGAGCACGCCAGGCACTCCTGTCTTCCACTGCCTCCCGCAGTTTGGTCAAACTCATGCTGGTAGCTTCGAGAATACTATCCAACCATCTCGTCCTCTGTCGTCCCCTTCTCCTTGTGCCCTCCATCTTTCCCAACATCAGGGTCTTTTCCAGGGAGTCTTCTCTTCTCATGAGGTGGCCAAAGTATTGGAGCCTCAGCTTCACGATCTGTCCTTCCAGTGAGCACTCAGGGCTGATTTCCTTCAGAATGGATAGGTTTGATCTTCTTGCAATCCATAGGACTCTCAAGAGTCTCCTCCAGCACCATAATTCAAAAGCATCAATTCTTTAGCGATCAGCCTTTTTGATGGTCCAGCTCTCACTTCCATACATCAGTACTGGGAAAACCGTAGCTTTTACTATACGACCTTTGTTGGCAAGGTGATGTCTCTGCTTTTTAAGATGCTGTCTAGGTTTGTCATTGCTTTAAGGGGAGGCTAAACCCCATCAGGGCACGACTTTGCAGCAGAAGTCTAGGGCCTCTCTCTGCAGAATGAGCAGGAGGTCCCCCAAAAACATTAGGGCCAGCTTACCACATTGCAAAAGTAAGCACAGGAGCCAACTCCTAAGGGCTGAGGTCCCTTCGCCAACCCATAAAATATTTTAGGGGGTCGCCCCCTCCCAAGTTGATTAACATTGCCATTCAAATGGTGTGTGTGCTCCATGTCTTGTGGTCGATTGTGCAAGGCAGTGGTTACCTGGGCTCCCCAGTACTGTATTGAAGTGAACTAACACATGTTATCATCTAAAGGAAGGGGGAGCTATTTTAAGAAAATTAAGGGGCAAGTGGGGCTCGTCAACCAGGGAAGGTAGCCCATCTAGGAGAAGGAAGACTCTGCACCTAAACTTCTGCTGCCTTGAAGGATATATTGAACCACTGCATTGAGCTCTACATGGGGCTACCTTTGAAGGTGACCCGGAAACTGCTATTAATCCAGAATGCGGCAGCTAGACTGATGACTGGGAGTGGCCGCCAGGACCATATAACACCTGTCCTGAGATATCAGCATTGGCTCCCAGTACATTTCTGAGCACAATTCAAAGTGTTGGTGCTGACCTTTAAAGCCCTAAATGGCCTCAGTCCTGTATACCTGAAGGAGCGTCTCCACCCCCATTGTTCAGCCCGGACACTGAGATCCAGCGCCGAGGGCCTTCTGGCGATTCCCTCATTGTGAGAAGTGAGGTTACAGGGAACCAGACAGAGGGCCTTCTCGGTAGTGGCGCCCACCTTGTGGAATACCCTCCCATCAGATGTCAAGGAAATAAGCAGCTATCCCATTTTTAAAAGACATCTGAAGCCAGCCCTGTTTAGGGAAGTTTTTAATATTTAATGCTGTCTTGTTTTTAACACTCGATTGGGAGCCGCCCAGAGTGGCTGGGGAAACTCAGCCAGATGTGCGGGGTATAAATAATAAATTATTATTATAAATTATCATATTATTATTATCTTTAGGAGAAGAAAAAGCTAAGGAGGGTACCAAGGTATGGAAAGCCGGTGAGCAGTTACCAGCATCAGCTCTCTAAAATCTCAGGTAGAGGATTTGTCCAGACCTGCTGTTTGCAAAGCCTTTTGAACTGAGCCTTGGACCTTTGGCATACAAGGGGGCTGCACTGTAAAGGCAGGGTAGAAACAAGATAAGATAAAAAAAAATGCATGCTACAACTGAGCTATGGCTTTCCTACAGCCAACTAGGTGCAGAGGATTCTATAACAGGCACATTTGAAATTGATCATAGGACCCACTCCCTCCCCCTCACTCTCAGGATCTACCAAGATCAGCCAAGTGCAAAATCCTTTTTGCCCTTTGGATGGGATCAGGCCCCGAGGAGGCATCAGCAAGGCTACAATACTATCCCACTTACTCCCGTGAACTTTGTGGGAATTGTTTCTAAGTAAACAGTGTTACTAAACAATGCATAAAATTGTGCTGCAAACACGGCTCATCACTCGGTAGGGCGATGAGGGCTTTGAGCGCATTAGCAGTGGCTTATTCAAGCACAGCAATTAGTCAATTTATATTTATTCAGCTGGGATTTGTGCTTGCACTATTAAGAATAAACTTTAAAGTAGCTTTTTTCCCTTTTTTTAAAAAAAAAAAGTTATTGCTGCGTCCTGCACTAACAAAAGCAGGGGTCAGCAACATTTTTCAGCCATGGGCCAGTCCACCATCCCTCAGACCATGTGGTGGGCTGGACTATATTTTGGAAAAAAATATGAATGAATTCCTATGTTATCTCCCGCTTGGACTACTGCAATGCGCTCTACGTGGGGCTACCTTTGAAGGTGACCCCGAAACTGCAACTAATCCAGAATGCGGCAGCTAGACTGGTGACTGGGAGCGGCCGCCGAGACCATATAACACCAGTCTTGAAAGACCTACATTGGCTCCCAGTACGTTTCCGAGCACAATTCAAAGTGTTGGTGCTGACCTTTAAAGCCCTAAACGGCCTCGGTCCAGTATATCTCCTCCCCCATCGTTCTGCCCGGACGCTGAGGTCCAGCTCCGAGGGCCTTCTGGCGGTTCCCTCACTGCGAGAGGCCAAGTTACAGGGAACCAGGCAGAGGGCCTTCTTGGTAGTGGCGCCCGCCCTGTGGAACGCCCTCCCATCAGATGTCAAAGCGATAAACAACTACCTGACATTGAGAAGACATCTGAAGGCAGCCCTGTTCAGGGAAGTTTTTAATATGTGACATTTTAGTGTATTTTTCATCTTTGTTGGAAGCCGCCCAGAGTGGCTGGGGAAACCCAGCCAGATGGGCGGGGTACAAATAATAAATAATTATTATTATTATTATTATTATTATTATTATTATTATTATTATTATTACTATGCCCCACAAATAACCCAGAGATGCATTTTAAATAAAAGCACACATTCTACTCATGTAAAAAGACGCTGATTCCTGGACCATTCACAGGCCGGATTGAGAAGGCGATTGGGCCGCATCCGGCCCCCAGGACTTAGGTTGCCTACGCCTGAACTAAAGCTTCCAAAGACAGCCTCATGTAAAGGGCATTTAGCCTTTCCCAATAGCAAAGGTTCTCCAAAGGTGCTATAAAGGGATTACATCCCAAAATGTTGTCTCATTTCAGTTTTGCATCTTACCTGGGCGGCTCAGGAGTAGTTAAAGGTTACATTTTTTGCCAGCTGAGCTCAGAACTTTCCCAGAAGCTGCCCATTAATCAGATGGGATTATCCCTCACGCATTCCTATTCTGCTTTGGAAGCACTTAAGCTGCAGTGTCATGGCAAGGATACTGCTTTGGTGTACCTGCTTCTGCTGTTCATCAACTTGAAATCTGAAGGCTGGATCAACAGACAGATGTAGAGGGGTGGGGAAAGAGGGGCAGGCGTACACTGGGGGGTGGCAGAAATTGGCATGAAGGATCCTATACAGTGTTTTATCTGCATTGGACTTTAATACAACTTTGGACTGAACAGACATTAGAATCCAGACATGTCTCACATCTGGATTACAACAGATCCAGTGGGCCCAGTTTGATATAGCTCCCAAAAGATTTTCCACATCACAGGATATGCACTCTTGAGTGTTATAGACTCAGATATATAAGCTAGGTGCCAAATGGCTCCTTAAACCAAGGTTGCAGTTGCCAAAAGGGAATGTCTAGTTGCCGTTTTCTAAACCACTGAGCCACTTGGGCTTGCTGATCAGAAGGTCGGCAGTTCGAATCCCCATGACAGGGTGAGCTCTGTCCCAGCTTCTGCCAACCTAGCAGTTCGAAAGCACGCCAGTGCAAGTAGATAAATAGGTACCGCTCCAGCGGGAAGGTAAACAGCGTTTCAATGCACTCTGGTTTCCGTCACGGTGTTCCGTTGTGCCAGAAGCGGTTTAGTCATGCTGGCCACATGACCTGGAAAGCTGTCTGTGGACAAACGCCAGCTCCCTCGGCCTGAAAGCGAGGTGAGCGCTGCAATCCTATAGTCGCTTTTGACTGGACTATCCAGGGGTCCTTTACCTTTAAGGCAGCTCTAGTCTTATTTTTCAAATGATGGACTGAATGTAATAGATGCTCAGTTAAACATCTGGCTAGTTCAGATGACAACCTTGAGCTAGGTTAAGAACTAAAGGGGGGGAGGACTTAAGCGGCAGCTGAGTAGTAGTTAAAGTAGTTAAGGGGGAAGGGAATTACTGGATCCAGGGACTGTCCACATATTGGTCTATTTTTCTTAATGGTGACTGCTCCTGCTCAGGGTGTACAGAGAAAGCATTTTGGCTCCTGAAATTCATTCTGATTGTGCAGATAAAATATAACAAGATAGAATTCTACAGGATGTGTTGCTAGTGTGTGAAAACAGTCAAGATCCAATGATTTCCAGGCATGCACCCCCAGGTGGTGGAGATGTCAGGTGCCAGGATGGCACTCGGACATCTTTACTTGGGCTGCCCAATAATTATTAAATTATTATTATTGGTCGCAAGCGGCCAACAGCCAGGTGCAAAATGCGCCTGGCACCTGGCTAATTTCAAACGCTGCAAACACAACACCAATATGTTGTCTCTTGGTACTAAGGGCCAGACTAGGAGAGCCAGAGAGATCTGCAATTGAATCTTCCAATGTATTTTATTTGGGTTGAAGTTGCAGAATAGTGGGATTTAAACTTTGCATACAAACCACTCTATTAGGTGCTGCTATTAGAGCACTTCCAAGAAAGAGTTTACAGTGGTACCTCAGGTTACATACGCTTCAGGTTACATATGCTTCAGGTTACAGACTCCGCTAACCCAGAAATAGTGCTTCAGGTTAAGAACTTTGCTTCAGGATGAGAACAGAAATCATGCTCCGGCGGTGCGGCAGCAGCGGGAGGCCCCATTAACTAAAGTGGTGCTTCAGGTTAAGAACAGTTTCAGGTTAAGAACGGACCTCTGGAACGAATTAAGTACTTAACCCGAGGTACCTCTGTATTGTGGACTTAGTGACTGCTCGTGACTGCAAGTTTTGCCTCTTGTCACCTGCATCCCAATGCCACTTTGTATTATTTTCCCATTTGATCCAGATTCCATGGAAAAGTTCAAATAAAAACTCAGAAACAGTAAATCCAGATTAAAGGGAGGGAGGGGGAAATGGGACAGCATTTTGATGAGAAAGACAATAAAGAAACCCAAAAGAAAACCAAGCATCACCGAGTTCACAGCAACCTGCTGTGTGAAAGCACCCTCAGCCACATAGGGCAAAAATAGGACAAGATTTGTTTCCACTGTTTCCACAGTTCATAGTAGCTACAGGATATTGAATGGGAGTGGAGGAGAGAGAGAAAGGAATTAAACTGTCCCCACCTGTCCCCCATAGCCTCTTTAGGAACAGACATCAGATCTGATCACAGAACTGTCACATCTAGTTGGCCTTAGGATCAGAATGAGAGACACGCTGCATACACTGGTTGGTTTTATTTATTTGTGACCTTAGGGCTAACTGTGGTTCTAGTTCCCAGGACCAGTTCTATACAAAGCTCTTTAACTTTCAGAGAGGTCAGAGTTTGTTCATTGCTGTTCGGAGCATAGCAACACTTCCAGGACTTGACATAAACACACAGCTTTTACACCGCTTGATGTTGATGCCAAGAGCATAGACAGAACGAGAGGAGGTAATTTCAGGCATGGTCTTTTAAACCCTCTTTTCAAAGAACACATCGTCTGTGACCTGCCTGACATATCTGAAGCCAGCACTGATGGAACAGCTGCCTGCAAACATTTTGAAAACTCGGCCCCAGAAGACGCTGATCTAACTTTACCCGCAAGTGCTCCCGCAGTTTGTCGCAGCTGCTATTAGTGACACAGATTACTTAGGACATTGTTGCACATATAGAAAAGGAGGTCAGTGACCACTGGTCTGTCTAGCTCAATATCGCTACACTGACTGGCAACAGCTTCCCAAGTTTTCAGATATTCCCCCCTTGCGGTGTCAGGGAATGGACAAGGCAGATGCTCTAACACTGAACTGCAGCCATTCTCCAAATCAGTTGGTATAACCAAGGGCACCTTCACTATTTGGGGTTGGACTAGATGACCTGCGGGGTTCCTTCCAACTCTACAATTGTTTGATTTAATGAGAGGTGCCTGCCTTGTAATCCTGTTCTTTGCCTCCCTTTGGTATCCAATGCATGAGCACTGGTTTTTCCTTAGTGAAGGAACTGCAGAAATGTCTTTGATCCTGACTTCTACCAAAACATGCCTTCATTGCACCATATTGCCAGTTTTTAACCAATGCGCTGCATTTGCTCCTCCGACTCTATACACCGAAAAGCCAACATGTGTTCAGAAATGCTTGGCACCTCATTTTGTCTCTGCTGCCTTCCAGATGTTTAGGACAACTCCCATCATCCTTGACCATGCTGGCTGGGGATGATGAGAGCTGGAAGTCCAACAACATCAGGAGGCTGCTGCAGACCAGAAGAGAAATTCTTGTAATTAAATCCATCAAGACCTGGCTGGGCAACTTAAAACCAACAATCTTATCCCCTTTAAAGCAACATTTCAATAGCAGCCGAGTTAATTGTAGTGCAACCCAATTATACGCTAGATGGGCACTGACATGCATTCCTTCCTCACTAGGAGGAAGACAATTGCTCTTAAACATCTTCCTCGTGAAAAGTTGTGTCTTCTGAACCCATAAAGTGGATTATAAATTGACTGTTTCACAGGTCACCAGCAATTCTGCTCAGAATCCAGATCTTGCAGTGTTTCTGATAAGCTGTTCTCAGCCAGTTGCATCTAAGCATTTAATTTTTAAGGCTTATTGAAATGCCAGCTCTCCCTCAATTCAGTTTGCTACACTTAAAATACTCGTTAGGGTCACAAACAAGTCCCGTATCCTCCCCAACTGAAAGGGCTTATCAGTGCTAAAGCCCCAACAGAAACACTTTTTATCTTAAGCTGTTTAACCACTGCCTGTGCCTGACTGCTCCATTAGACTATATGTAGACATCAAGACCAGAGATATGGAAATAAAGCACGATTGGAACTGCCACTCTTCATTTAAAAAAACAAACTTCAGCTTCACAGCATCTTTCCTTCTATATGAGAAAGAATATTTTTGCTATTCCTGCATCCAGCAAAACCCACTCCAACTAGTGTCCACTGTAATAGGAAATGAGAAACAAAAATAACATAGCCTGCTAACTTAAGCAACGCAACCAGCTTAAATTCAGGTAGAAGTGGAAAGAACTTTTCTTTCTTTTTCTGCTTTAGGATCTCCACTTACAAATCCAAATTCTGAAGCTGTAGCACAGGGGAAATCCAAGTTCAAGAGAGAGCACAGCGAGGAATAAACCAAGCCAGCTTCTCTATAAAGCAATGCACAGAGAAGTCTTGTTAGCAATTATGTTAGCAAATTAGTTTTCCAGGTTTCATGTTTTTATTTTTTGATGGCCAAGCACTCAGTGATGTGAGCCCCCACCTGCCGTGATACAGTCTAGGTGCAGGTGGAATACCTGTGAGAACAAGACCACAGTGTACTCTTGCTTGTTCCTATCCTATCAAAACAAGGGTCACGCCAGAAGGGGGAAGAGGTGTCACTTTGTAAATAACTGCTTGTTACTTGAGCCAGTGATGCTCTCACCACATGCGCCAATTTCTACCCTCAACACTAGCAAAGCTAGAAGGTAAGGTGCAAAAACACCATACTCCATAACAAAACAACTTCACTTTATAACCTTTACCTTAAAAGGCAAATTGAGGAATGCAACAATAATTAAGAAGCAAAAATAAACTAGATTCTAAATACGTAGAACTGTAGTGTCAAACCTATTACCACCTTCTCTCTATGCCTCCCATGTCCTCAGTTATCTGTTTTAGAGTGCAAGCTTTCTGTGCAACGGAGGTCTTCCTACTTTTGCCTATGGAAATCTGTAACACTCAATTTACCAATGTATGCACCCATAATAAGTAGTTATATGACAGCAAAAACTACGAGGACCTGAGAAACTGAGTGAAGACTAGCTTACGGAGAGGTTTCTGCATCTAAACAGGGCACTAAAGTGTGCAAAAAATCAATTTTTAAGGAAAAGATCAAGTAGCAAACTTTCTTTAAAAAAACCCCAGTTCCAAGTTCCACTTAGAAACATGGCAGGGGGATGGACCAGACACTACAATTCTATTATTATTTTCCCTTCAAAAACTCTCTCTGTGTGTGTATGCACACTAGGCTGTGCACATACCCACAAAAGCTGTGCCCGTTTCTTCTCGACACAAGCACCAAACTGCTTGTCTAAATCCACATCAATGCATTTGAGTTGCTTGTTGCCAAGGGTAACTCGTTGGGAACCAATGCTCTTCCAATGTTTCATCAAATAAAAATCAGACCGGCTCCACCTTCCTGCTTCTCTCCCAACTTTAAGGCTGGCAGCACCTTCACTCGCCCATCCCACCCACTCGCAGGACCCTGCATTTGTCAGGGTGCTTCGCAACCCATGCAACAACATTTTGGCTTCTTCATCTCCATGCCATCCATCCATCCTTTTGGAAAAAGAAATGGCATAACCTAATCCCAACTCTGCCTCCACCACTCCACTTTATAGAGATTTCTGCTTTTTCCCAGAAGCACCAGCAATGGACAATACATAGCGAGAACTGCCAGATCCCCAGTCAAGCCCACATTCCATTCATGCCCACCTCCCTTGCCTGTCTCTCAAGAGTAAGTCTTTCCCAGCCCTATGCACCTTTGGCTGGACTGGCTCACACCTGGAATCGTCGGCATGCAAAGCACTGAATCGTACAAAAAACATAGATTTGTAGAGTTGGAAGGGACGGCGTGGGTCCTCTGTTCCAACCCGCGGGCGTGCAAGGAGCATGCACAACATGGGGCTCGAACCAACGACGCTGAGAGCAAGCGTCTCCTGCTCTACCGACCGAGCTACCCCAGCATGTACTCGGCTCCGGAGCTAGGGCCACTTGGGAAACCCCTGCGTGCCCAGAAGCAGCTGAAATTTGACCCGATCCCCGATTCTGCGTCTCAGCAGAGCCCATCTCAGACACGTGTTTGTGTGTGACCCAGCCACCGAGCCAGAGGAGCACCGCGCGCCCTCGGCGAGGCACCACCCCGCACATGTGGCGATCCCCCCGGCCGATGCGCTCTGGCCGTTGCGTAATTACGCGTGGCGTTTCCCCCTTCCATCCCGGCACCCTCCATCCATCAAGCTGAGCGGGAAGAGGGAGCAAGGAAGGTCGGGCAAAGGGCGGCCGAGGCGGCGCGCTCCGCAAACTTACATCGTCCCACTTGACGAAGACGGTGCCTTTCTTGAGGCTGGCCGAGACGCGGACCGGCTGCAGTTGGAGAGCGTGCACCCCTGGCTGTGCCCCGGCCATTGGCAGCAGCACATCGAGGCTTCCCAGCGGAGGAAAATGGGAGAGAGAGAGGGCAGGCAGGCAGGCGGAGGAGGAGGAGGAGGAGATGGCAGCCGGGAAAAGCCAGAGCCTGCCGGGATCGCTTGCCTTGCCGGTGGTGAGGAGGAGGAGAGCAGCAGCAGCGCTGCAAAACGCTGCTCGCCAAAGGCAGGGCGAGCCGCACGCGTGCCTACAGCAACGAGCCACCCATTCCGCGGCACATCCTATATAGCGAGCGAGAGATGGAGAGAGGCGCGCGCGCGCGCATACACACACACTCACTCCCCCCACACACTGGCTCTTCCCGCTGCTCATGCAAATGCTGCTGCCGCCCTCTCCTTCCTTTCCCGGCTGACTCGTCCCCCAACTTTTCTCCGCGCTCAGGGAGCCTGCGGAAAAAGAAGGCAGGAGGGCAGCGCCATCTGCTGGCCCTCGGCGCTGCCTCAGCTAAGGGCGAGCAACCTCTCCGCACCGCTTTATTATTATTTGTTGAATTTATTGAATACCGCCCTATAGCCGGAGGTCTCAGGGCGGTTCACAGAATAAAACCAACATATAAGACTACAATATAGATAACCAAAGTAAAAACAACAACCCAATAACCCCAAACCACATTTTAAAAGGGCATAGGGAATTGAGATTGCCGGAAGAAATATCCACAACCTCAGATATGCAGATGACACAACCTTGATGGCAGAAAGCGAGGAGGAATTAAAGAACCTTTTAAGGAGGGTGAAAGAGGAGAGCGCAAAATATGGTCTGAAGCTCAACATCAAAAAAACGAAGATCATGGCCACTGGGCCCATCACCTCCTGGCAAATAGAAGGGGAAGAAATGGAGGCAGTGAGAGATTTTTCTTGGGCTCCATGATCACTGCAGATGGTGACAGCAGCCACAAAATTAAAAGACACCTGCTTCTTGGGAGAAAAGCAATGACAAACCTAGACAGCATCTTAAAAAGCAGAGACATCACCTTGCCAACAAAGGTCCGTAAAGTTAAAGCTATGGTTTTCCCAGTAGTGATGTATGGAAGTGAGAGCTGGACCATAAAGAAGGCTGATAGCCGAAGAATTGATGCTTTTGAATTACGGTGTTGGAGGAGACTCTTGAGAGTCCCATGGACTGCAAGAAGATCAAACCTGTCCATTCTTAAGGAAATCAGCCCTGAGTGCTCACTGGAAGGACAGATCCTGAAGCTGAGACTCCAATACTTTGGCCACCTCATGAGAAGAGAAGACTCCCTGGAAAAGACCCTGATGTTGGGAAAGATGGAGGGCACAAGGAGAAGAGGACGACAGAGGATGAGATGGTTGGACAGTGTTCTTGAAGCTACCAGCATGAGTTTGACCAAACTGCGGGAGGCAGTGGAAGACAGGAGTGCCTGGCATGCTCTGGTCCATGGGGTCACGAAGAGTCGGACACAACTAAACAACTAAACAACAAACAAAGGATGCTTTAAAGATTAGCATTGTTTGGAATGGACCATTGGCTCCTGAATGGAGGAAAGAGCTGCTGGCCTTAGCTTGGGGTCCTGCCCTGTGGTTCATTTCCAAGCTGGTTGAATGATGGGGGATACATTGTGCTCCTTCTGGGGTTGTTTTGATTTCTTTCTGAAGACTTGCAAATCTGTTGTGTGTGTTTTCGGCAGTGGATCATATGAGCCAGGGAATGGGATACTGGCATAACCATTTTGTGAGTTATAATACTTTCCCCCACCCACCCACCCAGCTTTAATAATCCCACACATGAGGTTTGTAGGTTACCAACAAAGAAAAGTCTCTGCCCCAGAGGAGCTTACAAACTGAAATAGGTAATGAGGGAAAACAACAGAGGGGTGGAGTGGAGGGAAGCTGCAAGTGTGGTGTTTGGTTACAGGTTACTGGCAGAGCCACCCTCACAACAAGAAGAAAATGGAAGAGTGTTATAAACAAAACTGAATGAAACCAAGGATGATGACGGGTATTTAAAATTCTGCAATTCACAATTTATCCCCTATTATTATTGTTAAATACCATGGTGATTTTAAAAAATGCATAAAATTAACACTGAAAAACTTTTGCAATAACTGAACTTTGTAAACCTTTTCAGGCCTGGGCAGGCTGGGTCTTCCTGTTATATACCTGCTGGGATTGGCCCTCACCTGGATCTCATAGCTCTCCTAATGAGTGCCCACCAGATACCAGGCACTCTACTATTCAAATTAGGCCCCAGTGTTTTTGTTATAATCCCCTTCTCAATTAAGTAATCAATTTTAATCTAGAATTTAAATTCTCAAAACTTTCTTATTTGTTAATTTGAGCAAGTAAACTATTGCTGTCACTTCATTACAAACAGTATTTGTACCTGCAACACACTTGAGCAAACGTGCTCCTCTTACTTTCACAGATATTTTGTTGCCATTTGCAACTGTAGCTACCTCTGATTAGTTATCATTTAACTCTTGGGGGAAATAATTAGCATCACACGTCATGTGCATGGAAGTTGCCGAACCAATTAACCAACTAGAAGGATTACTGTTAATAGCACCAGTTCTACTATAACTTGATATTGCTGGATAGTTCTGATGAACTGTAAAAGCGTTTTTAGTTTGCTTTCTGTTGTCACCCTGGAACTTTTCTTTATTAGGGCCACTTTGTTTTGTACGATTCCTTGCAAATGAAGGAAAACAACTTTTCTGCTTGTATATGTTGATAATATAATTTTGGTTACTGAGGACAAACAAGATTGTACAAAAACAAGATTGGGTGCAGGCCTGGCCAGGACATAGGCATCCTGACTGTGACAAAGGTGACCTATGTGCTTGCTTGCTTGCTTATCAGCTGTTGGGAACTTCAAGGTCCCTGCTCTCCCTTCTTATGGTCTTTGTACTGGACCTGGAGACTCCAATAGAGAGCATTCCATGTCAAGAAGGAGGGCAAGTGGGCACCCTATCAAATGACAGGGCAGGAGCTACACGGAGCAGGGCCTTTTCACTGGTGGTGCCCATTGTATGTCTCACTCTTCCCAGACCTACTCTCTTTTGGCTTGTATTTTGGAGCTTTATAATTTAGTAAGACTTTGGAAGAACTGGTTGACAAGTCTTATCAGCTGCTGACGTATGAGCAGATTTTATTTGCTGCTATTCTGGGCTTCTGGTGCAGCAGGGTTTACACAAGCATAATAGAATTGGCCAGGATGCCAGAAGGGACACAATTTATGAGCTTTCTCAATTATCTGCACATCAGGGGGTGTTCTGTCAACAGTGCAAAGGCTGAGCTGAAGCATTCCCTGCTGGTTACCTGCTTTCAGCAATAGGGGGTGCAGTTTGGTAGTACCCAATTGGTTAGCTATCAGATTCTAGAGCTCCCTATTGGTGGCTCTTAAGTAATTCACAAAATACAGAGTCCATTCATAAAACACAGTGTTCATTCATAAAGCAGTAACATAAATCTCCATTGCTACATATTGGGTGTATATTTCAGCGGTTGAACGTACAGGTTTATGGCCATGCTGAGGTGTAGTGCTTCTGTGACTGTGAATAAAAGGTGGCTGGGCTCATTGTCTGGGGGTTTGCGGAAGGCGGGGAGAGGTGACAAAACTGATTTCCAATAAGTGCCCCCCTTTATTTCCATAACAAGTCCTTGAATCTGTACTCTGAATAGTGACACCAGGGACCTAGAAGGTGCAGGGCTTGTCAGTCCAACCCCTGCACAGTCTCATCAGGGCTGACCTTAAGGCAATTGGAGCAATTAGGCCAAATTGGGCCCCACATGCTACTCCTAAGGGGGGCCCTGCACCATGGCAATCTAGATGGATTTTATATCTATAAGATTTTGCAGACTTTGGCTGTGAACTGGGGCCCTACAAAAAATAATTCAAGTTGCACCCTACTGCTTCAAATTGGGCCCCACTAGCTAGCCCTGAGTATCATAGTTGCTGGGTCAGTTGCCCTGCCCTTGCATGAAGCCTTGGGTTTACAATTTTGGGAGAGGGGAGACTGCAGCACTGGGGAGCGGGCAGGCTGTCAAGGCCCTCTAGATTTAGAGGCCCAAGTTGTCCTGCCCTCACATGAAGTATTGGATTTGCCATTTTTGGAGAGGGGAGACTGCCTGCTGGGGAACTGATGGGCTGGCAAGGCCCCCTAGATTTAGAGGCCCTAGGCTTTAGCCTATATATAAATCCAGCACTGGTTACAGGTGGGATAGGGATGTGGGTGGCGCTGTGGTCTAAACCACTGAGCCTCTTGGCCTTGCCAATCAGAAGGTCAGCAGTAAACGGCATTTCCATGCGCTCTGGTTTCTATCACGGTGTGACAGTTGCGCCAGAAGCAGTTTAGTCATGCTGGCCTCATGACCCGGAAAGTTGTCTGTGGACAAATGACAGCTCCTTTGGCCTAAAAGCAAGATGAGGGCCACAACCCCATAGTCCCCTTTGACTGGCCTTAACTGCCCTGAGGACCTTTACTTTACCTTTTACAGGTGGGGTTGTGAATTACTAGGATAAGTAGGGCACCCAATAAAGCAACCCTAAATTCATCGTATAAGGTTTAAAACTGCTTTGTTATTCTTAAGCAACTAAGTACAGGTTTATTGGCTGGTTGAATTTGTATACATTTGCATATGATTTAAAAAGGTGTTCCAATTTCAGAATATTCATTTATCTGATTTGTAGATGCGGCATAATAATTTCACAGCAGGAAGTTTGAAAGTCTGTCTCTCCATCTCTTATGTGCGTATGAAGTGGAAGCAATATTATTCGAAATTGGCATGTCCACCTGTTGCCTTTCCAAATACTTGTATTAAGTAATAGCTAAAGAGATTGGTTTTCAACCAGTGTGTTATGGCACCCTAGGGTGACTTGAGGAACGTTCAGGGGTGACCCAGTGGTGGGACCATCCTTTCATTAATTTGCAGCCTGTATCCTCATGCATTCTGGTGTAGTGGTTAAGAGTTGTGGACTCGTAATCTGGTGAACCAGGTTTGATTCCCTGCTCCTCCACATGCAGCTGCTGGGTGACTTTGGGCTAGTCACACTTCTCTGAAGTCTCTCAGCCTCACTCACCTCACAGAGTGTTTGTTGTGGGGAAGGAAGGGGAAGGAGATTGTTAGCCACTTTGAGACTCCTTAGGGTAGTCATAAAGCAGGATATCAAATCCAAACTACTCCTCCTCCTCCTCCTCCTCCTCCTCCTCCTCCTCCTCCTTCTTTCTCTCCAAGGAATATTCAGGAGAGCTGGTGGCTTTAACTTGCAGCCCATTATCTTCCTGCACCTCTCTGTCTCCCTCTCATTTGCCCATCACCATTGGGCAAATGGTGGTATATACCAGACTTGGCCAAGCGGGTACTCTCCAGTCTTCGGACTACAAATCCCATCAGTCACAGCATTGGTGGAGGCTGGTGAGAGTTTTAGTCCAAAACCTCTTAAGGGCACCATATTGGGGAAGGCTGGTAGAGAGCTCTGGAGGAGTGGAATTCACTGAAAGGAATAAAACAAACAGCTGGAAGACAGCGTGGGCACAGCCAGGGAGAGCTTAAAAGGGACAAGGAGCTTGTGTTGCATATGGAAGCGGGAGACAAACCAATCAAGGGGATGTCACAGTAACCTGACTCAAAGGATAAATAAAATTAATGGTCCACAATAACCCTACTTAGCACATCTTATACAAGCGAAAGTCAATTTGCATCACTGCAGGAACTGATTAGTGGGCTGTTTCCAAATTGTTGTGTTGCCACCTTCTGCCTGAAAGAAACACATCATTTTTAATCACCAATGTTTGCATCTCAGGTAAACTTAGTCTCTGTGGATTGTGGTTCTAAGAGAGGGGAAATACATTATTTTTTAATTTTTCTTTGCATCTTAACCTGAATGCCCATTCATTGGCCTAATCTGCCCAATCTGCTGTTGTGTCCCCCGGCAAAACCCCATGCTCAAGTATCAGAAATGCTTTGAACATCCTTACACGTGTTGTTGGCATCCATGTACTGGGAGACAATGAAGGAGTGCATGGTGGGGGTGAAGCCAAACCATTGGAGGGTTACAGCGCCTGCTGTGGCTGTAGAGACTGAAATGGGAGAGACATGTTTTGTTGCAGCTGGGGCAGGTGAGGGCATCTGGCTGTGCTGCTGCAGATGCACCATGGCATTTCTTCTCTCTGTGCTCCTCCCAGCGGTCATTCCTCCATTGGTCATTGCTATAGTTACACAACCTAACTGTCTGTTTCCAGGCACTGTGGTTGTCCACATGGCAGGCTTGGTGTTGTCACATTTGCAGAAATCTTTATAACTCAGAGTTGGTCTGCCGACAGGCCTGGTACCTGAAGCCAGCTCCCTATAGAGTACATTTTTGGGGATCCTGCCAACTTCCATTCCGTGAGCTCACTCCATAGCCTGTGGGATGCAGGTGGTGCTGTGGTCTGAACCACTGAGCCTCTTGGGCTTGCCGATCAGAAGGTCAGCGGTTCGAATCCCCCTGGTGGGGTGAGCTCTCGTTGCTCTGTCCCAGCTCCTGCCAACCTTGCAGTTCAAAAGCACGCCAGTGCAAGTTGATAAATAGTTGCCGCTGCAGCAGGAAGGTCAATGGCGTTTCCATGCACTCTGGTTTCTGTCACGGTGTTCTATTGCGCCAGAAGCGGTTTAGTCATGCTGGCCACATGACCTAGAAAGCTGTCTGTGGACAAATACCAGCTCCCTTGGCCTGAAAGTGAGATGAGCGCCGCAACCTCACAGTCGCCTTTGACTGGACTTAACCATCCAGGGGTCCTTTACGTTTTTTACCTTTACCATAGAGTGTGAGTTAAGCCCAAACTTTCTTTCATTATGCATTTCCTCCTATAGTTCCTAATAGCCTTGCCTTCCCAGTTGGTGGTTTTGGCTTCATTCTATACTATGAAATTGTTCATAGATGAAAACTGAACAGTTAAAGTGTTTAGGAATCAACATTTGCCAACGTGAGACATGGTTCAGAAAAGAAACGTGAAAACTGAGGTTTCATTCTTTTTTGCTTCCGTGACTGGCCGCTGCTTTGAAAGCCAATTTCTTAACAGTTTAGTCGTTCTCCTTTCAATTTTTTGAACCACTATTCCTTTAATGTGAACTTCTGTTTCACAAAGCTTCCTATTTCACAACTTCAAAATCAGTACGGATGTTTAGCTTGAAGCCCTTTTATAAAACTTTATCTTGAGATTTTCCCATCAGATTTTTATTTGCTGCCTGAAAGGACACTCTTAAACCTGGCTCTGTTTGTCAGTTAATATTGGTTTTGTAACCTCCATGTTCTTGTTTGGGCATTTTCTTACTGAAAATCAGAGCAGGGAAAGTGATTTATTTAATTGCTTCATGAGTGTTTACCCCATCAACATAACATCCAAAACTGAATCCAAAGACAGTGATGTTGGCCTGGGTCACATGTCAGAATAAGTAAGGGACAAGCTTACTGTTGTTGTTTAGTCGTTTAGTCATGTCCGACTCTTTGTGACCCCATGGACCAGAGCATGCCAGGCACTCCTGTCTTCCACTGCCTCCCAGTTTGGTCAAACTCATGTTGGTAGCTTTGAGAACACTGTCCAACCATCTCGTCCTCTGTCGCCCCCTTCACCTTGTGCCTCCATCTTTCCCAACATCAGGGTCTTTTCCAGGGAGTCTTCTTTTCTCATGAGGTGGCCAAAGTATTGGAGCCTCAGCTTCAGGATCTGTCCTTCCAGTGAGCACTCAGGGCTGATTTCCTTCAGAATGGAACAAGTTTACTATGACTGCAAATCCGAAGGAGGATTTGTGTAAATCACTATTGCATGGCTCTCTCTTGGTTTGAGCCATACTCACAGTAAGGTAAAGGTAAAGGGACCCCTTACAGTTAGGTCTAGTTGTGGCCGACTCTGGGGTTGCAGCGCTCATCTCGCTTTATTGGCTGAGGGAGCCAGCGTACAGCTTCCGGGTTATGTGGCCAGCATGACTAAGCCGCTTCCGGCAAACCAGAGCAGCACACAGAAACGCTGTTTACCTTCCCACCGGAGCGGTACCTATTTATCTACTTGCACTTTGACGTGCTTTCGAACTGCTAGGTTGGCAGGAGCAGGGACCGAGCAATGGGAGCTCACCCCGTTGCGGGGATTCGAACTACCGACCTTCTGATCGGCAAGTCCTAGGCTCTGTAATTTAACCCACAGCACCACACGCGTCCCTTATACTCACAGTAAAAGGTAAAGGTAAAGGTACCCCTGCCCGTAGGGGCCAGTCTTGACAGACTCTGGGGTTGTGCGCCCATCTCACTCAAGAGGCCAGGGGCCAGCGCTGTCCAGAGACACTTCCGGGTCACGTGGCCAGCGTGACAAAGCTGCATCTGGCGAGCCAGCGCAGCACACGGAACGCCGTTTACCTTCCCGCTAGTAAGCGGTCCCTATTTATCTACTTGCACCCGGGGGTGCTTTCGAACTGCTAAGTTGGCAGGCGCTGGGACCGAACAACGGGAGCGCACCCCGCCGCGGGGATTCGAACCGCCGACGTTTCGATCGGCAAGCCCTAGGCGCTGAGGCTTTTACCCACAGCGCCACCCGCGTCCCTGTACTCACAGTAGACCTATTTAAATCAATGGTACTTGAATTCATTTGATCTGTGTGAGCCTACTCTAAATATGGCTGTCTGGAGCCAAAGCACTATTGCCACATGTACGTTCCATTACTTTGTTATTCTAAAGGAGCCCTACTTTGCGCTCTACAAAACCTTTTCAATTTTGCACCAGGTAGATCTGTTTCTCTTGCGCTGACTGTAATGTCCGATCAATGACCAGGTTAAAGGAGATATTCTGTGTATACCCTACATATTGTATAGTTAAACTTTCTAACTGCAAGCACTATTAAGAAAACTTTAGCTGTGGTCAGCAACGATTGATGAAGCTAACCGGCAGGAAGTAATACCATGTCTTTCCAGTCACCATGCTTGAGATTTGCAGCTTTAGCTTTTATAGTATGGCACATAAATTGATTTTATTTCCATCTATTCAATGAGTTTCTGAAGGGAGCATTAAAATATCCTAGCCAGAAGCAGTGCTCTTAACTGAGCAAGCAGTGTGCTTCCTCAAATAAGGAAGGGGGTCATTAATCAACAAACCCTGCCAAAAATTAGATATCCTTGCATACAGCACCACCTATGCCCAGGATTTCACATTCAGGACGTAGAGGTTAGCTGGGGCGGTAGTCACTATTTGTGCATCATAGAATTGTGCAGCTTTGATAACCCCTTTTAGTGTAAAATCTATACTACGTCTGGGTTGACAATGTGGTCGTATCCCAACCTTCTTCCCCCTACGAATAAGGCAAGTAGCATCATTTCATCTAAAGTTTGTTTGTTTTGGTATCTACCAGTCTCAACCTGTTTCAACTGGCTTGGACTGGTTCAAAGCAGCTATGACCAACTGGTCTAGACTCGTTCAAACTGGCTTCAACCGCTTACAAACAGTCTAGACCGGTTCCAAACAGCTTGGAGGAGTTCAAACCGGCTTCAACTGGTTCCAACCGGTCTGAACCGGTTCCAAAAGGTTCAGCTTGGACTTGTTTCAACAGGTCTACACTGGCTGAAACCGGCTTCAAACGGTTCAAACCGGTCTGGACCGGTTCCAACCGGACTACACTGGTTCCAGCCTGCTTGGACACATTCAAACTGGCTTCAACCGGTCTAGAATGGTTTGGACCAGATTTAGCTGGTCTTGATTGGTTCCAACCAACTTAGACCGGTTCCAACCAGTCTAGACCGGTGCCAGCTTGGACCGGTTCCAACTGGTCTAGTCCGGCTGAAACCAGTCTGGACCGATGCCAACCAGCTTGGAGCAGTTCAAACTGGCTTCAACTGGTTCCAACTGGACTGAACCGGTTCCAACTGGTCTAGACAGTCTGAAACCGGCTTCAACCGGTTCAAACCGGTCTGGACCGGTTCGAACCCATCTAGACTGGTTCCAAGCAGCTTGGACTGGTTCCAACCGGTCTAGACCGGTTCAAATTGGCTTCAACCGGTTCAAACTGGTCTGGACCAGTTCCAACCGGTCTCGACCAGTTCCAACCAGCTTGGACTGGTTCAAACCAGTCTGAAGTGGTTCCAACCAGCTTGGACCGGTTTCAACCGGTCTAGTCTGGGTGAAACAGGCTGAAACCAGTTTAAACCGGTCTAGACCGGTTCCAACCAGCTTGTACCGGTTTAAACCGGCTTCAACCGGTTCCAGCCGGTCTGAATCGGTTCCAACCGGTCTAGATCGGTTCCAAGCAGCTTGGACTGGTTCCAACAGGTCTAGACTGGTTCAAATCGGCTTCAACCAGTTCCAACCGGTCTGGTCCGGTTCTAAATGGTCTAGACCCATTCCAACCTGTTTCGACCGGTTCCAACCATACTAGACCGGTTCCAACCTGATTGGACAGGTTCAAACCACCTTCAACTGGTTCCAAACGGTTTGGACCAGATTCAACCGGTCTAGACCAGTTCCAAACAGTTTGGACCGGTTCCAACTGGTCTAGTCTGGCTGAAACCAGCTTCTACCGGTTTAAACCGGTCTGGACCAGTTCCAACCAGTCTAGACTGGTTCCAACCAGCTTGCACAGGTTCAAACCAGCTTAAACCGTTTCAAACCGGTCTGCACTGGTTTAAACCAGGTTCAACTGGTTCCAACCATTCTGAACAGGTCCCAACCAGTCTGAACCGGTTCCACCCGGTCTCGACCTGTTCCACCCAGCTTGGACCAGTTTAAACCGTTCTGGACTGATTCAACCAGTCTAGACCGGTTCAAACCAGCATCAACCGGTTCCAACCAGTCTGGTGTGGTTCCAAATGGTCTAGACCCATTCCAACCAGCTTCGACCAGTTCCAACCATACCAGGCACCCCCCTCATCCAAGGTTCTGGACCCGGCCTCCTGGGGTACGCCGCATGGGGTACGCCCTGATTGGACAGGTTCAAACCAGCTTCAACTGGTTCCAAACATTTTGGACCTGATTCAACCGGTCTAGACCAGTTCCAAACAGCTTGGACTAGTTCCAACTGGTCTAGTCCGGCTGAAACCGGCTTCAGCCGATTTAAACCGGTCTGGACCGGTTCCAACCGGTCTAGACCTGTTCCAACCAGCTTGCACAGGTTCAAACCGGCTTCAACCGGTTCAAACCGGTCTGGACCAGTCTGGCTGAAACAGGCTAAAACCAGTTTAAACCGGTATAGACCGGTTCCAACCAGCTTGGACCGGTTCAAACTGGCTTCAACCGGTTCCAGCCGGTCTGAATCGGTTCCAACCGGTCTAGATTGGTTCCAAGCAGCTTGGACTGGTTCCTACAGGTCTAGACCGGTTCAAATCGGCTTCAACCAGTTCCAACTGGTCTGGTGTGGTTCCAAATGGTCTAGACCCATTCCAACCAGCTTCAACCAGTTCCAACCATACCAGGCACCTCCCTCATCCAAGGTTCTGGACCCGGCCTCCTGGGGTACGCCGCATGGGGTACGCCCTGATTGGACAGGTTCAAACCAGCTTCAAATGGTTCCAAACATTTTGGACCTGATTCAACCAGTCTAGACCAGTTCCAAACAGCTTGGACTAGTTCCAACTGGTCTAGTCTGGCTGAAACCGGCTTCAACCAGTTCAAACCGGTCTGGACCAGTTCCAACCAGTCTAGACCAGCTGAAACCGGCTTCAACTGGTTCCAACCAGTTTGCACCAGTTTAAACCGGGTTCAACTGGTGCCAACTGGTCTGTGCTGGTCCCGGGGGAAGGTTGCCGTGTGGCGTGTTCAGAGGCGCACCTGCAGGCAATGGGTCCTCAATCACCTCTGGAGCCAGAGTGGATTCATCTGGTGTCTGCTCCTGAGGACCCGGCACAGGTGCAGGCGCTTCCAATTCAAGGCCCTGCCCCAGCTCAGCCGGCCCTCTAGACCGGCTGAAACCAGCTTCAACCAGTTCAAACCGGTCTGGACCGGTTCCAACCGGTCTAGACCGATTCAAACTGGCATGAGCCGGTTTCAACCGGTCTTGACCGGTTCCAGCTGGCTTGAACCGGTTCAAACTGGTCTGAACGGGTTCCAACCGGTCTAGACTGATTTAAACCAGCTTGGACCAGTTCCAACCAGACTAGATCGGCTGAAACCAGCTTCAACCAGTTTAAAACGTTCTGGACCGGTTCCAACAGGTCTAGACCAGTTCCAACCAGCTTGGACCAGTTCCAACTGGTCTAGTCCGGATGAAACCGGCTTCAACCACTTAAAATCGGTCTGGACTGGTTCCAACCGGTCTAGACAAGCTGAAACCGGCTGAAACTGGTTCCAACCAGTCTAGACTGGTTCCAACCAGTGTGGACCACTTCCAAATGGCTTCAAACAGTTCCAACCGGTCTGGACCAATGCAAACCAGCTTGGACCGGTTCAAACCAGCTTCAACCGGTTTCAACCAGTCTGAACCGGTTCCAACCGGTCTGAAACGGTTTCAACTGGTCTAGACCAGTTTGAACCATCTTGGACCGGTTCCAAATAGTCTAGACCAGTTGAAACCTGCGTCAACCGGTTCCAACCGGTCTGAGGAGGTTCCAACTGGTCTAGACCAGTTCAAACCAGTTTGGACCGGTTCAAACTGGTCTAGTCTGGATGAAAGCGGATTCAACCAGTTAAACTCGGTCTGGACTGATTCCAACCGATCTAGACAGGCTGAAAATGGCTTCAGCCGGATCCAACCAGCGTGGACCAGTTCCAACCGGCTTCAACTGGTTCCAACTGGTGTGAACTGGTTCCAACCGGTTCAGACAGGTTCCAACTGGTGTGAACTTGTTCCAACCGGTTCGGACAGGTTCCAACCAGCTTGGACCTTTTCAAACCGGCTTCAGCCGGTTCCAACCTGTCTGAACGGGTTCCAACCAGTCTAGACCGGTTCCAACCAGTCTAGACAGGCTGAAACCGGCTTCAAATAGTTCAAACCAGTCTGGACCGGTTCGAACCGGTATAGACCAGTTCAAACCGGTAACTGGTTTCAACCAGTTCCAATTGGTCTAGACCGGTTCCAACCAGTCTAGACCGGTGCCAACTGATCTAGACTGGCTGAAACCGGCTTCAAACGGTTCCAACCGTTTTTTTCCGCCGGTTAAGTTGTCGAGGGCTGATTTCTTGTCCTGTGATAAAAAGCCTTCTGTTTCGACCGCCAAACCTTTCACGGGAGCATTTGCAACCGTTTAGCACAATTTTTGAGTGAATTGCCAAAAGTCAGATTTTTTTCAGAAATTGTGACCCCGGGGCTTAGGGATTTTTTCAAAAAAATCTTTTTCTGCCGGTTAAGTTGTCGAGGGCTGATTTCTTGTCCTGTGATAAAAAGCCTTCTGTTTCCTTCGCCAAAGCTTTTAGGGGAGCATTTGCAACCGTCTAGCACAATTTTTGAGTGAATTGCCAAAAGTCAGATTTTTGCTGAAATTGTGACCCCGGGGCTTAGGGATTTTTTCAAAAAATCTTTTTTTTCCGGTTAAGTTGTCGAGGGCTGATTTCTTGTCCTGTGATAAAAAGCCTTCTGTTTCCTTCGCCAAAGCTTTTAGGGGAGCATTTGCAACCGTCTAGCACCATTTTTGAGTGAATTGCCAAAAGTCAGATTTTTGCTGAAATTGTGACCCCGGGGCTTAGGGATTTTTTCAAAAAAATCTTTTTCTGCCGGTTAAGTTATTGAGGGCTGATTTCTTGTCCTGTGATAAAAAGCCTTATGTTTCCTTCGCAAAAGCTTTCAGGGGACCATTTGCAACAGTTTGGCATCATTTTAGAGTGCATTGCCAAAAGTCAGATTTTTTCAGTAATTAGGGATTTTTTCAAAAAAATCTTTTTCTGCCGGTTAAGTTGTCGAGGGCTGATTTCTTCTCCTCTGATAAAAAGCGTTCTGTTTCCTTCGCCAAAGCTTTCAGGGGAGCATTTGCAACCGTCTAGCACCATTTTTGAGTGAATTGCCAAAAGTCAGATTTTTGCTGAAATTGTGACCCCGGGGCTTAGGGATTTTTTCAAAAAAATCTTTTTCTGCCGGTTAAGTTATTGAGGGCTGATTTCTTGTCCTGTGATAAAAAGCCTTCTGTTTCCTTCGCCAAAGCTTTTAGGGGAGCATTTGCAACCGTCTAGCACAATTTTTGAGTGAATTGCCAAAAGTCAGTTTTTTTCTGAAATTGTGACCCCGGGGATTAGGATTTTTTTCAATAAAATCCTTTTCTGCCGGTAATGTTGTCGAGGGCTGATTTCTTATCCTGTCATAAAAAGCCTTCTGTTTCCTTCGCCAAAGCTTTCAGGGGAGCATTTGCAACAGTTTGGCATCATTTTTGAGTGAATTGCCAAAAGTCAGATTTTTCCTGAAATTGTGACCCCGGGGCTTAGGGATTTTTTCAAAAAACATTTTTCCGCCGCTTAAGTTGTCGAGGGCTGATTTCTTCTTCTGTGACAAAAAGCCTTCTGTTTCCTTCGCCAAAGCTTTCAGGGGAGCATTTGCAACAGTTTAGCACCATTTTTGAGAGAATTGCCGAAAGTCAGATTTTTGCTGAAATTGGGACCCCGGGGCTTAGGGATTTTTTCAAAAAATCTTTTTCTGCCGGTTAAGTTGTCGAGGGCTGATTTCTTGTTCTGTGATAAAAAGCCTTCTGTTTCCTTCGCCAAAGCTTTCAGGGGAGCATTTGCAACGGTTTAGCACCATTTTTGAGTGAATTGCCAAAAGTCAGATTTTTTCAGAAATTTTGACCCCGGGGCTTAGGGATTTTTTCAAAAAATTCTTTTTCTGCCGGTTAAGTTATCGAGGGCTGATTTCTTGTCCTGTGATAAAAAGCCTTCTGTTTCCTTCGCCAAAGCTTTCAGGGGAGCATTTGCAACAGTTTGGCATTATTTTTGAGTGAATTGCCAAAAGTCATATTTTCCAGAAATTGTGACCCCGGGGCTTAGGGATTTTTTCAAAAAATCTTTTTCCACCGCTTAAGTTGTCGAGGGCTGATTTCTTGTCCTGTGATAAAAAGCCTTCTGTTTCCACCGCCAAACCTTTCACGGGAGCATTTGCAACGGTTTAGCACCATTTTTGAGTTAATTGCCAAAAGTCAGATTTTTGCTGAAATTGTGACCCTGGGGCTTAGGGATTTTTTCTGAAAAATCTTTTTCTGCCGGTTAAGTTGTCGAGGGCTGATTTCTTCTCCTGTGATAAAAAGCTTTCTGTTTCGAACGCTAAACCTTTCAGGGGAGCATTTGGAACCGTTTAGCACCATTTTTGAGTGAATTACCAAAAGTCGGATTTTTGCTGAAATTGCGACCCCCCGGGGCTTAGGGATTCTTTCAAAAAACATTTTTCCGCCGCTTAAGTTGTCGAGGGCTAATTTCTTGTCCTGTGATAAAAAGCCTTCTGTTTCGACCGCCAAACCTTTCAGGGGAGCATTTGCAACCGTTTAGCACCATTTTTGAGTGAATTGCCAAAAGTCAGATTTTTGCTGAAATTGTGACCCCGGGGCTTAGGGATTTTTTCAAAAAATCTTGTTCCGCCGCTTAAGTTGTCGAGGGCTGATTTCTTGTCCTGTGATAAAAAGCCTTCTGTTTCGATCGCCAAACCTTCCACAGGAGCATTCGTAGCGGTTTAGCACCATTTTTGAGTGAATTGCCAAAAGTCAGATTTTTGCTGAAATTGTGACCCCGGGGCTTAGGGATTTTTTCAAAAAATCTTTTTCCACCGGTTAAGTTGTCGAGGGCTGATTTCTTGTCCTGTGATAAAAAGCCTTCTGTTTCGATCGCCAAACCTTTCACGGGAGCATTTGCAACGGTTTAGCACCATTTTTGAGTGAATTGCCAAAAGTCAGATTTTTGCTGAAATTGTGACCCCGGGGCTTAGGGATTTTTTCAAAAAAATCTTTTTCTGCCGCTTAAGTTGTCGAGGGCTGATTTCTTCTCCTCTGATAAAAAGCGTTCTGTTTCCTTCGCCAAAGCTTTCAGGGGAGCATTTGCAACAGTTTGGCATCATTTTTGAGTGAATTGCCAAATGTCAGATTTTTGCTGAAATTGTGACCCCGGGGCTTAGGGATTTTTTCAGAAAAATCTTTTTCTGCCGATTATGTTGTCGAGGGCTGATTTCTTGTCCTGTGATAAAAAGCCTTCTGTTTCGACCGCCAAACCTTTCACGGGAGCATTTGCAACGGTTTAGCACCATTTTTGAGTGAATTGCCAAAAGTCAATTTTTTTCAGAAATTGTGACCCCGGGGCTTAGGGATTTTTTCAAAAAATCTTTTTCCGCCGCTTAAGTTGTCGAGGGCTGATTTCTTGTTCTGTGACAAAAAGCCTTCTGTTTCCTTCGCCAAAGCTTTCAGGGGAGCATTTGCAACAGTTTGGCATCATTTTTGAGTGAATTGCCAAATGCCAGATTTTTGCTGAAATTGTGACCCCGGAGCTTAGGGATTTTTTCAAAAAATCCTTTTCCGCCGCTTAAGTTGTCGAGGGCTGATTTCTTGTTCTGTGACAAAAAGCCTTCTGTTTCCTTCGCCAAAGCTTTCAGGGGAGCATTTGCAACAGTTTAGCACCATTTTTGAGTGAATTGCCGAAAGTCAGATTTTTGCTGAAATTGGGACCCCGGGGCTTAGGGATTTTTTCAAAAAATCTTTTTCTGCCGGTTAAGTTGTCGAGGGCTGATTTCTTGTTCTGTGATAAAAAGCCTTCTGTTTCCTTCGCCAAAGCTTTCAGGGGAGCATTTGCAACAGTTTGACATCATTTTTGAGAGAATTTCCAAATGTCAGATTTTTGCTGAAATTGTGACCCCGGGGCTTAGGGATTTTTTCAATAAAATCTTTTTGTGCCGGTTATGTTGTCGAGGGCTGATTTCTTCTCCTGTGATAAAAAGCCTCCTGTTTCCTTCGCCAAAGCTTTCAGGGGAGCATTTGCAACAGTTTGGCATCATTTTTGAGTGAATTGCCAAAAGTCATATTTTTTCAGAAATTGTGACCCCGGGGCTTAGGGATTTTTTCAAAAAATCTTTTTCCGCCGGTTAAGTTGTCGAGGGCTGATTTCTTGTTCTGTGATAAAAAGCCTTCTCTTTCCTTCGCCAAAGCTTTCAGGGGAGCATTTAAAACGGTTTGGCATTATTTTTAAGTGAATTGCCAAAAGTCAGATTTTTTCAGAAATTGTGACCCCGGGGCTTAGGGATTTTTTCAAAAAATTCTTTTTCTGCCGGTTATGTTATCGAGGGCTAATTTCTTCTCCTGTGATAAAAAGCCTTCTGTTTCCTTCGCCAAACCTTTCAGGGGAGCATTTGCAACAGTTTGGCATCATTTTTGAGTGAATTGCCAGAAGTCATATTTTTTCAGAAATTGTGACCCCGGGGCTTAGGGATTTTTTCAAAAAATCTTTTTCCACCGCTTAAGTTGTCGAGGGCTGATTTCTTGTCCTGTGATAAAAAGCCTTCTGTTTCCACCGCCAAACCTTTCACGGGAGCATTTGCAACGGTTTAGAACCATTTTTGAGTGAATTACCAAAAGTCGGATTTTTGCTGAAATTGTGACCCCCCGGGGCTTAGGGATTTTTTCAAAAAACATTTTTCCGCCGCTTAAGTTGTCGAGGGCTAATTTCTTGTCCTGTGATAAAAAGCCTTCTGTTTCGACCGCCAAACCTTTCATGGGAGCATTTGCAACCGTTTAGCACCATTTTTGAGTGAATTGCCAAAAGTCAGATTTTTGCTGAAATTGTGACCCCGGGGCTTAGGGATTTTTTCAAAAAATCTTGTTCCGCCGCTTAAGTTGTCGAGGGCTGATTTCTTGTCCTGTGATAAAAAGCCTTCTGTTTCGATCGCCAAACCTTTCACGGGAGCATTCGTAGCGGTTTAGCACCATTTTTGAGTGAATTGCCAAAAGTCAGATTTTTGCTGAAATTGTGAACCCGGGGCTTAGGGATTTTTTCAAAAAATCTTTTTCCACCGGTTAAGTTGTCGAGGGCTGATTTCTTGTCCTGTGATAAAAAGCCTTCTGTTTCGACCGCCAAACCTTTCACGGGAGCATTTGCAACGGTTTAGCACCATTTTTGAGTGAATTGCCAAAAGTCAATTTTTTTCAGAAATTGTGACCCCGGGGCTTAGGGATTTTTTCAAAAAATCTTTTTCCGCCGCTTAAGTTGTCGAGGGCTGATTTCTTGTTCTGTGACAAAAAGCCTTCTGTTTCCTTCGCCAAAGCTTTCAGGGCAGCATTTGCAACAGTTTAGCATCATTTTTGAGTGAATTGCCGAAAGTCAGATTTTTGCTGAAATTGGGACCCCGGGGCTTAGGGATTTTTTCAAAAAATCTTTTTCTGCCGGTTAAGTTGTCGAGGGCTGATTTCTTGTTCTGTGATAAAAAGCCTTCTGTTTCCTTCGCCAAAGCTTTCAGGGGAGCATTTGCAACAGTTTGACATCATTTTTGAGAGAATTGCCAAATGTCAGATTTTTGCTGAAATTGTGACCCCGGGGCTTAGGGATTTTTTCAATAAAATCTTTTTGTGCCGGTTAAGTTGTCGAGGGCTGATTTCTTGTCCTGTGATAAAAAGCCTTCTGTTTCCTTCGCCAAAGCTTTCAGGGGAGCATTTGCAACAGTTTGGCATCATTTTTGAGTGAATTGCCAAAAGTCAGATTTTTGCTGAAATTGTGACCCCGGGGCTTAGGGATTTTTTCAAAAAATCTTTTTCTGCCGGTTAAGTTGTTGAGGGCTGATTTCTTCTCCTGTGATAAAAAGCCTTCTGTTTCCACCGCCAAACCTTTCACGGGAGCATTTGCAACGGTTTAGCACCATTTTTGAGTGAATTGCCAAAAGTCATATTTTTTCAGAAATTGTGACCCCGGGGCTTAGGGATTTTTTCAAAAAATCTTTTTCCGCCGGTTAAGTTGTCGAGGGCTGATTTCTTGTCCTGTGATAAAAAGCCTTCTGTTTCCTTCGCCAAAGCTTTCAGGGGAGCATTTGCAACAGTTTGGCATCATTTTTGAGTGAATTGCCAAAAGTCATATTTCTTCAGAAATTGTGACCCCGGGGCTTAGGGATTTTTTCAAAAAATCTTTTTCCGCCGGTTAAGTTGTCGAGGGCTGATTTCTTGTCCTGTGATAAAAAGCCTTCTGTTTCCTTCGCCAAAGCTTTCAGGGGAGCATTTGCAACAGTTTGGCATCAGTTTTGAGTGAATTGCCAAAAGTTAGATTTTTGCTGAAATTGTGACCCCGGGGCTTAGGGATTTTTTCAAAGAATCTTTTTCCGCCGGTTAAGTTGTCGAGGGCTGATTTCTTGTCCTGTGATAAAAAGCCTTCTGTTTCGACCGCCAAACCTTTCACGGGAGCATTTGCAAAGGTTTAGCACCATTTTTGAGTGAATTACTAAAAGTCAGATTTTTGCTGAAATTGTGACCCTGGGGCTTAGGGATTTTTTCTGAAAAATCTTTTTCTGCCGGTTAAGTTGTCGAGGGCTGATTTCTTCTCCTGTGATAAAAAGCCTTCTGTTTCCTTCGCCAAAGCTTTCAGGGGAGCTTTTGCAACCGTTTAGCACCATTTTTGAGTGAATTACCAAAAGTCAGATTTTTGCTGAAATTGTGACCCCCGGGGCTTAGGGATTTTTTCAGAAAAATCTTTTTGTGCCGGTTAAGTTGTCGAGGGCTGATTTCTTCTCCTGTGATAAAAAGCCTTCTGTTTCCTTCGCCAAACCTTTCACGGGAGCATTTGAAACCGTTTAGCACCATTTTTGAGTGAATTGCCAAAAGTCAGATTTTTTTCAGAAATTGTGACCCCTTGGCTTAGGGACTTTTTTAAAAAAAATCTTTTTCTGCCGGTTAAGTTGTCGAGGGCTGATTTCTTGTCCTGTGATAAAAAGCCTTCTATTTCCTTCGCCAAACCTTTCACGGGAGTATTTGCAACAGTTTAACACGATTTTTGAGTGAATTGCCAAAAGTCAGATTTTTGCTGAAATTGTGACCCCGGGGCTTAGGGATTTTTTCAAAAAATCTTGTTCCGCCGCTTAAGTTGTCGAGGGCTGATTTCTTGTCCTGTGATAAAAAGCCTTCTGTTTCGATCGCCAAACCTTCCACAGGAGCATTCGTAGCGGTTTAGCACCATTTTTGAGTGAATTGGCAAAAGTCAGATTTTTGCTGAAATTGTGACCCCGGGGCTTAGGGATTTTTTCAAAAAATCTTTTTCCACCGGTTAAGTTGTCGAGGGCTGATTTCTTGTCCTGTGATAAAAAGCCTTCTGTTTCGATCGCCAAACCTTTCACGGGAGCATTTGCAACGGTTTAGCACCATTTTTGATTGAATTGCCAAAAGTCATATTTTTTCAGAAATTGTGACCCCGGGCCTTAGGGATTTTTTCTGAAAAATGTTTTTCTGCCGGTTAAGTTGTCAAGGGCTGATTTCTTGTCCTGTGATAAAAAGCCTTCTGTTTCCTTCTCCAAAGCTTTCAGGGGAGCTTTTGCAACCGTTTAGCACCATTTTTGAGTGAATTACCAAAAGTCAGATTTTTGCTGAAATTGTGACCCCGGGGCTTAGGGATTTTTTCAAAGAATCTTTTTCCGCCGGTTAAGTTGTCGAGGGCTGATTTCTTGTCCTGTGATAAAAAGCCTTCTGTTTCGACCGCCAAACCTTTCAGGGGAGCATTTGCAAAGGTTTAGCACCATTTTTGAGTGAATTACTAAAAGTCAGATTTTTGCTGAAATTGTGACCCTGGGGCTTAGGGATTTTTTCTGAAAAATCTTTTTCTGCCGGTTAAGTTGTCGAGGGCTGATTTCTTCTCCTGTGATAAAAAGCCTTCTGTTTCCTTCGCCAAAGCTTTCAGGGGAGCTTTTGCAACCGTTTAGCACCATTTTTGAGTGAATTACCAAAAGTCAGATTTTTGCTGAAATTGTGACCCCCGGGGCTTAGGGATTTTTTCAGAAAAATCTTTTTGTGCCGGTTAAGTTGTCGAGGGCTGATTTCTTCTCCTGTGATAAAAAGCCTTCTGTTTCCTTCGCCAAACCTTTCACGGGAGCATTTGCAACCGTTTAGCACCATTTTTGAGTGAATTGCCAAAAGTCAGATTTTTTTCAGAAATTGTGACCCCTTGGCTTAAGGACTTTTTTAAAAAAAATCTTTTTCTGCCGGTTAAGTTGTCGAGGGCTGATTTCTTGTCCTGTGATAAAAAGCCTTCTATTTCCTTCGCCAAACCTTTCACGGGAGTATTTGCAACAGTTTAACACGATTTTTGAGTGAATTGCCAAAAGTCAGATTTTTGCTGAAATTGTGACCCCGGGGCTTAGGGATTTTTTCAAAAAATCTTGTTCTGCCGCTTAAGTTGTCGAGGGCTGATTTCTTGTCCTGTGATAAAAAGCCTTCTGTTTCGATCGCCAAACCTTCCACAGGAGCATTCGTAGCGGTTTAGCACCATTTTTGAGTGAATTGCCAAAAGTCAGATTTTTGCTGAAATTGTGACCCCGGGGCTTAGGGATTTTTTCAAAAAATCTTTTTCCACCGGTTAAGTTGTCGAGGGCTGATTTCTTGTCCTGTGATAAAAAGCCTTCTGTTTCCACCGCCAAACCTTTCACGGGAGCATTTGCAACGGTTTAGCACCATTTTTGAGTGAATTGCCAAAAGTCAGATTTTTGCTGAAATTGGGACCCCGGGGCTTAGGGATTTTTTCAAAAAATCTTTTTCCGCCGGTTAAGTTGTCGAGGGCTGATTTCTTGTTCTGTGATAAAAAGCCTTCTGTTTCCTTCGCCAAAGCTTTCAGGGGAGCATTTGCAACAGTTTGGCATCATTTTTGAGTGAATTGCCAAAAGTCATATTTTTTCAGAAATTGTGACCCCGGGGCTTAGGGATTTTTTCAAAAAATCTTTTTCCGCCGGTTAAGTTGTCGAGGGCTGATTTCTTGTCCTGTGATAAGAAGCCTTCTGTTTCCTTCGCCAAAACTTTCAGGGGAGCATTTGCAACAGTTTGGCATCATTTTTGAGTGAATTGCCAAAAGTCATATTTTTTCAGAAATTGTGACCCCGGGGCTTAGGGATTTTTTCAAAAAATCTTTTTCCGCCGCTTAAGTTGTCGAGGGCTGATTTCTTGTCCTGTGATAAAAAGCCTTCTGTTTCGACCGCCAAACCTTTCACGGGAGCATTTGCAACGGTTTGGCACCATTTTTGAGTGAATTACTAAAAGTCAGATTTTTGCTGAAATTGTGACCCTGGGGCTTAGGGATTTTTTCTGAAAAATCTTTTTCTGCCGGTTAAGTTGTCGAGGGCTAATTTCTTCTCCTGTGATAAAAAGCCTTCTGTTTCCTTCGCCAAACCTTTCAGGGGAGCATTTGCAACAGTTTGGCATCATTTTTGAGTGAATTGCCAAAAGTCAGATTTTTGCTGAAATTTTGACCCCGGGGCTTAGGGATTTTTTCAAAAAATCTATTTCCGTCAGTTAAGTTGTCGAGGGCTGATTTCTTGTCCTGTCATAAAAAGCCTTCTGTTTCCACCGCCAAACCTTTCACGGGAGCATTTGCAACGGTTTAGCACCATTTTTGAGTGAATTGCCAAAAGTCAGATTTTTTCAGAAATTGTGACCCCGGGGCTTAGGGATTTTTTCAAAAAATCTTTTTCCGCCGGTTAAGTTGTCGAGGGCTGATTTCTTCTCCTGTGATAAAAAGCCTTCTGTTTCCTTCGCCAAAGCTTTCAGGGGAGCATTTGCAACAGTTTGGCATCATTTTTGAGTGAATTGCCAAAAGTCATATTTTTTCAGAAATTGTGACCCCGGGGCTTAGGGATTTTTTCAAAAAATCTATTTCCGCCGCTTAAGTTGTCGAGGGCTGATTTCTTGTCCTGTGATAAAAAGCCTTCTGTTTCGACCGCCAAACCTTTCACGGGAGCATTTGCAACGGTTTGGCACCATTTTTGAGTGAATTACTAAAAGTCAGATTTTTGCTGAAATTGTGTCCCTGGGGCTTAGGGATTTTTTCTGAAAAATCTTTTTCTGCCGGTTAAGTTGTCGAGGGCTAATTTCTTCTCCTGTGATAAAAAGCCTTCTGTTTCCTTCGCCAAACCTTTCAGGGGAGCATTTGCAACAGTTTGGCATCATTTTTGAGAGAATTGCCAAAAGTCATATTTTTGCTGAAATTGTGACCCCCGGGGCTTAGGGATTTTTTCAATAAAATCTTTTTGTGCCGGTTAAGTTGTCGAGGGCTGATTTCTTCTCCTGTGATAAAAAGCCTTCTGTTTCCTTCGCCAAAGCTTTCAGGGGAGCATTTGCAACAGTTTGGCATCATTTTTGAGTGAATTGCCAAAAGTCAGATTTTTGCTGAAATTGTGACCCCGGGGCTTAGGGATTTTTTCAAAAAATCTTTTTCTGCCGGTTAAGTTGTCGAGGGCTGATTTCTTGTCCTGTGATAAAAAGCCTTCTGTTTCCACCGCCAAACCTTTCACGGGAGCATTTGCAACGGTTTAGCACCATTTTTGAGTGAATTGCCAAAAGTCAGATTTTTGCTGAAATTGGGACCCCGGGGCTTAGGGATTTTTTCAAAAAATCTTTTTCCGCCGGTTAAGTTGTCGAGGGCTGATTTCTTGTTCTGTGATAAAAAGCCTTCTGTTTCCTTCGCCAAAGCTTTCAGGGGAGCATTTGCAACAGTTTGGCATCATTTTTGAGTGAATTGCCAAAAGTCATATTTTTTCAGAAATTGTGACCCCGGGGCTTAGGGATTTTTTCAAAAAATCTTTTTCCGCCGGTTAAGTTGTCGAGGGCTGATTTCTTGTCCTGTGATAAGAAGCCTTCTGTTTCCTTCGCCAAAACTTTCAGGGGAGCATTTGCAACAGTTTGGCATCATTTTTGAGTGAATTGCCAAAAGTCATATTTTTTCAGAAATTGTGACCCCGGGGCTTAGGGATTTTTTCAAAAAATCTTTTTCCGCCGCTTAAGTTGTCGAGGGCTGATTTCTTGTCCTGTGATAAAAAGCCTTCTGTTTCGACCGCCAAACCTTTCAGGGGAGCATTTGCAAAGGTTTAGCACCATTTTTGAGTGAATTACTAAAAGTCAGATTTTTGCTGAAATTGTGACCCTGGGGCTTAGGGATTTTTTCTGAAAAATCTTTTTCTGCCGGTTAAGTTGTCGAGGGCTGATTTCTTCTCCTGTGATAAAAAGCCTTCTGTTTCCTTCGCCAAAGCTTTCAGGGGAGCTTTTGCAACCGTTTAGCACCATTTTTGAGTGAATTACCAAAAGTCAGATTTTTGCTGAAATTGTGACCCCCGGGGCTTAGGGATTTTTTCAGAAAAATCTTTTTGTGCCGGTTAAGTTGTCGAGGGCTGATTTCTTCTCCTGTGATAAAAAGCCTTCTGTTTCCTTCGCCAAACCTTTCACGGGAGCATTTGCAACCGTTTAGCACCATTTTTGAGTGAATTGCCAAAAGTCAGATTTTTTTCAGAAATTGTGACCCCTTGGCTTAAGGACTTTTTTAAAAAAAATCTTTTTCTGCCGGTTAAGTTGTCGAGGGCTGATTTCTTGTCCTGTGATAAAAAGCCTTCTATTTCCTTCGCCAAACCTTTCACGGGAGTATTTGCAACAGTTTAACACGATTTTTGAGTGAATTGCCAAAAGTCAGATTTTTGCTGAAATTGTGACCCCGGGGCTTAGGGATTTTTTCAAAAAATCTTGTTCCGCCGCTTAAGTTGTCGAGGGCTGATTTCTTGTCCTGTGATAAAAAGCCTTCTGTTTCGATCGCCAAACCTTCCACAGGAGCATTCGTAGCGGTTTAGCACCATTTTTGAGTGAATTGGCAAAAGTCAGATTTTTGCTGAAATTGTGACCCCGGGGCTTAGGGATTTTTTCAAAAAATCTTTTTCCACCGGTTAAGTTGTCGAGGGCTGATTTCTTGTCCTGTGATAAAAAGCCTTCTGTTTCGATCGCCAAACCTTTCACGGGAGCATTTGCAACGGTTTAGCACCATTTTTGATTGAATTGCCAAAAGTCATATTTTTTCAGAAATTGTGACCCCGGGCCTTAGGGATTTTTTCTGAAAAATGTTTTTCTGCCGGTTAAGTTGTCAAGGGCTGATTTCTTGTCCTGTGATAAAAAGCCTTCTGTTTCCTTCTCCAAAGCTTTCAGGGGAGCTTTTGCAACCGTTTAGCACCATTTTTGAGTGAATTACCAAAAGTCAGATTTTTGCTGAAATTGTGACCCCGGGGCTTAGGGATTTTTTCAAAAAATCTTTTTCTGCCGGTTAAGTTGTCGAGGGCTAATTTCTTCTCCTGTGATAAAAAGCCTTCTGTTTCCTTCGCCAAAGCTTTCAGGGGAGCATTTGCAACAGTTTGGCATCATTTTTGAGAGAATTGCCAAATGTCAGATTTTTGCTGAAATTGTGACCCCGGGGCTTAGGGATTTTTTCAATAAAATCTTTTTCTGCCGGTTAAGTTGTTGAGGGCTGATTTCTTGTCCTGTGATAAAAAGCCTTCTGTTTCCTTCGCCAAAGCTTTCAGGGGAGCATTTGCAACAGTTTGGCATCATTTTTGAGTGAATTGCCAAAAGTCAGATTTTTGCTGAAATTGTGACCCCGGGGCTTAGGGATTTTTTCAAAAAATCTTTTTCTGCCGGTTAAGTTGTCGAGGGCTGATTTCTTGTCCTGTGATAAAAAGCCTTCTGTTTCCACCGCCAAACCTTTCACGGGAGCATTTGCAACGGTTTAGCACCATTTTTGAGTGAATTGCCAAAAGTCAGATTTTTGCTGAAATTGGGACCCCGGGGCTTAGGGATTTTTTCAAAAAATCTTTTTCCGCCGGTTAAGTTGTCGAGGGCTGATTTCTTGTTCTGTGATAAAAAGCCTTCTGTTTCCTTCGCCAAAGCTTTCAGGGGAGCATTTGCAACAGTTTGGCATCATTTTTGAGTGAATTGCCAAAAGTCATATTTTTTCAGAAATTGTGACCCCGGGGCTTAGGGATTTTTTCAAAAAATCTTTTTCCGCCGGTTAAGTTGTCGAGGGCTGATTTCTTGTCCTGTGATAAGAAGCCTTCTGTTTCCTTCGCCAAAACTTTCAGGGGAGCATTTGCAACAGTTTGGCATCATTTTTGAGTGAATTGCCAAAAGTCATATTTTTTCAGAAATTGTGACCCCGGGGCTTAGGGATTTTTTCAAAAAATCTTTTTCCGCCGCTTAAGTTGTCGAGGGCTGATTTCTTGTCCTGTGATAAAAAGCCTTCTGTTTCGACCGCCAAACCTTTCACGGGAGCATTTGCAACGGTTTGGCACCATTTTTGAGTGAATTACTAAAAGTCAGATTTTTGCTGAAATTGTGACCCTGGGGCTTAGGGATTTTTTCTGAAAAATCTTTTTCTGCCGGTTAAGTTGTCGAGGGCTAATTTCTTCTCCTGTGATAAAAAGCCTTCTGTTTCCTTCGCCAAACCTTTCAGGGGAGCATTTGCAACAGTTTGGCATCATTTTTGAGTGAATTGCCAAAAGTCAGATTTTTGCTGAAATTTTGACCCCGGGGCTTAGGGATTTTTTCAAAAAATCTATTTCCGTCAGTTAAGTTGTCGAGGGCTGATTTCTTGTCCTGTCATAAAAAGCCTTCTGTTTCCACCGCCAAACCTTTCACGGGAGCATTTGCAACGGTTTAGCACCATTTTTGAGTGAATTGCCAAAAGTCAGATTTTTTCAGAAATTGTGACCCCGGGGCTTAGGGATTTTTTCAAAAAATCTTTTTCCGCCGGTTAAGTTGTCGAGGGCTGATTTCTTCTCCTGTGATAAAAAGCCTTCTGTTTCCTTCGCCAAAGCTTTCAGGGGAGCATTTGCAACAGTTTGGCATCATTTTTGAGTGAATTGCCAAAAGTCATATTTTTTCAGAAATTGTGACCCCGGGGCTTAGGGATTTTTTCAAAAAATCTATTTCCGCCGCTTAAGTTGTCGAGGGCTGATTTCTTGTCCTGTGATAAAAAGCCTTCTGTTTCGACCGCCAAACCTTTCACGGGAGCATTTGCAACGGTTTGGCACCATTTTTGAGTGAATTACTAAAAGTCAGATTTTTGCTGAAATTGTGTCCCTGGGGCTTAGGGATTTTTTCTGAAAAATCTTTTTCTGCCGGTTAAGTTGTCGAGGGCTAATTTCTTCTCCTGTGATAAAAAGCCTTCTGTTTCCTTCGCCAAACCTTTCAGGGGAGCATTTGCAACAGTTTGGCATCATTTTTGAGTGAATTGCCAAAAGTCATATTTTTTCAGAAATTGTGACCCCGCGGCTTAGGGATTTTTTCAAAAAATCTTTTTCTGCCGGTTAAGTTGTCGAGGGCTGATTTCTTCTCCTGTGATAAAAAGCCTTCTGTTTCCTTCGCCAAAGCTTTCAGGGGAGCATTTGCAACCGTTTAGCATCGTTTTTGAGTGAATTACCAAAAGTCATATTTTTTCAGAAATTGTGACCCCGGGGCTTAGGGATTTTTTCTGAAAAATGTTTTTCTGCCGGTTAAGTTGTCAAGGGCTGATTTCTTGTCCTGTGATAAAAAGCCTTCTGTTTCCTTCGCCAAAGCTTTCAGGGGAGCTTTTGCAACCGTTTAGCACCATTTTTGAGTGAATTACCAAAAGTCAGATTTTTGCTGAAATTGTGACCCCGGGGCTTAGGGATTTTTTTAGAAAAATCTTTTTCTGCCGGTTACGTTGTCGAGGGCTAATTTCTTCTCCTGTGATAAAAAGCCTTCTGTTTCCTTCGCCAAAGCTTTCAGGGGAGCATTTGCAACAGTTTGGCATCATTTTTGAGAGAATTGCCAAATGTCAGATTTTTGCTGAAATTGTGACCCCGGGGCTTAGTGATTTTTTCAATAAAATCTTTTTCTGCCGGTTAAGTTGTCGAGGGCTGATTTCTTGTCCTGTGATAAAAAGCCTTCTGTTTCCTTCGCCAAACCTTTCAGGGGAGCATTTGCAACAGTTTGGCATCATTTTTGAGTGAATTGCCAAAAGTCATATTTTTTCAGAAATTGTGACCCCGGGGCTTAGGGATTTTTCAAAAAATCTTTTTCCGCCGGTTAAGTTGTCGAGGGCTGATTTCTTGTCCTGTGATAAAAAGCCTTCTGTTTCCTTCGCCAAAGCTTTCAGGGGAGCATTTGCAACAGTTTGGCATCAGTTTTGAGTGAATTGCCAAAAGTCAGATTTTTGCTGAAATTGTGACCCCGGGGCTTAGGGATTTTTTCAAAAAATCTTTTTCCGCCGGTTAACTTGTCGAGGGCTGATTTCTTCTCCTGTGATAAAAAGCCTTCTGTTTCCTTCGCCAAAGCTTTCAGGGGAGCTTTTGCAACCGTTTAGCACCATTTTTGAGTGAATTACCAAAAGTCAGATTTTTGCTGAAATTGTGACCCCGGGGCTTAGGGATTTTTTCAAAAAATCTTTTTGTGCCGGTTAAGTTGTCGAGGGCTGATTTCTTTTCCTGTGATAAAAAGCCTTCTGTTTCGATCGCCAAAGCTTTCACGGGAGCATTTGCAACAGTTTGGCATCATTTTTGAGTGAATTGCCAAAAGTCAGATTTTTTCAGAAATTGTGACCCCGGGGCTTAGGGATTTTTTCAAAAAATCTTTTTCCGCCGGTTAAGTTGTCGAGGGCTGATTTCTTGTCCTGTGATAAAAAGCCTTCTGTTTCGACCGCCAAACCTTTCACGGGAGCATTTGCAAAGGTTTAGCACCATTTTTGAGTGAATTACTAAAAGTCAGATTTTTGCTGAAATTGTGACCCTGGGGCTTAGGGATTTTTTCTGAAAAATCTTTTTCTGCCGGTTAACTTGTCGAGGGCTGATTTCTTCTCCTGTGATAAAAAGCCTTCTGTTTCCTTCGCCAAAGCTTTCAGGGGAGCTTTTGCAACGGTTTAGCACCATTTTTGAGTGAATTACGAAAAGTCATATTTTTTCAGAAATTGTGACCCCGGGGCTTAGGGATTTTTTCAAAAAATCTTTTTCCGCCGGTTAAGTTGTCGAGGGCTGATTTCTTGTCCTGTGATAAAAAGCCTTCTGTTTCCTTCGCCAAACCTTTCAGGGGAGCATATGCAACAGTTTGGCATCAGTTTTGAGTGAATTGCCAAAAGTCAGATTTTTGCTGAAATTGTGACCCCGGGGCTTAGGGATTTTTTCAAAAAATCTTTTTCCGCCGGTTAAGTTGTCGAGGGCTGATTTCTTCTCCTGTGATAAAAAGCCTTCTGTTTCCTTCGCCAAAGTTTTCAGGGGAGCTTTTGCAACCGTTTAGCACCATTTTTGAGTGAATTGCCAAAAGTCAGGTTTTTGCTGAAATTGTGACCCTGGGCCTTAGGGATTTTTTCAAAAAAATCTTTTCTGCCGGTTATGTTGTCGAGGGCTGATTTCTTGTCCTGTGATAAAAAGCCTTATGTTTCGACCGCCAAACCATTCACGGGAGCATTTGCAACGGTTTAGCACCATTTTTGAGTGAATTACTAAAAGTCAGATTTTTGCTGAAATTGTGACCCCGGAGCTTAGGGATTTTTTCAAAAAATCATTTTCCGCCGGATAGGTTGTCGAGGGCTGATTTCTTCTAATGTGATAAAAAGCCTTCTGTTTCCTTCGCCAAAGCTTTCAGGGGAGCATTTGCAACAGTTTGGCATCATTTTTGAGAGAATTGCCAAATGTCAGATTTTTGCTGAAATTGTGACCCCGGGGCTTAGGGATTTTCTCAAAAAATCTTTTTCCACCGCTTAAGTTGTCGAGGGCTGATTTCTTCTCCTCTGATAAAAAGCCTTCTGTTTCCTTCGCCAAAGCTTTCATGGGAGCATTTAAAACAGTTTGGCATTATTTTTAAGTGAATTGCCAAAAGTCAGAGTTTTCAGAAAGTTTGACCCCGGGGCTTAGGGATTTTTTCAAAAAATTCTTTTTCTGCCGGTTAAGTTGTCGAGGGCTGATTTCTTGTCCTGTGATAAAAAGCCTTCTGTTTCGACCGCCAAACCTTTCACGGGAGCATTTGCAACGGTTTAGTACCATTTTTGAGTGAATTACTTAAAGTCAGATTTTTGCTGAAATTGTGACCCCGGGGCTTAGGGATTTTTTCCAAAAAATCTTTTTCTGCCGGTTAAGTTGTCCAGGGCTGATTTCTTCTCCTCTGATAAAAAGCCTTCTGCTTCCTTCGCCAAAGCTTTCAGGGGAGCATTTGCAACAGTTTGGCATCATTTTTGAGTGAATTGCCAAATGTCAGGTTTTTGCTGAAATTGTGACCCCGGGGCTTAGGGATTTTTTCAAAAAAATCTTTTCTGCCGGTTATGCTGTCGAGGGCTGATTTCTTGTCCTGTGATAAAAAGACTTCTGTTTCGACCGCCAAACCTTTCACGGGAGCATTTGCAACGGTTTAGCACCATTTTTGAGTGAATTACTAAAAGTCAGATTTTTGCTGAAATTGTGACCGCGGAGCTTAGGGATTTTTTCAATAAAATCTTTTTCTGCCGGTTAAGTTGTCCAGGGCTGATTTCTTGTCGTGTGATAAAAAGCCTTCTGTTTCGACGGCCAAACGTTTCACGGGAGCATTTGCAACCGTGTAGCACCATTTTTGAGTGAATTACTAAAAGTCAGATTTTTGCTGAAATTGTGACCCCGGGGCTTAGGGATTTTTTCAAAAAATCATTTTCTGCCGGTTAAGTTGTCGAGTGCTGATTTCTTGTCCTGTGATAAAAAGCCTCCTGTTTCGACGGCCAAACCTTTCACGGGAGCATTTGCAACCGTTTAGCACCATTTTTGAGTGAATTGCCAAAAGTCAGATTTTTGCTGAAATTGTGACCCCGGGGCTTAGGGATTTTTTCAAAAAATCTTTTTCTGCCTGTTTAGTTGTCGAGGGCTGATTTCTTCTCCTCTGATAAACAGCCTTCTGTTTCCTTCGCGAAAGCTTTCAGGGGAGCATTTGCAACAGTTTGGCATCATTTTTGAGTGAATTGCCAAATGTCAGGTTTTTGCTGAAATTGTGACCCCGGGGCTTAGGGATTTTTTCAAAAAAATCTTTTCTGCCGGTTATGTTGTCGAGGGCTGATTTCTTGTCGTGTGATAAAAAGCCTTCTTTTTCGACGGCCAAACCTTTCACGGGAGCATTTGCAACCGTGTAGCACCATTTTTGAGTGAATTACTAAAAGTAAGATTTTTGCTGAAATTGTGACCCCGGGGCTTAGGGATTTTTTCAAAAAATCATTTTCTGCCGGTTAAGTTGTCGAGTGCTGATTTCTTGTCCTGTGATAAAAAGCCTCCTGTTTCGACGGCCAAACCTTTCACGGGAGCATTTGCAACCGTTTAGCACCATTTTTGAGTGAATTGCCAAAAGTCAGATTTTTGCTGAAATTGTGACCCCGGGGCTTAGGGATTTTTTCAAAAAATATTTTTCCGCCGCTTAAGTTGTCGAGGGCTGATTTCTTGTCCTGTGATAAAAAGCCTTCTGTTTCGACCGCCAAACCTTTCACGGGAGCATTTGCAACCGTTTAGCACCATTTTTGAGTGAATTGCCAAAAGTCAGATTTTTGCTGAAATTGTGACCCCCGGGGCTTAGGGATTTTTTCAAAAAATCTTTTTCCGCTGGTTAAGTTGTCGAGGGCTGATTTCTTGTCCTGTGATAAAAAGCCTACTGTTTCGACCGCCAAACCTTTCACGAGAGCATTTGCAACGGTTTAGCACCATTTTTGAGTAAATTGCCAAAAGTCAGATTTTTTCAGAAATTGTCACCCCGGGGCTTAGGAATTTTTTCAAAAAATCTTTTTCTGCCGGTTTAGTTGTCGAGGGCTGATTTCTTGTCCTGTGATAAAAAGCCTTTTGTTTCCTTCGCCAAAGCTTACAGGGGAGCATTTGCAACAGTTTGGCATCATTTTTGATTGAATTGCCAAAAGTCAGATTTTTGCTGAAATTGTGACCCCGGGGCTTAGGGATTTTTTCCAAAAAATCTTTTTCTGCCGGTTAAGTTGTCGAGGGCTGATTTCTTCTCCTGTGATAAAAAGCCTACTGTTTCCTTCGCAAAAGCTTTCAGGGGAGCATTTGCAACAGTTTGGCATCATTTTTGAGTGAATTGCCAAATGTCAGATTTTTGCTGAAATTGTGACCCCGGGGCTTAGGGATTTTTTCAAAAAATCTTTTTCCGCCGCTTAAGTTGTCGAGGGCTGATTTCTTGTCCTGTGATAAAAAGCCTTCTGTTTCGACCGCCAAAGCTTTCACGGGAGCATTTGCAACCGTTTAGCACCATTTTTGAGTGAATTGCCAAAAGTCAGATTTTTGCTGAAATTGTGACCCCGGGGCTTAGGGATTTTTTCAAAAAATCTTTTTCTGCCTGTTTAGTTGTCGAGGGCTGATTTCTTCTCCTCTGATAAACAGCCTTCTGTTTCCTTCGCGAAAGCTTTCAGGGGAGCATTTGCAACAGTTTGGCATCATTTTTGAGTGAATTGCCAAATGTCAGGTTTTTGCTGAAATTGTGACCCCGGGGCTTAGGGATTTTTTCAAAAAAATCTTTTCTGCCGGTTATGTTGTCGAGGGCTGATTTCTTGTCGTGTGATAAAAAGCCTTCTTTTTCGACGGCCAAACCTTTCACGGGAGCATTTGCAACCGTGTAGCACCATTTTTGAGTGAATTACTAAAAGTAAGATTTTTGCTGAAATTGTGACCCCGGGGCTTAGGGATTTTTTCAAAAAATCATTTTCTGCCGGTTAAGTTGTCGAGTGCTGATTTCTTGTCCTGTGATAAAAAGCCTCCTGTTTCGACGGCCAAACCTTTCACGGGAGCATTTGCAACCGTTTAGCACCATTTTTGAGTGAATTGCCAAAAGTCAGATTTTTGCTGAAATTGTGACCCCCGGGGCTTAGGGATTTTTTCAAAAAATATTTTTCCGCCGCTTAAGTTGTCGAGGGCTGATTTCTTGTCCTGTGATAAAAAGCCTTCTGTTTCGACCGCCAAACCTTTCACGGGAGCATTTGCAACCGTTTAGCACCATTTTTGAGTGAATTGCCAAAAGTCAGATTTTTGCTGAAATTGTGACCCCCGGGGCTTAGGGATTTTTTCAAAAAATCTTTTTCCGCTGGTTAAGTTGTCGAGGGCTGATTTCTTGTCCTGTGATAAAAAGCCTACTGTTTCGACCGCCAAACCTTTCACGAGAGCATTTGCAACGGTTTAGCACCATTTTTGAGTAAATTGCCAAAAGTCAGATTTTTTCAGAAATTGTCACCCCGGGGCTTAGGAATTTTTTCAAAAAATCTTTTTCTGCCGGTTTAGTTGTCGAGGGCTGATTTCTTGTCCTGTGATAAAAAGCCTTTTGTTTCCTTCGCCAAAGCTTACAGGGGAGCATTTGCAACAGTTTGGCATCATTTTTGATTGAATTGCCAAAAGTCAGATTTTTGCTGAAATTGTGACCCCGGGGCTTAGGGATTTTTTCCAAAAAATCTTTTTCTGCCGGTTAAGTTGTCGAGGGCTGATTTCTTCTCCTGTGATAAAAAGCCTACTGTTTCCTTCGCAAAAGCTTTCAGGGGAGCATTTGCAACAGTTTGGCATCATTTTTGAGTGAATTGCCAAATGTCAGATTTTTGCTGAAATTGTGACCCCGGGGCTTAGGGATTTT